>NW_027261153.1:310000-617500 GCF_045791955.1 Oncorhynchus clarkii lewisi | reverse complement strand
TCATTGGATAACTCAGAGCAGTGCAGGAACCTGAAACTGTGTTTTATCTAATGACTTCCTGTGAGGCAACTGTCCAGCTAAACGCATTATGTCAAACAAAACAAGATAACCTGTTTGGTTGAAAGACGTCATAATGACTAAGGTTTAGTGTATGTAATATAACACACTGTGGAAATCCTAAGGCATATAGCTGGCCTCAACAATTCATTCTCAGGATTCTCCACTGAAAATACTGAGTTTTTCTAGGGTGATTATATGAATGGCGAAACCCTTGTAAAAACATTTACAATCAGGAAGGCGTGACCGGTTTCATCGCTGGAGGTGCAGAGAAAGGAAAGAGAGAGAAAGAGAGAGAGAAAGAGAGAGAGAGAGAGAGAGAAAGAGAGAGAGAGAGAGAGAGAGAGAGAGAGAGAGAAAGAGAGGAGAGAGACAGAGAGAGAGAGACAGAGAGAGAGAGAGAGAGAAAAACTGACCTCTGTCAACGGCTGGCAGGGTTTCAAGACCAAACCCAAAGGGAGAGGACATATTGCTGACCCCACCATTAATCTCTGCTTCACTGCTAGCCCGCCAACAGAAAATATCACTCTCCTTCCTACTGATGAAATGAGAGCACATCCTAATAATAAACTGCTGGCCAAGGAAAGAAAAATATATTAGCAAAGGGCCAGCCAACCGACCTTAGGCCTCATTCTCTAAACCTTTTGACCAAGAAGGTACATACCATCTGGAGATCACATGAGGGATACCAAGATGGAGGACAAGTGCTTATACCTAAAGACAATATTAACCCTCATCTCTCAGCGACACACCATGTACACATTTAATGTCCCCAAATGTGTCTCTCATCAACTCTATGATGGTCATTCAGCGACCACATTTTGTCCCATTAAAAAAAAATAAAAAAAAATAACACAAAACAAAAATCAAAATAAACATTATGAATGAATATGCACGGGTTACCTCATTGATCTCGTGTTTCCTCCTTCCTGAGCGTTGGGTTTAATAACACGGTCTAAATGAACACAAGGTTGTATCACCAGGCTGCTACATAGTGATTTGTTACCGTGCTTCCTTCTTGGAAGACAAAGGGAATTACAGTGTTCTGGAGGTAAGCATAGCCAGCGTAGCAGCAGTGGTCTACTGGGGAATGGTAGTAGAGAGTAGAGTAGGGGGTGAGGAGGGAGGATGTGAGGTAGCTAAGGACCAGGCCACCAGGACTGGTAGTAGAGAGTAGAGTAGAGTAGGGGGTGAGGAGGGAGGATGTGAGTTAGCTAAGGACCAGGCCATCAGGACTGGTAGTAGAGAGTAGAGTAGGGGGTGAGGAGGGAGGATGTGAGTTAGCTAAGGACCAGGCCATCCCAACTCCCCAAAACGTTAGTTCACCCCATTCCAAGTTTCCAGTCTCCCCTTCACCCTCATTCAGCCCTCCTCCACCACCACCACCACCATTTTAAAAGATCCCCACAAACAAAAAACAGAGTAAGTGTCTGTTCAGGATGAATGCCAGATCCATAGCCCTGCACCTTCCTTCTCTCTCTTTCTCTCTCTCTCTCTCTCTCTCTCTCTCTCTCTCTCTCTCTACCTCTCTTCCTCTCTACCTCTCTCTACCTCTCCAAGTCTGTGGCTTAATGATGATTAATTGCTGCCTGAATAATCAGATACAACATCCCAAAGGTTGGAGATGACAATCCAAGGACACAGAGGAAGGAGGAAAGGTAGAGATTCATTAGCAGGGAAGCAGGTTACCCAGCCTTTTTTTAAATTAACATCAGAACATAACCTTTCTTATTTTAACAATTCTCAAATATGATTACCACTCCAGGTCGTTGTCTGCGTCCGCGCGGGAAATCCAATTAGCACAATGCAAACATCCCCATGTAAATCTGTCAGTTTAATTTAGGGATATCTGCTTTTTTTTGGGGGGGGGGGGGGGGGTGAGACTCCCAGGTGAGACTCCCAGGAACACGTACCTGTCTGTTGTCTGGCTATAGGACGCCCACAGACCTCACAAGACTCATCTGAAGGTGTCCCCCCCCCCCCCCCGGAAAAATTAATGGAAGTACTTTATATATGGAGACTGTTTAGTGACAGAAATAAAGGGTTAAATACAATGTTAAAAATAACAACAAAAATGGTTGATTGATCTTACTTATATCTTTCAGAATTAGGACAGACCCTAAAGAACAAACTTCCTTTAGATGTTTGGGAGGATGATCTGTTATTCAATGTGTTTCTATTGGCTAATAGCAGTAAGGACTATCTGTTATTCAATGTGTTTCTATTGGCTAATAGCAGTAAGGCCAAGTAAAATGTATATTTTTGTGATACTTCAATGGGACTTAAAATGCAGAATCAAATAGAATCAGATTCTTGGTATGACCCTTTGAAAACAATTCTATATAGCTTAGTAGTAGGTTGGGGTGTCAATAACCTATATCTGATGGGTTGGGTGTCAATAACCTATATCTAATGGGTTGGGGTGTCAATAAACTATATCTGATGTGTTGGGGGTGTCAACAACCTATATCTGATGGGTTGGGGTGTCAATAACCTATATCTAATGGGTTGGGGTGTCAATAAACTATATCTAATAGGTCCGGGTGTCAATAACCTATATCTAATAGGTTGGGGTGTCAATAACCTATATCTAATGGGTTGGGGTGTCAATAACCTATATCTAATGGGTTGGTGTGTCAATAACCTATATCTAATGGGTTGGGGTGTCAATAACCTATATCTAATGGGTTGGGGTGTCAATAACCTATATCTAATGGGTTGGGGTGTCAATAACCTATATCTAATGGGATGGGGAGTCAATAACCTATATCGGATGGGTTGGGGTGTCAATAACCTATATCGGATGGGTTGGGGTGTCAATAACCTATCTCTAATGGGTTGGGGTGTAAATAACCTATATCTAATGGGTTGGGGTGTCAATAACCTATATCTATTGGGTTGGGGTGTCAATAACCTATTTCTAATGGGTTGGGGTGTCAATAACCTATATATAATGGGTTGGGGTGTCAATAACCTATATCTAATGGGTTGGGGTGTCAATAACCTATATCTAATGGGTTGGGGTGTCAATAACCTATATATAATGGGTTGGGGTGTCAATAACCTATATCTAATGGGTTGGGGTGTCAATAACCTATATCTAATAGGTTAGGGTGTCAATAACCTATATCTAATGGGTTGGGGTGTCAATAACCTATATCTAATGGGTTGGTGTGTCAATAACCTATATCTAATGGGTTGGGGTGTCAATAACCTATATCTAATGGGTTGGGGTGTCAATAACCTATATCTAATGAGTTGGGGTGTCAATAACCTATATCTAATGGGTTGTGGTTGTCAATAACCTATATCTAATGGGTTGGGGTGTCAATAACCTATATCTAATGGGTTGGGGTGTCAATAATCTATATCTAATGGGTTGGGGTGTCAATAATCTATATCTAATGGTTTGGGGGTGTCAATAACCTATATCTAATGGGTTGGGGTGTAAATAACCTATATCTAATGGGTTGGAGTGTCAATAACCTATATCTAATGGGTTGTGGGTGTCAATAACCTATATCTAATGGGTTGGGGTGTCAATAACCTATATCTAATGGGTTTGGGTGTCAATAACCTATATCTAATGGGTTGGAGTGTCAACAACATATATCTAATGGGTTGGGGGTGTCAATAACCTATATCTAATGGTTTGGGTGTGTCAATAACCTATATCTAATGGGTTGGGGTGTAAATAACCTATATCTAATGGGTTGGGGTGTCAATAACCTATATCTAATGGGTTGGGGTGTCAATAACCTATATCTAATGGGTTGGGGTGTCAATAACCTATTTCTAATGGGTTGGGGTGTCAATAACCTATATATAATGGGTTGGGGTGTCAATAACCTATATCTAATGGGTTGGGGTGTCAATAACCTATATCTAATGGGTTGGGGTGTCAATAACCTATATATAATGGGTTGGGGTGTCAATAACCTATATCTAATGGGTTGGGGTGTCAATAACCTATATCTAATAGGTTAGGGTGTCAATAACCTATATCTAATGGGTTGGGGTGTCAATAACCTATATCTAATGGGTTGGTGTGTCAATAACCTATATCTAATGGGTTGGGGTGTCAATAACCTATATCTAATGGGTTGGGGTGTCAATAACCTATATCTAATGAGTTGGGGTGTCAATAACCTATATCTAATGGGTTGTGGTTGTCAATAACCTATATCTAATGGGTTGGGGTGTCAATAACCTATATCTAATGGGTTGGGGTGTCAATAATCTATATCTAATGGGTTGGGGTGTCAACAACATATATCTAATGGGTTGGGGGTGTCAATAACCTATATCTAATGGTTTGGGGGTGTCAGTAACCTATATCTAATGGGTTGGGGTGTAAATAACCTATATCTAATGGGTTGGAGTGTCAACAACCTATATCTAATGGGTTGTGGGTGTCAATAACCTATATCTAATGGGTTGGGGTGTCAATAAACCAAAATCTAATGGGTTTGGGTGTCAATAACCTATATCTAATGGGTTGGGGTGTCAACAACATATATCTAATGGGTTGGGGTGTAAATAACCTATATCTAATGGGTTGTGGGTGTCAATAACCTATTTCTAATGGGTTGGGGTGTCAATAACCTATATCTAATGGGTTGGGGTGTCAATAACCTATATCTAATGGGTTGGGGTGTCAATAACCTATATCGAATGGGTTGGGGGTGTCAATAACCTATATCTAATGGGATGGGGTGTCAATAATCTATATCGGATGGGTTGGGGTGTCAATAACCTATCTCTAATGGGTTGGGGTGTAAATAACCTACATCTAATGGGTTGGGGTGTAAATAACCTATATCTAATGGGCTGGGGTGTCAATAACCTATATCTAATGGGTTGGGGTGTCAATAACCTATATCTAATGGGTTGGGGTGTCAATAACCTATATATAATGGGTTGGGGTGTCAATAACCTATATCTAATGGGTTTGTGTGTCAATAACCTATATCTAATGGGTTGGGGGTGTCAATAATCTATATCTAATGGGTTGGGGGTGTCAATAACCTATTTCTAATTGGTTGGGGGTGTCAATAACCTATATCTAATGGGTTGGGGTGCCAATAACCTATATCTAATGGGTTGGGGTGTAAATAACCTATATCTAATGGTTTGGGGTGTAAATGACCGATATCTACTGTGTTGGGGTGCCAATAACCTATATCTAATGGGTTGGGCTGTAAATAACCTATTTCTAATTGGTTGGGGGTGTCAATAACCTATATCTAATGGGTTGGGGTGTAAATAACCTATTTCTAATTGGTTGGGGGTGTCAATAACCTATATCTAATGGGTTGGGGTGTCAATAACCTATATCTAATGGGTTGGGGTGCCAATAACCTATATCTAATCGGTTGGGGGTGTCAATAATCTATATCTAATGGGTTGTGGGTGTCAATAACCTATTTCTAATTGGTTGGGGTGTCAATAACCTATATCTAATGGGTTGGGGCGCCAATAACCTATATCTAATGGGTTGGGGTGTCAATAACCTATATCTAATGGGTTGGGGTGTCAATAACCTATATCTAATGGGTTGGGGTGTCAATAACCTATATCTAATGGGTTGGGCTGTAAATGACCTATATCTAATGGGTTGGGGTGCCAATAACCTATGTCTAATGGGTTGGGGTGCCAATAACCTATATCTAATGGGTTGGGGTGTCAATAACCTATATCTAATGGGTTGGGGTGTCAATAACCTATATCTAATGGGTTGGGCTGTAAATGGCATATATCTAATGGGTTGGGGTGCCAATAACCTATGTATAATGGGTTGGGGTGCCAATAACCTATATCTAATGGGATGGGGTGTCAATAACCTATATCTAATGGGTTGGGGGTGTCAATAACCTATATCTAATGGGTTGGGGTGTCAATAACCTATATCTAATGGGATGGGGTGTCAATAACCTATATCTAATGGTTTGGGGTGTCAATAACCTATATCTAATGGGTTGGTGGTGTCAATAACCTATATCTAATGGGTTGGGGTGCCCTTATTTCTTTAAATATTGATTGACAGCAGTTTTATGGGCTTTGCTTTCTGGGTGTCAGAGGCTTGACGAGAAACTAAACTAAAAAATGAAGTTAAAAGACTCCACTCTTGACTTTGCCGACCGACAATTAATAGACTTCAGTCTTTCTCTCTCACTAACTCACTCCCTTTGCTCCGCTCGTTTCAACACACACTGCTGTGAAAAGTGGATGACATTTGGACTTGCCAGCCAGTTCTTGCCTGCATTTAAATCCCTTTGGCTGAGGCGTTGGAAGGATCCCACCGTGCCATTTTCAGACTCTCTCCCTCTCTGTCTCTCTCGCTCCTCTCTCCCTCTCTCTCTCTCTCTCTCTCTCTCTCTCTCTCTCTGTCTCTCTCTCTCTGTCTCTCTCGCTCTGTCTCTCTCTCTCTCTCTCTCTCTCTCTCTCTCTCTCTCGCTGCTCTCTCTCTCTCTCTCTCTCTCTCTCTCTCTCTCTCTCTCTCTCTCTCTCTCTCTCTGCTGAAGTGCTGTGTTGTGTTCAACTTGTATTGTTACTAGAGGAGACAAATCCCTAGGTTCATGCAGCACCAGGCAGCGTCGACGAGCTCTGCACTCTTGGCTCCACTCCCAAAGTGCTTTTCAACCACTTAATGTTTGTAGTGGGAACTCCACACAGCCGGCAATCAGTAGGTTGAGAATCTATACAGCAATACATGATCTTCTGTCTTTAACATTTCTTTACCAAAATATAAAACACAGGTGACCCGGAGGGCAGAGAGCAGGTTTGCTCGGGTTACCTCATTGATCACGTGTTTCCCCCTTCCTGAGCGTTGGGTTTAATAACACGGTCTAAATGAACACAAGGTTGTATCACCAGGCTGCTACATAGTGATTTGTTACCGTGCTTCCTTCTTGGAAGACAAAGGGAATTACAGTGTTCTGGAGGTAAGCATAGCCAGCGTAGCAGCAGTGGTCTACTGGGGAATGGTAGTAGAAAGTAGAGTAGGGGGTGAGGAGGGAGGATGTGAGGTAGCTAAGGACCAGGCCATCAGGACTGGTAGTAGAGAGTAGAGTAAGGGGTGAGGAGGGAGGATGTGAGGTAGCTAAGGGCCAGGCCATCAGGACTAGGTGTAGAGAGTAGAGTAGGGGTTGAGGAGGGAGGATGTGAGGTAGCTAAGGGCCAGGCCATCAGGACTGGTAGTAGAGAGTAGAGTAGGGGGTGCGGAGGGAGGATGTGAGTTAGCTAAGGACCAGGCCATCAGGACTGGTAGTAGAGAGTAGAGTAGGGGGTGAGGAGGGAGGATGTGAGGTAGCTAAGGACCAGGCCATCAGGACTGGTAGTAGAGAGTAGAGTAGGGGGTGCGGAGGGAGGATGTGAGTTAGCTAAGGACCAGGCCATCAGGACTGGTAGTAGAGAGTAGAGTAGGGGGTGAGGAGGGAGAGTACACCTTCTGTCTTTAATTTTCTCTTTAATATAAAACCCAGGTAAGGCAGTAAGAAGGAAGGAAACAGAAACACATCTGTTTAACAAATAAGTAGCTACGTCAGCTAGCTTTAAAATATTACCCTAGGACTGGTGTTTTAGTTATATATATATATACTGTATATATATATACATATGTATGTTACGCAAACCTCAAAGTAGTTACCTACATAAAAAAAAAATGATAATATAAAATCAACGACTCAAACACACTGCATGAGAGAAGTCGGGTTTGATTAAAAGTCTGCTTGTATTTGAAGCTTCTATTTTTACTAGGAATCAAGTCAAGCATCTTTCACTTCCTTCACTTACCTTTTTCTTTCAGATAAGTAAGAAGGACCAATCAAATGAGGGACAGCAAAGGGTGAGGTCAGGGGAGTCTATTAGGAGTAAGTCTAGCTAAAACCCTAGTTAGGTGTAAGTCTAGTTAGGAGTAAGTCTAGTTAGGAGTAAGTCTAGCTAGGAGTAAGTCTAGCTAGGAGTAAGTCTAGCTAGGAGTAAGTCTAGCTAGTAGTAAGTCTAGCTAGGAGTAAGTCTAGCTAGGAGTAAGTCTAGCTAGGTGCAAGTCTAGCTAGGAGTAAGTCTAGCTAGTAGTAAGTCTAGCTAGGAGTAAGTCTAGCTAGGAGTAAGTCTAGTAAGGAGTAGGTCTAGCTAGGAGTAAGTCTAGTAAGGAGTAAGTCCTGCAATACTGTCGTTCTGTTAGGGAGCAGGGATCATGTCTCTGGAGTGAAAGAAGGACAGACGTGCGGACAGACAGACAGACCATTAATCCACTATATGCGTGTGTCTAATATGCATAATTGCTATTTCTAGCGTGTTAAGCTTACAGTCGGACACTTGGAATTCAGAGTAAAATGTATAATTCAGCTGTGGTAATGGATTATGTGAAAAGTAGAGGAATTTATTTATACATGTCATGAAATGCCCTTTAAAATACCCAATGAAAAAAATCTCCTCTAACCACTTAGTCTATAAAATATTCACTGGTGAAACCCTAACGTTACTCTGTATCGTTTTAGCTCTGGCGTTTGGTTATAGAAATTATTTAGTTGCTTATTAAATAAATAGAAACTCGTTTTTTTTTATTTTTCAATTTGGTACATTAAACACATGATTGTGCTCAATTATGTATTTCATGATATGTTTATCTGGTGTAAAAACCGGTGTTGGGCAGATAGTTGTATCACCACACTAGTTGTGTCAGGTATTTTGCAGCAGTTTTCATACAGGGTCAACTACAAGATAACATGTTGGCAAGAAGACATGTTTGGTCTATAAAATATATATATATATGTATGTCGGATTTACACTGAGATACTATCACCTTTTGACCCAGTGAATAGTTATCTAGAATGTGAAATGAATGAAAAATGAATGGATAAGTTAGTGCAAAGGTCAATGTATTGACTTGTTGTGACCTCTCAACAACATGTGTTTTTATTAAGAGATAGTGATTCCATTCTACAGTATTTTAAAGACGTATTTTATTTTAAATGTATGCTTAGCTGTGCCTCGTAAGTGACACGACAACCGTGTAATATAATAAGGACTGAGAATAACAATATATGCAGGACAGGCATATACAGTGGGGCAAAAAAGTAATTAGTCAGCCACCAATTGTGCAAGTTCTGCCACTTAAAAAGATGAGAGAGGCCTGTAATTTTCATCATAGGTACACTTAAACTATGACAGACAAAATGAGAAAAAAAATCCAGAAAATCACATTGTAGGATTTTTAATGAATTTATTTGCAAATTCTGGTGGAAATTATGATCGGCTATGAAAAACCAACTGACATTTACTCCTGAGGTGCTGACCTGTTGCACCCTCAACAACCACTGTGAACATTATTATTTGACCCTGCTGGTCATCTATGAACATTTGAACATCTTGGCCATGTTCTGTCATAATCTCCACCGGCACAGCCAGAAGAGGACTGGCCACCCCTCATAGCCTGATTCCTCTCTAGGTTTCTTCCTAGGTTCTGGACTTTCTAGGGAGTTTTTCCTACATTACACCTGCATTGCTTGCTGTTTGGGGTTTTAGGCTGGGTTTATGTACAGCACTTTGTGACATCAGCTGACGTAAGAAGAGCTTTATAAATACATTTTATTGATTTGATTGATGTGTACTTCTAAGGGTGGTGTTGCTATTAGCCTGTTCTGCCCTTCCAGAACCTTGCACCCTCTACTTTCTTCTAGAACCTTCCCTTCTCTAATTCCTTCTGGAACTTTCCCTTCGCTTCTTCCTTCTAGAACCTTCCACATCTCTACTTCCTTCTAGAACCTTGCACATCTCTTCTTCCTTCTAGAACCTTGCACATCTCTGCTTCCTTCTAGAACCTTCCTTTCTCTACTTCCTTCTAGACCCTTCCTCTCACTACTTCCATCTAGACCCTTCCTCTCTCTACTTCCTTCTAAACCATTCCTCTCTCTACTTCCTTCTAGACCCTTCCTCTCTCTACTTCCTTCTAGACCCTTCCTCTCTCTACTTCCTTCTAGACCCTTCCTCTCTCTACTCCCTTCTCTACCTCTTTCTAGACCCTTCCTCTCTCTACTTCCTTCTAGACCATTCCTCTCTCTACTTCCTTCTAGACCATTCCTCTCTCTACTTCCTTCTAGACCCTTCCTCTCTCTACTTCTTTCTTGACCCTTCCTCTCTCTACTTCCTTCTAGACCCTTCCTCTCTCTACTTCCTTCTAGACCCTTCCCTTCTCTATTTCCTTCTAGACCCTTCCTCTCTCTACCTCCTTCTAGACCCTTCCTCTCTCTACTTCCTTCTAGACCCTTCCTCTCTCTACTTCCTTCTAGACCCTTCCTCTCTCTACTTCCTTCTAGACCCTTCCTCTCTCTACCTCCTTCTAGACCCTTCCTCTCTCTACTTCCTTCTAGACCCTTCCTCTCTCTACTTCCTTCTAGACCCTTCCCTTCTCTACTTCCTTCTAGACCCTTCCTCTCTCTACTTCCTTCTAGACCCTTCCTCTCTCTACTTCCTTCTAGACCCTTCCTCTCTCTACTTCCTTCTAGACCCTTCCCTTCTCTAACTCTTTCTAGACCCTTCCTCTCTCTACTTCCTTCTAGACCCTTCCTCTCTCTACTTCCTTCTAGACCCTTCCTCTCTCTACTTCCTTCTAGACCCTTCCTCTCTCTACTTCCTTCTAGACCCTTCCTCTCTCTACTTCCTTCTAGACCCTTCCTCTCTCTACTTCCTTCTAGACCCTTCCTCTCTCTACTTCCTTCTAGACCCTTCCTCTCTCTACTTCCTTCTAGACCCTTCCTCTCTCTACTTCCTTCTAGACCCTTCCCTTCTCTACTTTCTTCTAGACCCTTCCCTTCTCTACTTCCTTCTAGACCCTTCCTCTCTCTACTTCCTTCTAGACCCTTCCTCTTTCTACTTCCTTCTAGACCCTTCCTCTTTCTACTTCCTTCTAGACCCTTCCTCTTTCTACTTCCTTCTAGACCCTTCCTCTCTCTACTTCCTTCAGCTTCTCAGTCAGTCAATAGGTGATAAAACGACTCAGGAGAACTAAATCAGAACTTCCCTGAAGTTGATGAATCTGTGTGTTTATTAGTCTGCAGCAAACGTGGCCAAGAACGCTGGACTTGATGGCATGTGCTTGTGAGAGAGAGAGAGGGAGGGAGGTAGGGAGGGATCGAGGGAGGGAGGGAGGGACACAGAGAGAGAGAGAGAGAGAGAGAGAGAGAGAGAGAGAGAGAGAGAGAGAGAGGAGAGGAGATTAGAGCTGTTCTCTTGATGGGACACCAGTGACTCTCCTCCTCCTGGAAATCTAGAAGTAAAGCTGCTATCCTAAGTTGTTTTATGGATGCTGAGGGAGAACAGTTATAAATACTTTCAAGCATTGACGAATGAGTTTATTCATCATTTAGCATGAATAGAGTCAGGCTTGATAAAATGAACTATTTGTACAGTCCACAATCAATATACCACTGCTTTCTCTCTTCATTCCCCAAGTGGGTGTGTGACAACCATAGACACTTTAGTTGTTCTGTGGAATTCTCACACACACACACTCACGAACACACACCGTTCACTCTACCTCACTGCTCCAATCACAGAAGTCCTTCTCCACTCTCAGAAGTCCTCCTCCAATCACAGAAGTCCTCCTCCACTCTCAGAAGTCCTCCTCCAATCACAGAAGTCCTCCTCCACTCTCAGAAGTCCTCCTCCAATCACAGAAGTCCTCCTCCAATCACAGAAGTCTTCCTCCAATCACAGAAGTCCTACTCCACTTTCAGAAGTCCTCCTCCAATCACAGAAGTCCTCCTCCAATCACAGAAGTCCTCCTCCACTCTCAGAAGTCCTCCTCCAATCACAGAAGTCCTCCTCTACTCTCAAAAGTCCTCCTCCAATCACAGAAGTCCTCCTCCAATCACAGAAGTCCTCCTCCAATCACAGAAGTCCTCCTCCAATCCCAAAAGTCCTCCTCCAATCTCAGAAGTCCTCCTCCACTTCACATCACCTACTCGGGTTGTAATAAATCGTATGCGTGAGGTAATATCATAAAGTCATGTAAAGATAAATTATTTTCCTGTGAGGTTAAAAGGAATTCAAAATGTGTCAATTGTATACACATGAGAAGAGCAGTTAAACAGTGGTTGATGTCCACACTGCTGTAAATCTTTTCCATTTGTCTGTAAGGTATTAGAGCACCGCGGGGGGAATGCAGCCAGTCTGCGATGGCTCTCTGGCTTCTAGATGGATTGTTCTGCTGTAATCCTTTGTTGACATGTATCAGAGAGAAACAGGGAGAAGGAGATCAGAATTATACAACTTGGCTATCTGTCCTATTCAGACTACGGCGTAGTTGGCACCCTATTCCCTGTGTAGTGTGCTAGCAGGCCCCTTTACCGCCTCAAATGTAGTGCACTATGTGAGGGATTCAGTGGCATTTGGGATGCATCTTACGAAACAGTGACCAGTTAAGACCTGAATAAAGAAGAAAACCCTGAGGTTTAAGTGGCTGATACTGTAGCTCTGTAATCCATCAGGAAAACACGGCACATTACGTGATATTGTACAATCTAAATTACAGACTGAAGTGAACTGTTGGTGCTGAGACAAATACAGTATGTGGACAGTTAAGTTCCATATTTCGGTTTTGCTTCAGGTACACTCTTTGAATAAAGGGTTCCAAAAGGGTTCTTCGGCTGTCCCCATAGGAGAAACCTTTTTGGTTCCAAGAAAACCCCCTGTTTAGTTCCAGGTAGAACCATTTTGGGTTCCATGTAGACCCCTCTGTGGACAGGGTTCTACTTGGAACCTAACGGGTTCTACTTGGAACCCAAAGGGTTCTGCCTGGAACCTAACGGGTTCTACTTGGAACCTAAAGGGTTCTACCTGGAACCTAAAGGGTTCTACCTGGACCAACAAGGGTTCTTCAAAGGGTTATCCTATGGGGATAGCCCGAAGAACCCTTGTGTGTTCTACATAGCAAAAGTTTTCTTAAGAGTGTATACGTTAGTATCCTTGTATGAAACAACTACTATAACTGTAGTATCCTTGTAGGAAACAACCACTCTAACTGTAGTATCCTTGTAGGAAACCACCACTCTAACTGTAGTATCCTTGTAGGAAACAACCACTCTAACTGTAGTATCCTTGTAGGAAACAACCACTCTAACTGTAGTATCCTTGTAGGAAACAACCACTCTAACTGTAGTATCCTTGTAGGAAACAACCACTCTAACTGTAGTATCCTTGTAGGAAACAACCACTCTAACTGTAGTATCCTTGTAGGAAACAACCACTCTAACTGTAGTATCCTTGTAGGAAACAACCACTCTAACTGTAGTATCCTTGTAGGAAACAACCACTCTAACTGTAGTATCCTTGTAGGAAACCACCACTCTAACTGTAGTATCCTTGTTGGAAACAACCACTCTAACTGTAGTATCCTTGTAGGAAACAACCACTCTAACTGTAGTATCCTTGTAGGAAACAACCACTCTAACTGTAGTATCCTTGTAGGAAACAACCACTCTAACTGTAGTATCCTTGTTGGAAACCACCACTCTAACTGTAGTATCCTTGTAGGAAACCACCACTCTAACTGTAGTATCCTTGTAGGAAACAACCACTCTAACTGTAGTATCCTTGTAGGAAACAACCACTCTAACTGTAGTATCCTTGTAGGAAACAACCACTCTAACTGTAGTATCCTAGTAGGAAACCACCACTCTAACTGTAGTATCCTTGTAGGAAACAACCACTCTAACTGTAGTATCCTTGTAGGAAACAACCACTCTAACTGTAGTATCCTTGTAGGAAACAACCACTCTAACTGTAGTATCCTTGTAGGAAACAACCACTCTAACTGTAGTATCCTTGTAGGAAACAACCACTCTAACTGTAGTATCCTTGTAGGAAACAACCACTCTAACTGTAGTATCCTTGTAGGAAACAACCACTCTAACTGTAGTATCCTTGTAGGAAACAACCACTCTAACTGTAGTATCCTTGTAGGAAACAACCACTCTAACTGTAGTATCCTTGTAGGAAACAACCACTCTAACTGTAGTATCCTTGTGTGAAACAACTACTCTAACTGTAGTATCCTTGTAGGAAACAACCACTCTAACTGTAGTATCCTTGTAGGAAACAACCACTCTAACTGTAGTATCCTTGTAGGAAACAACCACTCTAACTGTAGTATCCTTGTAGGAAACAACCACTCTAACTGTAGTATCCTTGTAGGAAACAACCACTCTAACTGTAGTATCCTTGTAGGAAACAACCACTCTAACTGTAGTATCCTTGTAGGAAACAACCACTCTAACTGTAGTATCCTTGTAGGAAACAACCACTCTAACTGTAGTATCCTTGTAGGAAACAACCACTCTAACTGTAGTATCCTTGTAGGAAACAACCACTCTAACTGTAGTATCCTTGTAGGAAACAACCACTCTAACTGTAGTATCCTTGTAGGAAACCACCACCACTCTAACTGTAGTATCCTTGTAGGAAACCACCACTCTAACTGTAGTATCCTTGTAGGAAACAACCACTCTAACTGTAGTATCCTTGTAGGAAACCACCACTCTAACTGTAGTATCCTTGTAGGAAACAACCACTCTAACTGTAGTATCCTTGTAGGAAACAACCACTCTAACTGTAGTATCCTTGTAGGAAACAACCACTCTAACTGTAGTATCCTTGTAGGAAACAACCACTCTAACTGTAGTATCCTTGTAGGAAACAACCACTCTAACTGTAGTATCCTTGTAGGAAACAACCACTCTAACTGTAGTATCCTTGTAGGAAACAACCACTCTAACTGTAGTATCCTTGTAGGAAACCACCACTCTAACTGTAGTATCCTTGTAGGAAACAACCACTCTAACTGTAGTATCCTTGTAGGAAACCACCACTCTAACTGTAGTATCCTTGTAGGAAACAACCACTCTAACTGTAGTATCCTTGTAGGAAACAACCACTCTAACTGTAGTATCCTTGTAGGAAACAGTAATGAACCGCCGTGCCGATTTACAGATGAACACATTTACAGATGAACACATTTACAGATGAACACATTTACAGATTATCACATTTACAGATGAACACATTTACAGATGAACACATTTTAAAATGCATAGAATGCAAATTCCAGCCAGAGAAAACACCTTAGCTTAGTGTGCATGGTGGGTGGAGACAATGGGAGTGTCCCAAATGGCACCCTATTCCCTACGTAGTGCACTACTTTAGACCAGCGCCCTATAGACCCTGGTCAGAAGTAGTGCACTACATAGGGGATAGGTGTACCATTTGGGACAGGAAACCTAAGTGTAATATCGGTGTCTAATATGGTAGTGTTAGTTATGAGGTCCACAGAGATGGATCAGGAGACTAGATTCACATCTTCAGGAGAGAGGAACACGACTTGGTTGTATTGAGCTCAGGAGAAATGACTACAGTAAGACTTTCAACATATTGTTTACGCGCCGTGTGAAGAAGGTAATATCATATACCACCTTTAGGATGATGTCATCATTACGCGCCGTGTGAAGAAGGTAATATCATATACCACCTTTAAGAGGATGTCATCATTACGCGCCGTGTGAAGAAGGTAATATCATATACCACCTTTAAGATGATGTCATCATTACGCGCCGTGTGAAGAAGGTAATATCATATACCACCTTTAAGATGATGTCATCATTACACGCCGTGTGAAGAAGGTAATATCATATACCACTTTAAGATGATGTCATCATTACTCATCGTGTGAAGAAGGTAATATCATATACCACTTTAAGATGATGTCATCATTACACGCCGTGTGAAGAAGGTAATATCATATACCACTTTAAGATGATGTCATCATTACACACCGTGTGAAGAAGGTAATATCATATACCACTTTAAGATGATGTCATCATTATGCGCCATGTGAAGAAGGTAATATCATATACCACTTTAAGATGATGTCATCATTACACGCCGAATGAAAAAGGTAATATCATATAACACTTTAAGATGATGTCATCATTACACGCCGTGTGAAGAAGGTAATATCATATACCACTTTAAGATGATGTCATCATTATGCGCCATGTGAAGAAGGTAATATCATATACCACTTTAAGATGATGTCATCATTACACGCCATGTGAAGAAGGTAATATCATATATCACTTTAAGATGATGTCATCATTACACGCCGTGTGAAGAAGGTAATATCATATACCACCTTTAAGATGATGTCATCTTTACACGCTGTGTGAAGAAGGGAATATCATATACCACTTTAAGATGATGTCATCATTACACGCCATGTGAAGAAGGTAATATCATATACCACTTTAAGATGATGTCATCATTACACGCTGTGTGAAGAAGGTAATATCATATACCACCTTTAAGATGATGTCATCAATTAGTTTTTAGTTTGTGTCATTTGAGGACAATTCTGGTATGAAAAGTGATTCATCCTATCCTCTTCCTGGCTATGATCCATCAGGTAAACATACTGTACATTTAACCAACATCTATTTATAGAGAATTATATCAAGACAATAGTCAAATGTTCTCATCGCTTGAGTTATATTTCAGAAATAAAACAAGTATGCAATTTAACAGCATAAACATTTAACAAAGATGGTAATTACAGACTCAATGTTCACATTCAACGCTTCATAGGTGAATTTATAGAGCAGCTCTAGTAGAGTGAACGAAGCAACAGTGGACAGTATCTAATGGTGTTTCAGTAGTTATGTTAGTCATAGCATGGACAGTATCTAATGGTGTTTCAGTAGTTATGTTAGTCACAGCATGGGGACAGTATCTAATGGTGTTTCAGTAGTTATGTTAGTCACAGCATGGACAGTATCTAATGGTGTTTCAGTAGTTATGTTAGTCACAGCATGAACAGTATCTAATGGTGTTTCAGTAGGTATGTTAGTCACAGCATGGACAGTATCTAATGGTGTTTCAGTAGTTATGTTAGTCACAGCATGGACAGTATCTAATGGTGTTTCAGTAGTTATGTTAGTCATAGCATGGACAGTATCTAATGGGGTTTCAGTAGTTATGTTAGTCATAGCGTAGACAGTATCTAATGGTGTTTCAGTAGTTATGTTAGTCACAGCATGGACAGTATCTAATGGTGTTTCAGTAGTTATGTTAGTCACAGCATGAACAGTATCTAATGGTGTTTCAGTAGGTATGTTAGTCACAGCATGGACAGTATCTAATGGTGTTTCAGTAGCTATGTTAGTCACAGCATGGACAGTATCTAATGGTGTTTCAGTAGCTATGTTAGTCACAGCATGGACAGTATCTAATGGGGTTTCAGTAGGTATGTTAGTCATAGCATGGCCAGTATCTAATGGGGTTTCAGTAGGTATGTTAGTCATAGCATGGGGACAGTATCTAATGGTGTTTCAGTAGGTATGTTAGTCACAGCATGGACAGTATCTAATGGTGTTTCAGTAGTTATGTTAGTCACAGCATGGACAGTATCTAATGGTGTTTCAGTAGGTATGTTAGTCACACCATGGACAGTATCTAATGGTGTTTCAGTAGTTATGTTAGTCACAGCATGGACAGTATCTAATGGTGTTTCAGTAGGTATGTTAGTCACAGCATGGACAGTATCTAATGGTGTTTCAGTAGGTATGTTAGTCACAGCATGGACAGTACCTAATGGTGTTTCAGTAGTTATGTTAGTCACAGCATGGACAGTATCTAATGGTGTTTCAGTAGGTATGTTAGTCACAGAATGGACAGTATCTAATGGTGTTTCAGTAGGTATGTTAGTCACAGCATGGACAGTATATGAATCTAACGGTGTTTCAGTAGTTATGTTAGTCACAGCAAGGGGACAGTATCTAATGGTGTTTCAGTAGTTATGTTAGTCACAGCATGAACAGTATCTAATGGTGTTTCAGTAGGTATGTTAGTCACAGCATGGACAGTATCTAATGGTGTTTCAGTAGCTATGTTAGTCACAGCATGGACAGTATCTAATGGTGTTTCAGTAGCTATGTTAGTCACAGCATGGAAAGTATCTAATGGGGTTTCAGTAGGTATGTTAGTCATAGCATGGACAGTATCTAATGGGGTTTCAGTAGTTATGTTAGTCACAGCATGGGGACAGTATCTAATGGTGTTTCAGTAGGTATGTTAGTCACAGCATGGACAGTACCGAATGGTGTTTCAGTAGTTATGTTAGTCACAGCATGGACAGTATCTAATGGTGTTTCAGTAGTTATGTTAGTCACAGCATGGACAGTATCTAATGGTGTTTCAGTAGTTATGTTAGTCACAGCATGGGGACAGTATCTAATGGTGTTTCAGTAGGTATGTTAGTCACAGCATGGACAGTATCTAATGGTGTTTCAGTAGTTATGTTAGTCACAGCATGGACAGTATATGAATCTAACGGTGTTTCAGTAGTTATGTTAGTCACAGCATGGGGACAGTATCTAATGGTGTTTCAGTAGTTATGTTAGTCACAGCATGGACAGTATCTAATGGTGTTTCAGTAGCTATGTTAGTCACAGCATGGACAGTATCTAATGGGGTTTCAGTAGCTATGTTAGTCACAGCATGGACAGTATCTAATGGGGTTTCAGTAGGTATGTTAGTCATAGCGTGGCCAGTATCTAATGGGGTTTCAGTAGGTATGTTAGTCATAGCATGGGGACAGTATCTAATGGGGTTTCAGTAGGTATGTTAGTCATAGCATGGGGACAGTATCTAATGGGGTTTCAGTAGGTATGTTAGTCACAGCATGGACAGTATCTAATGGTGTTTCAGTAGTTATGTTAGTCACAGCATGGGGACAGTATCTAATGGTGTTTCAGTAGGTATGTTAGTCACAGCATGGACAGTATCTAATGGTGTTTCAGTAGTTATGTTAGTCACAGCATGGGGACAGTATCTAATGGTGTTTCAGTAGTTATGTTAGTCACAGCATGGGGACAGTATCTAATGGTGTTTCAGTAGGTATGTTAGTCACAGCATGGACAGTATTTAATGGTGTTTCAGTAGGTATGTTAGTCATAGCATGGACAGTATATGAATCTAATGGTGTTTCAGTAGTTATGTTAGTCACAGCATGGGGACAGTATCTAATGGTGTTTCAGTAGGTATGTTAGTCACAGCATGGACAGTATATGAATCTAATGGTGTTTCAGTAGTTATGTTAGTCACAGCATGGGGACAGTATCTAATGGTGTTTCAGTAGGTATGTTAGTCACAGCATGGACCGTATATGAATCTAATGGTGTTTCAGTAGTTATGTTAGTCACAGCATGGACCGTATCTAATGGTGTTTCAGTAGTTATGTTAGTCACAGCATGGACAGTATCTAATGGTGTTTCAGTAGGTATGTTAGTCACAGCATGGACAGTATCTAATGGTGTTTCAGTAGGTATGTTAGTCACAGCATGGGGACAGTATCTAATGGTGTTTCAGTAGGTATGTTAGTCACAGCATGGACAGTATATGAATCTAATGGTGTTTCAGTAGGTATGTTAGTCACAGCATGGACCGTATCTAATGGTGTTTCAGTAGCTATGTTAGTCACAGCATGGACAGTATCTAATGGGGTTTCAGTAGTTATGTTAGTCATAGCGTGGACAGTATCTAATGGTGTTTCAGTAGTTATGTTAGTCACAGCATGGACAGTATCTAATGGTGTTTCAGTAGGTATGTTAGTCACAGCATGGACAGTACCTAATGGTGTTTCAGTAGTTATGTTAGTCACAGCATGGACAGTATCTAATGGTGTTTCAGTAGGTATGTTAGTCACAGCATGGACAGTATCTAATGGTGTTTCAGTAGTTATGTTAGTCACTGCATGGACAGAATATGAATCTAACGGTGTTTCAGTAGTTATGTTAGTCACAGCATGGGGACAGTATCTAATGGTGTTTCAGTAGTTATGTTAGTCACAGCATGAACAGTATCTAATGGTGTTTCAGTAGGTATGTTAGTCACAGCATGGACAGTATCTAATGGTGTTTCAGTAGCTATGTTAGTCACAGCATGGACAGTATCTAATGGTGTTTCAGTAGCTATGTTAGTCACAGCATGGACAGTATCTAATGGGGTTTCAGTAGGTATGTTAGTCATAGCATGGCCAGTATCTAATGGGGTATCAGTAGGTATGTTAGTCATAGCATGGACAGTATATGAATCTAATGGTGTTTCAGTAGTTATGTTAGTCACAGCATGGGGACAGTATCTAATGGTGTTTCAGTAGGTATGTTAGTCACAGCATGGACAGTATCTAATGGTGTTTCAGTAGTTATGTTAGTCATAGCATGGACAGTATCTAATGGGGCTTCAGTAGTTATGTTAGTCACAGCATGGACAGTATCTAATGGTGTTTCAGTAGTTATGTTAGTCACAGCATGGGGACAGTATCTAATGGGGTTTCAGTAGGTATGTTAGTCACAGCATGGACAGTATCTAATGGTGTTTCAGTAGTTATGTTAGTCATAGCGTGGACAGTATATGAATCTAATGGTGTTTCAGTAGGTATGTTAGTCACAGCATGGACAGTATCTAATGGTGTTTCAGTAGCTATGTTAGTCACAGCATGGACAGTATCTAATGGGGTTTCAGTAGTTATGTTAGTCACAGCATGGACAGTATCTAATGGTGTTTCAGTAGTTATGTTAGTCACAGCATGGACAGTATCTAATGGTGTTTCAGTAGGTATGTTAGTCACAGCATGGACAGTACCTAATGGTGTTTCAGTAGTTATGTTAGTCACAGCATGGACAGTATCTAATGGTGTTTCAGTAGGTATGTTAGTCACAGCATGGACAGTATCTAATGGTGTTTCAGTAGTTATGTTAGTCACTGCATGGACAGAATATGAATCTAACGGTGTTTCAGTAGTTATGTTAGTCACAGCATGGGGACAGTATCTAATGGTGTTTCAGTAGTTATGTTAGTCACAGCATGAACAGTATCTAATGGTGTTTCAGTAGGTATGTTAGTCACAGCATGGACAGAATATGAATCTAACGGTGTTTCAGTAGTTATGTTAGTCACAGCATGGGGACAGTATCTAATGGTGTTTCAGTAGTTATGTTAGTCACAGCATGAACAGTATCTAATGGTGTTTCAGTAGGTATGTTAGTCACAGCATGGACAGTATCTAATGGTGTTTCAGTAGCTATGTTAGTCACAGCATGGACAGTATCTAATGGTGTTTCAGTAGCTATGTTAGTCACAGCATGGACAGTATCTAATGGGGTTTCAGTAGGTATGTTAGTCATAGCATGGCCAGTATCTAATGGGGTATCAGTAGGTATGTTAGTCATAGCATGGGGACAGTATCTAATGGGGTTTCAGTAGGTATGTTAGTCACAGCATGGACAGTATCTAATGGTGTTTCAGTAGCTATGTTAGTCACAGCATGGACAGTATATGAATCTAATGGTGTTTCAGTAGTTATGTTAGTCACAGCATGGGGACAGTATCTAATGGTGTTTCAGTAGGTATGTTAGTCACAGCATGGACAGTATCTAATGGTGTTTCAGTAGTTATGTTAGTCATAGCATGGACAGTATCTAATGGGGCTTCAGTAGTTATGTTAGTCACAGCATGGACAGTATCTAATGGTGTTTCAGTAGTTATGTTAGTCACAGCATGGGGACAGTATCTAATGGGGTTTCAGTAGGTATGTTAGTCACAGCATGGACAGTATCTAATGGTGTTTCAGTAGTTATGTTAGTCATAGCGTGGACAGTATATGAATCTAATGGTGTTTCAGTAGGTATGTTAGTCACAGCATGGACCGTATCTAATGGTGTTTCAGTAGCTATGTTAGTCACAGCATGGACAGTATCTAATGGGGTTTCAGTAGTTATGTTAGTCACAGCATGGACAGTATCTAATGGTGTTTCAGTAGTTATGTTAGTCACAGCATGGACAGTATCTAATGGTGTTTCAGTAGGTATGTTAGTCACAGCATGGACAGTACCTAATGGTGTTTCAGTAGTTATGTTAGTCACAGCATGGACAGTATCTAATGGTGTTTCAGTAGGTATGTTAGTCACAGCATGGACAGTATCTAATGGTGTTTCAGTAGTTATGTTAGTCACTGCATGGACAGAATATGAATCTAACGGTGTTTCAGTAGTTATGTTAGTCACAGCATGGGGACAGTATCTAATGGTGTTTCAGTAGTTATGTTAGTCACAGCATGAACAGTATCTAATGGTGTTTCAGTAGGTATGTTAGTCACAGCATGGACAGTATCTAATGGTGTTTCAGTAGCTATGTTAGTCACAGCATGGACAGTATCTAATGGTGTTTCAGTAGCTATGTTAGTCACAGCATGGACAGTATCTAATGGTGTTTCAGTAGCTATGTTAGTCACAGCATGGACAGTATCTAATGGGGTTTCAGTAGGTATGTTAGTCATAGCATGGCCAGTATCTAATGGGGTATCAGTAGGTATGTTAGTCATAGCATGGGGACAGTATCTAATGGGTTTTCAGTAGGTATGTTAGTCACAGCATGGACAGTATCTAATGGTGTTTCAGTAGCTATGTTAGTCACAGCATGGACAGTATATGAATCTAATGGTGTTTCAGTAGTTATGTTAGTCACAGCATGGGGACAGTATCTAATGGTGTTTCAGTAGGTATGCTAGTCACAGCATGGACAGTATCTAATGGTGTTTCAGTAGTTATGTTAGTCATAGCATGGACAGTATCTAATGGGGCTTCAGTAGTTATGTTAGTCACAGCATGGACAGTATCTAATGGTGTTTCAGTAGTTATGTTAGTCACAGCATGGGGACAGTATCTAATGGGGTTTCAGTAGGTATGTTAGTCACAGCATGGACAGTATCTAATGGTGTTTCAGTAGTTATGTTAGTCATAGCGTGGACAGTATATGAATCTAATGGTGTTTCAGTAGGTATGTTAGTCACAGCATGGACCGTATCTAATGGTGTTTCAGTAGCTATGTTAGTCACAGCATGGACAGTATCTAATGGGGTTTCAGTAGTTATGTTAGTCATAGCGTGGACAGTATCTAATGGTGTTTCAGTAGTTATGTTAGTCACAGCATGGACAGTATCTAATGGTGTTTCAGTAGGTATGTTAGTCACAGCATGGACAGTACCTAATGGTGTTTCAGTAGTTATGTTAGTCACAGCATGGACAGTATCTAATGGTGTTTCAGTAGGTATGTTAGTCACAGCATGGGGACAGTATCTAATGGTGTTTCAGTAGGTATGTTAGTCACAGCATGGACAGTATATGAATCTAATGGTGTTTCAGTAGGTATGTTAGTCACAGCATGGACCGTATCTAATGGTGTTTCAGTAGCTATGTTAGTCACAGCATGGACAGTATCTAATGGGGTTTCAGTAGTTATGTTAGTCATAGCGTGGACAGTATCTAATGGTGTTTCAGTAGTTATGTTAGTCACAGCATGGACAGTATCTAATGGTGTTTCAGTAGGTATGTTAGTCACAGCATGGACAGTACCTAATGGTGTTTCAGTAGTTATGTTAGTCACAGCATGGACAGTATCTAATGGTGTTTCAGTAGGTATGTTAGTCACAGCATGGACAGTATCTAATGGTGTTTCAGTAGTTATGTTAGTCACTGCATGGACAGAATATGAATCTAACGGTGTTTCAGTAGTTATGTTAGTCACAGCATGGGGACAGTATCTAATGGTGTTTCAGTAGTTATGTTAGTCACAGCATGAACAGTATCTAATGGTGTTTCAGTAGGTATGTTAGTCACAGCATGGACAGTATCTAATGGTGTTTCAGTAGCTATGTTAGTCACAGCATGGACAGTATCTAATGGTGTTTCAGTAGCTATGTTAGTCACAGCATGGACAGTATCTAATGGGGTTTCAGTAGGTATGTTAGTCATAGCATGGCCAGTATCTAATGGGGTATCAGTAGGTATGTTAGTCATAGCATGGGGACAGTATCTAATGGGGTTTCAGTAAGTATGTTAGTCACAGCATGGACAGTATCTAATGGTGTTTCAGTAGCTATGTTAGTCACAGCATGGACAGTATATGAATCTAATGGTGTTTCAGTAGTTATGTTAGTCACAGCATGGGGACAGTATCTAATGGTGTTTCAGTAGGTATGTTAGTCACAGCATGGACAGTATCTAATGGTGTTTCAGTAGTTATGTTAGTCATAGCATGGACAGTATCTAATGGGGCTTCAGTAGTTATGTTAGTCACAGCATGGACAGTATCTAATGGTGTTTCAGTAGTTATGTTAGTCACAGCATGGGGACAGTATCTAATGGGGTTTCAGTAGGTATGTTAGTCACAGCATGGACAGTATCTAATGGTGTTTCAGTAGTTATGTTAGTCATAGCGTGGACAGTATCTAATGGTGTTTCAGTAGTTATGTTAGTCACAGCATGGACAGTATCTAATGGTGTTTCAGTAGCTATGTTAGTCACAGCATGGACAGTATCTAATGGGGTTTCAGTAGGTATGTTAGTCACAGCATGGACAGTATCTAATGGTGTTTCAGTAGTTATGTTAGTCACAGCATGGACAGTATCTAATGGTGTTTCAGTAGCTATGTTAGTCACAGCATGGACAGTATCTAATGGGGTTTCAGTAGGTATGTTAGTCATAGCATGGCCAGTATCTAATGGGGTATAAGTAGGTATGTTAGTCATAGCATGGGGACAGTATCTAATGGTGTTTCAGTAGTTATGTTAGTCACAGCATGGACAGTATCTAATGGTGTTTCAGTAGTTATGTTAGTCACAGCATGGACAGAATCTAATGGTGTTTCAGTAGGTATGTTAGTCACAGCATGGACAGTATATGAATCTAACAGTGTTTCAGTAGTTATGTTAGTCACAGCAAGGGGACAGTATCTAATGGTGTTTCAGTAGTTATGTTAGTCACAGCATGGACATTATCTAATGGTGTTTCAGTGGTTATGTTAGTCACAGCATGAACAGTATCTAATGGTGTTTCAGTAGGTATGTTAGTCACAGCATGGACAGTATCTAATGGTGTTTCAGTAGCTATGTTAGTCACAGCATGGACAGTATCTAATGGTGTTTCAGTAGCTATGTTAGTCACAGCATGGCAAGTATCTAATGGGGTTTCAGTAGGTATGTTAGTCATAGCATGGACAGTATCTAATGGGGTTTCAGTAGTTATGTTAGTCACAGCATGGGGACAGTATCTAATGGTGTTTCAGTAGGTATGTTAGTCACAGCATGGACAGTATCTAATGGTGTTTCAGTAGTTATGTTAGTCACAGCATGGACAGTATCTAATGGTGTTTCAGTAGGTATGTTAGTCACAGCATGGACAGTATCTAATGGTGTTTCAGTAGTTATGTTAGTCACAGCATTGACAGTATCTAATGGTGTTTCAGTAGGTATGTTAGTCACAGCATGGACAGAATATGAATCTAATGGTGTTTCAGTAGTTATGTTAGTCACAGCATGGGGACAGTATCTAATGGTGTTTCAGTAGGTATGTTAGTCACAGCATGGACAGTATCTAATGGTGTTTCAGTAGTTATGTTAGTCATAGCATGGACAGTATCTAATGGGGCTTCAGTAGTTATGTTAGTCACAGCATGGACAGTATCTAATGGTGTTTCAGTAGTTATGTTAGTCACAGCATGGGGACAGTATCTAATGGGGTTTCAGTAGGTATGTTAGTCACAGCATGGACAGTATCTAATGGTGTTTCAGTAGTTATGTTAGTCATAGCGTGGACAGTATCTAATGGTGTTTCAGTAGTTATGTTAGTCACAGCATGGACAGTATCTAATGGTGTTTCAGTAGCTATGTTAGTCACAGCATGGACAGTATCTAATGGGGTTTCAGTAGGTATGTTAGTCACAGCATGGACAGTATCTAATGGTGTTTCAGTAGTTATGTTAGTCATAGCGTGGACAGTATCTAATGGTGTTTCAGTAGTTATGTTAGTCACAGCATGGACAGTATCTAATGGTGTTTCAGTAGCTATGTTAGTCACAGCATGGACAGTATCTAATGGGGTTTCAGTAGGTATGTTAGTCATAGCATGGCCAATATCTAATGGGGTATAAGTAGGTATGTTAGTCATAGCATGGGGACAGTATCTAATGGTGTTTCAGTAGTTATGTTAGTCACAGCATGGACAGTATCTAATGGTGTTTCAGTAGTTATGTTAGTCACAGCATGGACAGAATCTAATGGTGTTTCAGTAGGTATGTTAGTCACAGCATGGACAGTATATGAATCTAACAGTGTTTCAGTAGTTATGTTAGTCACAGCAAGGGGACAGTATCTAATGGTGTTTCAGTAGTTATGTTAGTCACAGCATGGACATTATCTAATGGTGTTTCAGTGGTTATGTTAGTCACAGCATGAACAGTATCTAATGGTGTTTCAGTAGGTATGTTAGTCACAGCATGGACAGTATCTAATGGTGTTTCAGTAGCTATGTTAGTCACAGCATGGACAGTATCTAATGGTGTTTCAGTAGCTATGTTAGTCACAGCATGGCAAGTATCTAATGGGGTTTCAGTAGGTATGTTAGTCATAGCATGGACAGTATCTAATGGGGTTTCAGTAGTTATGTTAGTCACAGCATGGGGACAGTATCTAATGGTGTTTCAGTAGGTATGTTAGTCACAGCATGGACAGTATCTAATGGTGTTTCAGTAGTTATGTTAGTCACAGCATGGACAGTATCTAATGGTGTTTCAGTATGTATGTTAGTCACAGCATGGACAGTATCTAATGGTGTTTCAGTAGTTATGTTAGTCACAGCATTGACAGTATCTAATGGTGTTTCAGTAGGTATGTTAGTCACAGCATGGACAGTATCTAATGGTGTTTCAGTAGGTATGTTAGTCACTGCATGGACAGTATATGAATCTAACGGTGTTTCAGTAGTTATGTTAGTCACAGCATGGGGACAGTATCTAATGGTGTTTCAGTAGTTATGTTAGTCACAGCATGGACAGTATCTAATGGTGTTTCAGTAGCTATGTTAGTCACAGCATGGACAGTATCTAATGGGGTTTCAGTAGGTATGTTAGTCATAGCATGGACAGTATCTAATGGGGTTTCAGTAGGTATGTTAGTCATAGCATGGACAGTATATGAAGAGGTTTACTATGCCAAACAAACATTTGGTATTCCACTACAGATGCCAGGTCTGTGTGTGTCATAAGTGTCATTTTTAGTCCTGAAGCTGTAAACACATATGATGTTACAGAGAGTTCCACACACAATGAGTCATCGAATGAAAAAAAAAAACGTCTACGTCTATAAAACATGGCTGACTTGCCGAAGCTCCAGTAAACAAAATAAAATAAGAAACTTCAAACAAAGCAGCACTTGGAAATCAGGTTTGGAGGAAGAGATGTTCCAGGGCCTCATTGTGAGAGAGAGAGAGAGAGAGAGAGAGAGAGAGAAATATAAATAAATCCCTCCCATGCAAAGTGTTTTCAGTGTAAAGCTATTAACATAATTTTTTCGACTGGGATTCTCCTAGGACCCGCTGATGAAGGCTCTACCCATAATCTTAATTAAAAACTGTACAAATGGATTTGATGCCATGTCAAATTAAATCTAAATTCATTAGATATAAACCCCTTTTAAGAATTTATACAAATATGTGAATTTTTTAAGAACTTTAAACTTACCCAGTGTTAATTTTAGAAGAGCCACAGCGTTATACAGGGGAAAAGACTTGTCTTTTTATAGATGAATAATGCAGCCCCATATACAATATTAAACTAATCTGGAGCAGTTCTTCTGGTCTTTATTTGGCACGTCGTATATATTATACTGTCCCGTGTCCACGTGTTACTGAGCGTGTGTGTGTGTGTGTGTGTGTGTGTGTGCGTGCGTGTGTCTGTGTATTACTTTAAGTAAAATGGAAGTTATTGAGTCATTGTCCGGTCATTGAATAATGAACCTTTATAAGTTGATTGGCAGAGACAGGAAGTGTGCATGCTGTGGAATTACTGCATTATGTGATACACACATTGTTTTAAATGATTTACTGTCTTAGAAGCTATGGGACTTTTCACTACATGGAAAAACACATAGAATAAAAACCCTTTCTAGGTTTCTTAGCGTGTTCATTACTTCATACATGTTTTGGCTTCATACATGTTATGGCTTCTTCTGTATAGTTCTGCTGTTGGTTGTGCATGATGTGTTAATGTCTCTCTCTCTCTACACACACACACACACACACACACACACACGAACACACACAAATAAACACACACACACCTGTTTGTTTTGCTATCCTTCTGGGGACCAAACAATTGAATCCCATTCAACATCCTATTTTCCCTAACTGCTGACCCTAAACCAAACTCCTAAATCCTAACCCTAAACCTAAGTCCTATCCCTGGGGCGGCAGGGTATCCTAGTGGTTAGAGCAGTGGACTAGTAACTGAAAAGTTGCAAGTTCAAACCCCCGAGTTGACAAGGTACAAATCTGTCGTTCTGCCGCTGAACAGGCAGTTAACCCACTGTTCCTAGACCAGTTAACCCACTGTTCCTAGACCAGTTAACCCACTGTTCCTAGACCAGTTAACCCACTGTTCCTAGGCCGTCATTGAAAATAAGAATTTTGTTCTTAACTGACTTGCCTGGGTTAAATTTGTTTTTATTTTTAAATAAACCTTAATAACCTAACTACCTAACCCTGAATCCTAAGTCTACAATAGCTTTTTTCCTTGTTGGGAACGGCACAATGTCTGGTTCCCACAAGGATAGTAAAACCAAAAACTAGCTGGTCTGTTCTCATTATTGTCATTAATATATATATATTTTATTGCCTGAATCAGGGGAGGGCAGTCACTCGGTTACCAAACGGAGCCCTATGGAACATGTCTGGTCACCAGAGGGTTTGAGATTTATGGATGGTTCTCTCTCTCTCTCTCTCTCTCCATCTCCCTTTACCCCCTCTCACTCCACCTCTCTCTCTCTCTCCACCTCTCTCTCTCTCTCTCTCTCTCTCTCCCTTTACCCCCTCTCTCCACCTCTCTCTCTCTCTCTCTCTCCCTTTACCCCCTCTCTCCACCTCTCTCTCTCTCTCTCTCTCTCTACCCCCTCTCTCTCCACCCCTCTCTCTCTCTCCACCTCTCTCTCTCTCTCTCTACCCCTTCTCTCTCCACCTCTCTCTCTCTCGCTCTCTCTACCCCCTCTCTCTCCACCCCTCTCTCTCTCTCCACCTCTCTCTCTCTCTACCCCCTCTCTCTCCACCTCTCTCTCTCTCGCTCTCTCTCCCTTTACCCCCTCTCTCTCCACCTCTCTCTCTCTCTCTCTTTCTCTCTCTCTCTCTCTCTCCCTTTACCCCCTCTATCTCCCCCTCTCTCTCCCTTTACCCCCTCTCTCTCCACCTCTATCTCTCTCTTTCTCTCTCTCTCTCTCTCCCTTTACCCCCTCTCTCTCCCCCTCTCTCTCCTCCCTCTCTCTCTACACTGCTCTGTCTCTGGTTGCTATTTCAGTGTAATGGATGGAGCAGATGTTGGACACAGCAGCACCTCTTCATAACTCCTCTCTTCATGAAGAGCTTTTTACAAGTGCTTCTCTCTCTCTCTCTCTCTCTCTCTCTCTCTCTCTCTCTCTCTCTCTCTCTGTCTCTCTCTCTCTCTCTCTCTCTCTCTCTCTCTCTGTCTCTGTCTCTCTCTCTCTCTCTCTCTCTCTCTCTCTCTCTCTCTCTCTCTCTCTCTCTCTCTCTCTCTCTCTCTCTCTCTCTCTCTCTCTCTCTCTCTCTCTCTCTCTCTCTCTCTCTCTCTCTCTCTCTCTCTCTCTCTCTCTCTCTCTCTCTCTCTCTCTCTCTCTCTGTCAGTAGTTTCCAGTGCCAACAGGAAGTGAAGGTCATTGAGAAACATGAGGCGCAGGCTAAGAGGTTCAACTCATGAGTGTAACAGCTGGGCCAGCCTGCACCTAGTCTGGATCTTATTCAGTCCACACACACACGCAAATTCACCCACACACGCATACTCATACGCACACACACACACACACACACACACACACACACACACACACACACACGCACACACACAACCAGACAAATGCACACACAGAGACACACACGCAGACAGACACACACACACACACGTATACACACAAAAAAGCACACTACACTCATGGAAAAGTCATATTTGAAATGTCTCTCCTCTACAGTTTGTCTCCTGATCTCACTCCCTCTCTCACACACAAACACACTTCACGCAGAGTGTATGTCTGTAACAACTTCCGTCGATTCTACTAGCTACTGCTATACTGACTACCATGTGACTGATTCAGCCTATCACGATACAGAACCTTTTCAAAGTAAGATTATTAAGATTTGTAGACCTTTATCGTATTGTCCAATCATATCAGGACATACAAAAATATACAATTATCAAATGTTATTGATGTTCGCTGTCTTTTTATTGTTGTTTTTATTTCTTTAATAACCTATTGTTCACCTAATACCTTTTCTGCACTGTTGGTTAGAGTCTGTAAGTCAGCATTTCACTGTAAGGTCTACTACACCTGTTGTTTTCAGCATTTCACTGTAAGGTCTACTACACCTGTTGTATTCAGCATTTCACTGTAAGGTCTACTACACCTGTTGTATTCAGCATTTCACTGTAAGGTCTACTACACCTGTTGTATTCAGCATTTCACTGTAAGGTCTACTACACCTGTTGTATTCAGCATTTCACTGTGAGGTCTACTACACCTGTTATATTCGGTGCACGTGACAAATACACTTTGAGTTGATTTGATGATGCACACTAAAATACTGTTTTTAATTATAAAGGCTTTACTTCATTTTAGTAAGGAGAAATAAGAAGAGACGGTCTTTTCACCAGGTCTCCGTGTGTCTCTCAGTGTGGGATCATCACGAGGACGAGGAAGGGTCTGAGACAGATCTGGGTCTGTGTTCGCTGCTCCGCTCGGCACCTGAGGCGCCCCGGTGTCAGGAGAAACCCCAGAGCAGCCACATTCGTTTGTTGCAACATCTGTAACGCACAGACACAATTATTAATAACCCAAAGCCGGGCATGCTGATGTGCCACAGCGGTTTGATGAAGTGGAGAACCACCGCTCCCTGTGAGTCAGGCCACAGCGGTTTGATGAAGTGGAGTACCAACGCTCCCTGTGAGTCAGGCCACAGCGGTTTGATGAAGTGGAGAACCAACGCTCCCTGTGAGTCAGGCCACAGCGGTTTGATGAAGTGGATAACCAACGCTCCCTGTGAGTCAGGCCACAGCGGTTTGATGAAGTGGAGAACCAACGCTCCCTGTGAGTCAGACCACAGCGGTTTGATGAAGTGGATAACCAACGCTCCCTGTGAGTCAGGCGACAGCGGTTTGATGAAGTGGATAACCAACGCTCCCTGTGAGTCAGGCCACAGCGGTTTGATGAAGTGGAGAACCAACGCTCCCTGTGAGTCAGGCCACAGCGGTTTGATGAAGTGGAGAACCAACGCTCCCTGTGAGTCAGGCCACAGCGGTTTGATGAAGTGGATAACCAACGCTCCCTGTGAGTCAGGCGACAGCGGTTTGATGAAGTGGATAACCAACGCTCCCTGTGAGTCAGGCCACAGCGGTTTGATGAAGTGGAGAACCAACGCTCCCTGTGAGTCAGGCCACAGCGGTTTGATGAAGTGGAGAACCACCGCTCCCTGTGAGTCAGGCCACAGCGGTTTGATGAAGTGGAGAACCAACGCTCCCTGTGAGTCAGGCCAGCAGGCGGACCCAGCCAAGCACTGAGGACATGGGGCGGAGAGGACAGGTCGTATATCGGGATACATCCAGGTGGAGCTGAAGGTTCATAACATGACTATATGTAAATGTGGAAATAGATGACATCACGCTAATGAGCAGGCCTACGCAACTTCAAAGTGTCATGTTATTCCCATTGCTGTTTCATCAAGCAGTTTCCTAATGTCATGTTATTCCCATGCTGTTTCCTAATGTCATGTTATTCCCATGCTGTTTCCTAATGTCATGTTATTCCCATGCTGTTTCCTAATGTCATGTTATCACCATGCTGTTTCCTAATGTCATGTTATTCCCATGCTGTTTCCTAATGTCATGTTATTCCCATGCTGTTTCCTAATGTCATGTTATTCCCATGCTGTTTCCTAATGTCATGTTATTCCCATGCTGTTTCCTAATGTCATGTTATTCCCATGCTGTTTCCTAATGTCATGTTATTACCATGCTGTTTCCTAATGTCATGATATTCCCATGCTGTTTCCTAATGTCATGTTATTCCTCATGCTGTTTCATCAAGCAGTTTCCTAATGTCATGTTATTCCCATGCTGTTTCCTAATGTCATGTTATTCCCATGCTGTTTCCTAATGTCATGTTATTCCCATGCTGTTTCCTAATGTCATGTTATCACCATGCTGTTTCCTAATGTCATGTTATTCCCATGCTGTTTCCTAATGTCATGTTATTCCCATGCTGTTTCCTAATGTCATGTTATTCCCATGCTGTTTCCTAATGTCATGTTATTCCCATGCTGTTTCCTAATGTCATGTTATTCCCATTGCTGTTTCATCAAGCTGTTTCCTAATGTCCTGGAATTCCCATGCTGTTTCATCAAGCAGTTTCCTAATGTCATGTTATTCCCATGCTGTTTCCTAATGTCATGTTATTCCCATGATGTTTCCTAATGTCATGTTATTCCCATGCTGTTTCCTAATGTCATGTTATTCCCATGCTGTTTCCTAATGTCATGTTATTCCCATGTTGTTTCCTAATGTCATGTTATTCCCATGCTGTTTCCTAATGTCATGTTATTCCCATGCTGTTTCCTAATGTCATGTTATTCCCATGCTGTTTCCTAATGTCATGTTATTCCCATGCTGTTTCCTAATGTCATGTTATTCCCATGCTGTTTCCTAATGTCATGGTATTCCCATGCTGTTTAATAAAGCAGTCTGCTAATGTTTTGAGAGGAAGGTAAACGACAAATATAACTTTTTCCTGTGGAAAGGGAAATATTATAGTAATGGTAATGCTGCTGTAATGTGTGAATGAATGCTCAGTACTGTGGTGTGCAGCAGTCACCCCCCCCCCACAATATGACTGGAGGTCTGTCCCAGTGGGAGAGGCAGAAGGTGTCTGGGTAGGAGCCCCTGGGAGCAGCAGGTGCTTTTTTAAAGTGGCAGAACAAACCAGAGTGAACAAGGCATTACAACACGATACCAGAGTTTGCCCCAAGGGTTTATTAGTTGGTATGTTAGTACCTAGGGAAAGACAGGAAACTGTGAACTCAGATATGCCAATCCACCGTCTCAGTAAAACATTCTGCCATTAAAAAAAGGTGAACAGAACAGCTTGTGGTAGGGAGATGTTTCTACGGTGCGTGTCTTGGTCGTTTAAATCTGTGTGTAGTTCTGATGTAAGATGTAGGGGGAGGATGGGGTTATGCTGAGCTATATTTTAAATTCAGCATCATTATGTCCAGTATTCTTTATAATAAAGAAATATATATTGCAGGATGTTGGTGTATCCATGAAAAATAATCAGAATGAATTTCAACATAATAGTTTTGAAAACAGCTTGTAAAAGAAGGTGGTCTCTTGGCACAAGCTGATACATAGGGACAGGGTAAGTTGAGCCGGCCTTGGGGTAAAGTGGGTGATGGTGTCCTGTGACAGAGGGTGACGGTGCTGGTAGGTCAAAGTTGAATTCATGGAATGGGGGTGTGGTACATACAGTGCACTAGGAAAGTATTCAGACCCCTTGACTTTTTTCCACATGTTGTTACTTACTCCATGGCCATTGGCTCAACTTACCCCAAGGCCATTGGCTCAATTTACCCCATGGTCATTGGCTCAACTTACCCCATGGTCATTGGCTCAACTTACCCCATGGCCATTGGCGCAATTTACCCCATGGTCATTGGCTCAACTTACCCCATGGTCATTGGCTCAACTTACCCCATTGTCATTGGCTCAACGTACCCCATGGCCATTGGCTCAATTTACCCCATGGTCATTGGCTCAACTTACCCCATGGTCATTGGCTCAACTTACCCCATGGCCATTGGCTCAACTTACCCCATGGCCATTGGCTCAACTTACCCCATGGCCATTGGCTCAACTTACCCCATGGCCATTGGCTCAACTTACCCCATGGTCATTGGCTCAACTTACCCCATGGCCATTGGCTCAACTTACCCCATGGTCATTGGCTCAACTTACCCCATGGTCATTGGCTCAACTTACCCCATGGTCATTGGCTCAACTTACCCCATGGTCATTGGCTCAACTTACCCCATGGCCATTGGCTCAACTTACCCCATGGCCATTGGCTCAACTTACCCCATGGTCATTGGCTCAGCTTACCCCATGGTCATTGGCTCAACTTACCCCATGGCCATTGGCTCAACTTACCCCATGGCCATTGGCTCAACTTACCCCATGGCCATTGGCTCAACTTACCCCATGTTCATTGGCTCAACTTACCCCATGGCCATTGACTCAACTTACCCCATGGCCAATGGCTCAACTTACCCCATGGTCATTGGCTCAACTTACCCCATGGCCATTGACTCAACTTACCCCATGGTCATTGGCTCAACTTACCCCATGGCCAATGGCTCAACTTACCCCATGGTCATTGGCTCAACTTACCCATGGTCATTGGCTCAACTTACCCCATGGCCATTGACTCAACTTACCCCATGGTCATTGGCTCAACTTACCCCATGGCCAATGGCTCAACTTACCCCATGGTCATTGGCTCAACTTACCCATGGCCATTGGCTCAACTTACCCAAAGGCAAACATTTTGACTTTATTAGCCCACAGAGCAAAAAGGAGGCACTTGTGTGCTAGGTTTAGGACCTTATTAAAACGATCTACTTTGGTTTAGATACAAGCATCATGAAACCTAGAATACAATACATGAATTAGACATTGTGCAAATCTTGTTTTTTTGGACCTAACTTTCTTACCACTTTTTCCCCCATGTTTTTCTCTTCTTTTACAGACTCCATAAAAGGACATCCTCTTCCTATTTGGTCACATGATTTAATTGTGTGTATCGTTGCCTAGAAACAAGGGGTGGTTCAACTTAACCTTTGGCTCAATTAACCCCACCCCCTATTGTGATATCTTTATGCAGAGGTAGGAAACATGTACATGAAGCGAAGAGTTTGCCGATACTTCACATTATTTGTTATGTGACTTGAGTTTGTGAGGTGGCCTCGAGTCAATCTTACTAAAAACGCAACTCAACTTTTCTGATCTTCACGATGGTAATTCATCGTTAAAAAAAAAGGTGTCAGAGCGACAGACTGCCTTCCAAACGTCTGTTGAACACTTGTATCTATTTAAAGACTTGAACATCTGTTCTCCCACTCTCACCAAGTTATTCTTCTTACGTATCACGTAATGGGTTGAGAAATGTTCATTCAATCAGATCGCTAATTGCTAACTGGTGGAGTTTTTTTTACGTTAGTTTATCACTTCTGCTTCTGTTGACTTCGATACGTAAAGTAGGAACCTTGTAGGTGACAACGTGTCACCAGTTCAGTTCGGGTGCATAACTAATGATGTTTATACAAAGCCGAAGCTACGTTTAGAGTTCTAAACTGTGTCAAACGATGCTTCGTGCTAATCAAAATGCCAATCAAAATGCTAATAGCTATTTAGGTATTTTTACATGAGTGCAGTTGAGTGTATTCGTGAATAACAAGCTTCCCCCCCAAAAAATTACCAATAAAAAAAAAAAGGAAAAAACATAAAATAATGTATCTTTCGTCTGTGTTTCATAATCTCCCTTCAATTCGCAAGAAGCTGAATAAGCATTCGAGTGAGCGATAAAGCACCCCTCTATCTCTGTATGTGGAGGTAACCTGGCATCGTCCCTATGATGAAGCACGTTGGTGGCAGCATCATGCTGTTGGGATGTTTTTCAGTAGCAGGGAGTGGGAGACTAGTCAGGATCGAGGGAAAGATGAATGGAGCAAAGTATAGAGAGATCCTTGATTAAAATGAATGATGAAAATCTTCTCCAGGGCGAAGGTTCCCGTTCCAACTGGACAACGACCATAAGCACTCACCCAAGACAATGCAGGAGTGGCTTCTGGACAGGTCTCTGAATGTCCTTGAGCGGGCCGAGCCAGAGCACGGACTTGAACCCAATCGAACATCTCTGGAGGGACCTGAAAATAGCTGTGCAGCGACGCTTCCCATCCAACCTGACAGAGCTTGAGAGGATCTGCAGAGAAGAATGGGAGAAACTCCCCAAATACAGGTGTGCCAAGCTTGTAGCGTCAAACCCAAGAAGACACAAAGCTGTAATCGCTGCCAAAGGTGTTTCAGCAAACTATTGAGTAAAGGGTCTGAATACTTATGTAAATGTTGTATTTCTTTAGCAAAAAAAAAAAAAAAAAATGTTTTCATTATTCATTATTGGGTATTGTGATGTCATTATGGGGTATTGTGATGTCATTATGGGGTATTGTGATGTCATTATGGGGTATTGTGTTGTCATTATGGGGTATTGTGATGTCATTATGGGGTATTGTGATGTCATTATGGGGTGTTGTGATGTCATTATGGGGTGTTGTGATGTCATTATGGGGTGTTGTGATGTCATTATGGGGTGTTGTGATGTCATTATGGGGTGTTGTGATGTCATTATGGGGTATTGTGATGTCATTATGGGGTGTTGTGATGTCATTATGGGGTATTGTGATGTCATTATGGGGTATTGTGATGTCATTATGGGGTATTGTGATGTCATTATGGGGTATTGTGATGTCATTATGGGGTGTGTAGATTGATGAGGGAAAACATTTTTTTTAAATCCAATTTTAGAACAAGGCTGTAACCTAAAAAGAATACGGAAAATGTCAGAATACTTTCCGGAATGCTCTGTATATATCACAGTGTCAAGGAACTAACAGGTGACAGAGCAAACACTGTATATATCACAGTGTCAAGGAACTAACAGGTGACAGAGCAAACAACACAAGTATCACGACACAAAGGTTTATAAAATGGCTTTTTTTTCCTATCTTGGCTTCCCCGGTGATATTACCCACGCACCACTACTGCACGAGTGCCACGGAGCGCATGTCCGTGAATATAAAGGCGAGGACACTAAAACAAATGATTGGTTTGAGAAATACTTCACTGCAGTTTTATCACCAAGTGAAGAAGAAGAAGAGAAGATGAAGTGTCAGCGATGACAAACCGGGGGCCCAAAGTCAAGTGTTTGTGACGCACGCCTGTCATTAAAACAATATTGCTCGTTAACCATGTTTCTACGGTGTATGACGCGGCCCAATTAAACGTACACACCCCAGTAATGTGAAATAAATGAATAGACTAATGACCAAAGCGTTTGGTAGGAGAAAAATCTTCATCTAATTTTAACCCGCTGTGTTTTGTTTGATTCTCCTTGCTGTTTCCTTGTTGAAGGGCATTAACACAAACTGGTCTGCGAGCGTCAAGGAACATTTACTGGATGATGGAAATAATCAAAGGGATGAATTATCCCGGGGGTGAATCACTTCATGAATGTGTGTTGTGTGACTTAAACCACAATTCAATATCTTCTTCTTTATGTATGTCCACGGGAAATAATTCCTGTTGAGTCCATTATGTTGTAACATGCGGAAGGGAGGTAACCGGTTGGTTACAGTAGAGTTATACCTGGAGGAGAGGAGTCTGGGTAGGTAACCGATTGATTACAGTAGAGTTATACCTGGAGGAGAGCAGTCTGGGTAGGTAACAGGGTTACAGTAGAGTTATACCTGGAGGAGAGCAGTCTGGGTAGGTAACAGAGTTACAGTAGAGTTATACCTGGAGGAGAGCAGTCTGGGTAGGTAACAGGTTGGCTACAGTAGAGTTATACCTGGAGGAGAGCAGTCTGGGTAGGTAACAGGTTGGCTACAGTAGAGTTATTCCTGGAGGAGAGCAGTCTGGGTAGGTAACAGGTTGGCTACAGTAGAGTTATTCCTGGAGGAGAGCAGTCTGGGTAGGTAACAGGGTTACAGTAGAGTTATACCTGGAGGAGAGCAGTCTGGGTAGGTAACAGGTTGGCTACATTAGAGTTATACCTGGAGGAGAGCAGTCTGGGTAGGTAACAGAGTTACAGTAGAGTTATACCTGGAGGAGAGCAGTCTGGGTAGGTAACAGGTTGACTACAGTAGAGTTATACCTGGAGGAGAGCAGTCTGGGTAGGTAACAGGGTTACAGTAGAGTTATAGCTGGAGGAGAGCAGTCTGGGTAGGTAACAGGTTGGTTACAGTAGAGTTATACCTGGAGGAGAGCAGTATGGGTAGGTAACAGGTTGACTACAGTAGAGTTATACCTGGAGGAGAGCAGTCTGGGTAGGTAACAGGTTGACTACAGTAGAGTTATACCTGGAGGAGAGCAGTCTGGGTAGGTAACAGGGTTACAGTAGAGTTATAGCTGGAGGAGAGCAGTCTGGGTAGGTAACAGGTTGGTTACAGTAGAGTTATACCTGGAGGAGAGCAGTATGGGTAGGTAACAGGTTGACTACAGTAGAGTTATACCTGGAGGAGAGCAGTCTGGGTAGGTAACAGGTTGACTACAGTAGAGTTATACCTGGAGGAGAGCAGTCTGGGTAGGTAACAGGTTGGTTACAGTAGAGTTATACCTGGAGGTGAGCAGTCTGGGTAGGTAACATGGTTACAGTAGAGTTATAACTGGAGGAGAGCAGTCTGGGTAGGTAACAGGTTGACTACAGTAGAGTTATACCTGGAGGAGAGCAGTCTGGGTAGGTAACAGGTTGGTTACAGTAGAGTTATACCTGGAGGTGAGCAGTCTGGGTAGGTAACATGGTTACAGTAGAGTTATACCTGGAGGAGAGCAGTCTGGGTAGGTAACAGGTTGACTACAGTAGAGTTATACCTGGAGGAGAGCAGTCTGGGTAGGTAACAGGTTGACTACAGTAGAGTTATACCTGGAGGTGAGCAGTCTGGGTAGGTAACAGGTTGACTACAGTAGAGTTATACCTGGAGGAGAGCAGTCTGGGTAGGTAACAGGTTGGTTACAGTAGAGTTATACCTGGAGGAGAGCAGTCTGGGTAGGTAAAAGGTTGACTACAGTAGAGTTATACCTGGAGGAGAGCAGTCTGGGTAGGTAACAGGTTGGTTACAGTAGAGTTATACCTGGAGGAGAGCAGTCTGGGTAGGTAACAGGTTGGCTACAGTAGAGTTATACCTGGAGGTGAGCAGCCTGGGTAGGTAACATGGTTACAGTAGAGTTATACCTGGAGGAGAGCAGTCTGGGTAGGTAACAGGTTGACTACAGTAGAGTTATACCTGGAGGAGAGCAGTCTGGGTAGGTAACATGGTTACAGTAGAGTTATACCTGGAGGAGAGCAGTCTGGGTAGGTAACAGGTTGACTACAGTAGAGTTATACCTGGAGGAGAGCAGTCTGGGTAGGTAACAGGTTGGTTACAGTAGAGTTATACCTGGAGGTGAGCAGCCTGGGTAGGTAACATGGTTACAGTAGAGTTATACCTGGAGGAGAGCAGTCTGGGTAGGTAACAGGTTGACTACAGTAGAGTTATACCTGGAGGAGAGCAGTCTGGGTAGGTAACATGGTTACAGTAGAGTTATACCTGGAGGAGAGCAGTCTGGGTTGGTAACAGGTTGACTACAGTAGAGTTATACCTGAGTTTTGTCATAGGCAAATAGTTATTGCCTGAATAGTTTATTCTGAATATATCTGTATCTTCATGTTGATGCGAAGTTTGTTATTTTTGTATGAAGTGTATTGGCCAATTCGTTCTGCACCAATTCCTATTGTAAATGAAAGCCTCTAAGAGAGACGCGCATCACAACATCCTGTCTGTCTCCTCACTGTCCCGCCTGCCGCCTCGACTTCTGATCACACTGAGTTTAACCCCTTTACGTTTTGGTCATGTTTTGACACATTCTGTTAGAAACGGTTGCGTTCTGTTTCATTGTGACACGCCAGAGCCTGCATTATAACGGATCATGTCTACACCACACTGTACACAGCTTCAATCTACACTCCTTTTTAATCACCCTGAACGTGTCTGATTCAATCGGCAGCCGATTCGTTGAAGTCCCTCTACTGTGTACATACAGGAAACCTCAGTTTCTCCCTTTACAGCGTTTGTCACGGATAGTTACTCCTTTATCTGGTCTATCCACTGGTTACACAAGAAGCATCAGGTAGTGGAGAGAAAGAGAGAGAGAGAGAGGGGGGGAGAGAGAGAGAGAGGTAGAAGGGAGGTAAAGAGAGAGAGAGAGAGATGGAGAGAGAGAGAGGGAAAATAAAGAACCACATCTGTGATGCAGTGAGACACTTGGTGAACAATCAATTCATGTAAGGGCTGAATGAATGAGCTAAATTATTTCCCAGCATGACACCACACACAAGAATAACTAGATCGACTAACAGGACAATTCAATCCTATCTGCATAGCGTTCTATGTGCATAGTGTTCATAATCATAGCCATCAAGATGATCGCTTGTGTCTGTGTATCTGTTTACGATGTCCCGCCCTTTCATTGGGTAGGCCTCTGAGGGGATTGGAGAATTCACCAGCCAACAGGGGAGAGCCAATCATCACTGGTGGTGAAGAAGGTAACATTTTGAGCTAGAGACGTGAGAATACCAGATATTCTGATGGCTGATCTTTAAAATGCATCTTCTTTGTTTTATCTGTTTAATTCATTAACCAATGTTTATTTATTTATTTCTATAACAGAGACTCAAAGCATTGATTTGACCATGTACTTTACTTACTAAAATAAATCAGCTAATTTACACTAAAAATAAATAATAGTATGTTATGCTCTTTCAGACAGTTCCTGTGTAAGGCAGTCAGTACAGTGGATGTTGAAACAGCTGGCACAGCGGAGTAGCTAGGTGCTATGTAAATAGTGTAGAGTGGTTTTTACTATCAGTCTGACATAGCAGCTTTATATAATCGGTTAATGCTCTGCACAGCTGTTCTGGTGCTTGCACAGGGTTTAATGTAAAGGCTGTGCAGTGTGAGGTCGTAGCGGCTAAATACAATTACATACGATGTTCCAGAACCTTCTCCTTTATTAAAGCATAGAATATCCTGACCTACAGTTGGCAATTACAATCACTGAGAAAGTAAACTCTGACCCTGAAATTATACCACTGGAACCAAAATAGCCCCCCCATCGACCAGCAGGTAGACAATATCCAGAACATGTTCTGGACCGGAGACGAAGGGAACTTCAACCATAATGACTCCTCACCTTGACTCACGGCCAAAACCCACGTCAACATCCGCTCTTTCTACAGGCTGCGGTCCCCGTCTTTCACTGAAACACGTTCCCTTCAGTCCGCCTGGAAACGCAACGCGAGTCAAAGTGGTTCACTGTTGAGTTTCCCCTTGGACTGTTAGTGCTTTACATAGGGCTGTTTACATAGGGCTGTTTACATAGGGGCTGTTTACGTAGGGCTGTTTACGTAGGGCTGTTTACGTAGGGCTGTTTACGCAGGGGCTGTTTACGTAGGGGCTGTTTACGTAGGGCTGTTTACGTAGGGCTGTTTACATAGGGGCTGTTTACGTAGGGCTGTTTACATAGGGGCTGTTTACATAGGGGCTGTTTACGTAGGGCTGTTTACGTAGGGCTGTTTACATAGGGGCTGTTTACGTAGGGGCTGTTTACGTAGGGCTGTTTACGTAGGGGCTGTTTACGTAGGGGCTGTTTACATAGGGCTGTTTACGTAGGGGCTGTTTACGTAGGGGCTGTTTACGTAGGGCTGTTTACGTAGGGCTGTTTACATAGGGGCTGTTTACGTAGGGGCTGTTTACGTAGGGCTGTTTACGTAGGGGCTGTTTACGTAGGGGCTGTTTACATAGGGCCGTTTACGTAGGGGCTGTTTACGTAGGGCTGTTTACGTAGGGCTGTTTACATAGGGGCTGTTTACGTAGGGCTGTTTACATAGGGGCTGATTACATAGGGGCTGTTTACGTAGGGCTGTTTACGTAGGGCTGTTTACATAGGGGCTGTTTACGTAGGGGCTGTTTACGTAGGGCTGTTTACGTAGGGGCTGTTTACGTAGGGGCTGTTTACATAGGGCTGTTTACGTAGGGGCTGTTTACGTAGGGGCTGTTTACGTAGGGGCTGTTTACATAGGGGCTGTTTACATAGGGCTGTTTACGTAGGGGCTGTTTACGTAGGGGCTGTTTACATAGGGGCTGTTTACGTAGGGGCTGTTTACATAGGGCTGTTTACATAGGGCTGTTTACGTTGGGGCTGTTTACATAGTGCTGTTTACGTAGGGGCTGTTTACATAGGGGCTGTTTACATAGGGGCTGTTTACGTAGGGGCTGTTTACATAGGGCTGTTTACGTAGGGCTGTTTACATACGGGCTGTTTACATAGGGGCTGTTTACGTAGGGCTGTTTAAGTAGGGGCTGTTTACATAGGGGCTGTTTACATAGGGGCTGTTTACATAGGGGCTGTTTACATAGGGGCTGTTTACGTAGGGGCTGTTTACGTAGGGGCTGTTTACATAGGGCTGTTTACGTAGGGCTGTTTACATAGGGGCTGTTTACATAGGGGCTGTTTACGTAGGGCTGTTTACGTGGGGGCTGTTTACATAGGGGCTGTTTACATAGGGGCTGTTTACATAGGGGCTGTTTACATAGGGGTTGTTTACGTAGGGGCTGTTTACATAGGGGCTGTTTACATAGGGGCTGTTTACATAGGGGCTGTTTACATAGGGGCTGTTTACATACGGGCTTTTTACGTAGGGCTGTTTACGTAGGGGCTGTTTACATAGGGGCTGTTTACATAGGGGCTGTTTACGTAGGGGCTGTTTACATAGGGGCTGTTTACATAGGGGCTGTTTACATAGGGGCTGTTTACATAGGGCTGTTTACGTAGGGGCTGTTTACGTAGGGGCTGTTTACGTAGGGCTGTTTACATAGGGCTGTTTACATAGGGGCTGTTTACATAGGGGCTGTTTACATAGGGGCTGTTTACATAGGGCTGTTTACGTAGGGGCTGTTTACGTAGGGGCTGTTTACATAGGGCTGTTTACGTATGGCTGTTTACATAGGGGCTGTTTACGTAGGGGCTGTTTACGTAGGGGCTGTTTACATAGGGGCTGTTTACATAGGGCTGTTTACGTATGGCTGTTTACATAGGGGCTGTTTACATAGGGGCTGTTTACATAGGGTTGTTTACATAGGGGCTGTTTAAATAGGGGCTGTTTACATAGGGGCTGTTTACATAGGGCTGTTTACGTAGGGCTGTTTACGTAGGGCTGTTTACATAGGGCTGTTTACATAGGGGCTGTTTACACAGGGGCTGTTTACATAGGGCTGTTTACGTAGGGCTGTTTACGTAGGGCTGTTTACATAGGGCTGTTTACATAGGGGCTGTTTACATAGGGGCTGTTTACATAGGGGCTGTTTACATAGGGCTGTTTACGTAGGGCTGTTTACATAGGGGCTGTTTACATAGGGGCTGTTTACATAGGGGCTGTTACAGAGAGGCTGTTTACGTAGGGCTGTTTACGTAGGGCTGTTTACATAGGGCTGTTTACATAGGGGCTGTTTACATAGGGGCTGTTTACATAGGGGCTGTTTACATAGGGCTGTTTACGTAGGGCTGTTTACATAGGGGCTGTTTACATAGGGGCTGTTTACATAGGGGCTGTTACATAGAGGCTGTTTACGTAGGGCTGTTTACGTAGGGCTGTTTACGTAGGGGCTGTTTACGTAGGGGCTGTTTACATAGGGGCTGTTTAAATAGGGGCTGTTTACATAGGGGCTGTTTACGTAGGGCTGTTTACGTAGGGCTGTTTATGTAGGGCTGTTTACATAGGGCTGTTTACATAGGGGCTGTTTACATAGGGCTGTTTACGTAGGGCTGTTTACATAAGGGCTGTTACATAGAGACTGTTTACGTAGGGCTGTTTACGTAGGGCTGTTTACATAGGGGCTGTTTACGTAGGGCTGTTTACGTAGGGCTGTTTACATAGGGGCTGTTTACTTAGGGGCTGTTTACGTAGGGCTGTTTACGTAGGGGCTGTTTACGTAGGGGCTGTTTACATAGGGGCTGTTTACATAGGGCTGTTTACGTAGGGATGTTTACATAGGGGCTGTTTACGTAGGGGCTGTTTACGTAGGGGCTGTTTACATAGGGGCTGTTTACATAGGGCTGTTTACGTATGGCTGTTTACATAGGGGCTGTTTACATAGGGGCTGTTTACATAGGGCTGTTTACATAGGGGCTGTTTAAATAGGGGCTGTTTACATAGGGGCTGTTTACATAGGGCTGTTTACGTAGGGCTGTTTACGTAGGGCTGTTTACATAGGGCTGTTTACATAGGGGCTGTTTACATAGGGGCTGTTTACATAGGGCTGTTTACGTAGGGCTGTTTGCATAGGGGCTGTTTACATAGGGGCTGTTTACATAGGGGCTGTTACAGAGAGGCTGTTTACGTAGGGCTGTTTACGTAGGACTGTTTACATAGGGCTGTTTACATAGGGGCTGTTTACATAGGGGCTGTTTACATAGGGCTGTTTACGTAGGGCTGTTTACATAGGGGCTGTTTACATAGGGGCTGTTTACATAGGGGCTGTTACATAGAGGCTGTTTACGTAGGGCTGTTTACGTAGGGCTGTTTACGTAGGGGCTGTTTTCGTAGGGCTGTTTACATAGGGGCTGTTTACATAGGGCTGTTTACGTAGGGCTGTTTACATAGGGGCTGTTACATAGAGACTGTTTACGTAGGGCTGTTTACGTAGGGCTGTTTACATAGGGGCTGTTTACGTAGGGCTGTTTACGTAGGGCTGTTTACATAGGGGCTGTTTACTTAGGGGCTGTTTACGTAGGGCTGTTTACATAGGGGCTGTTTACATAAGGGCTGTTTACATAGGGGCTGTTACATAGAGGCTGTTTACGTAGGGCTGTTTACGTAGGGGCTGTTTACGTAGGGGCTCTTTACATAGGGGCTGTTTAAATAGGGGCTGTTTACATAGGGGCTGTTTACGTAGGGCTGTTTACGTAGGGCTGTTTACGTAGGGCTGTTTACATAGGGCTGTTTACATAGGGGCTGTTTACATAGGGGCTGTTTACATAGGGCTGTTTACATAGGGGCTGTTTACATAGGGGCTGTTACATAGAAGCTGTTTACGTAGGGCTGTTTACATAGGGCTGTTTACATAGGGGCTGTTTACGTAGGGCTGTTTACGTAGGGCTGTTTACATAGGGGCTGTTTACGTAGGGGCTGTTTACGTAGGGCTGTTTACATAGGGGCTGTTTACGTAGGGGCTGTTTACGTAGGCGCTGTTTACGTAGGGGCCTGCCAAACTTACTTGGTTTTTGTTTGGTTCGTTTTTTGGACGGGGATCCTGTAGCAAACTGTCAGAAATCCACTGTGTTATACAGCTAGCAGGGCTCATTTCCACAGTAGATATGGGTTCTGTATTAGATTCAAGCTCGCTGAGGTAAAACGCAGACTACCCACTGACGTTCTCACAGTTTAATATAATAACACTAAACAGGATGTCAAGTTTGTAGTTTGTAGTTAAATGTGTTTTTCTCGTTCTTTGGGGAAAATAACTCACTGAAGTTAAAAAAATATAGTAGAATTTAATATTTTGGTCTTTGTTCTATTCGTTCCTCGTACGTTGATTTAATTGTTACAGCCATAAGATCTGCTGTGTAGAATGATCTATATCTCTGTGTCAGTCTGGAGTATCTCGCCTTATCGACTCCTCCTGTTATAGTCACCATCATGGATCTATATCTCTGTGTCAGCCTGGAGTATCTCATCTTATCAACTCCTGTTATAGACACCATCATGGATCTATATCTCTGTGTCAGTCTGGAGTATCTCACCTTATCGACTCCTCCTGTTATAGTCACCATCATGGATCTATATCTCTGTGTCAGCCTGGAGTATCTCATCTTATCAACTCCTGTTATAGTCACCATCATGGATCTATATCTCTGTGTCAGCCTGGAGTATCTCATCTTATCAACTCCTGTTATAGACACCATCATGGATCTATATCACTGTGTCAGTCTGGAGTATCTCACCTTATCGACTCCTCCTGTTATAGTCAGCATCATGGATCTATATCTCTGTGTCAGTCTGGAGTATCTCACCTTATCGACTCCTCCTGTTATAGTCACCATCATGGATCTATATCTCTGTGTCAGTCTGGAGTATCTCACCTTATTGACTCCTCCTGTTATAGTCACTATCATGGATCTATATCTCTGTGTCAGTCTGTAGTATCTCACCTTATCGACACCTCCTGTTATAGTCACCATCATGGATCTATATCTCTGTGTCAGTCTGGAGTATCTCACCTTATCGACTCCTCCTGTTATAGTCACCATCATGGATCTATATCTCTGTGTCAGCCTGGAGTATCTCCCCTTATCGACTACTCCTGTTATAGTCACCATCATGGATCTATATCTCTGTGTCAGTCTGGAGGATCTCACCTTATCGACTCATCCTGTTATAGTCTCCATCATGGATCTATCTCTCTGTGTCAGTCTGGAGTATCTCGCCTTATCGACTACTCCTGTTATAGTCACCATCATGGATCTATATCTCTGTGTCAGTCTGGAGTATCTCACCTTATCGACTACTCCTGTTATAGTCACCATCATGGATCTATATCTCTGTGTCAGTCTGGAGTATCTCACCTTATCGACTCCTCCTGTTATAGTCACCATCATGGATCTATATCTCTGTGTCAGTCTGGAGTATCTCACCTTATCGACTACTCCTGTTATAGTCACCATCATGGATCTATATCTCTGTGTCAGCCTGGAGTATCTCGCCTTATCGACTCCTCCTGTTATAGACACCATCATGGATCTATATCTCTGTGTCAGCCTGGAGTATCTCACCTTATCAACTCCTCCTGTTATAGTCTCCATCATGGATCTATATCTCTGTGTCAGTCTGGAGTATCTCACCCTATCGACTCCTCCTGTTATAGTCACCATCATGGATCTATATCTCTGTGTCAGTCTGGAGTATCTCACCTTATCGACTCCTCCTGTTATAGTCACCATCATGGATCTATATCTCTGTGTTAGCCTGGAGTATCTATCCTTATCCACTCCTCCTGTTATAGTCACCATCATGGATCTATATCTCTCTGTCAACCTGGAGTATCTCACCTTATCAACTCCTCCTGTTATAGTCTCCATCATGGATCTATATCTCTGTGTCAGTCTGGAGTATCTCACCCTATCGACTCCTCCTGTTATAGTCACCATCATGGATCTATATCTCTGTGTCAGTCTGGAGTATCTCACCTTATCGACTCCTCCTGTTATAGTCACCATCATGGATCTATATCTCTGTGTCAGTCTGGAGTATCTCACCTTATCGACTACTCCTGTTATAGTCACCATCATGGATCTATATCTCTGTGTCAGCCTGGAGTATCTCGCCTTATCGACTCCTCCTGTTATAGACACCATCATGGATCTATATCTCTGTGTCAGCCTGGAGTATCTCACCTTATCAACTCCTCCTGTTATAGTCTCCATCATGGATCTATATCTCTGTGTCAGTCTGGAGTATCTCACCCTATCGACTCCTCCTGTTATAGTCACCATCATGGATCTATATCTCTGTGTCAGTCTGGAGTATCTCACCTTATCGACTCCTCCTGTTATAGTCACCATCATGGATCTATATCTCTGTGTTAGCCTGGAGTATCTATCCTTATCCACTCCTCCTGTTATAGTCACCATCATGGATCTATATCTCTCTGTCAACCTGGAGTATCTCACCTTATCAACTCCTCCTGTTATAGTCACCATCATGGATCTATATCTCTGTGTCAGCCTGGAGTATCTCACCTTATCAACTCCTGTTATAGTCACCATCATGGATCTATATCTCTGTGTCAGCCTGGAGTATCTCACCTTATCGACTCCTCCTGTTATAGTCACCATCATGGATCTATATCTCTGTGTCAGCCCGGAGTATCTCACCTTATCGAATCCTCCTGTTACAGTCACCATCATGTCAGATAATGTGTACCAGGCCAAGTGGGTTTGAAAGAGTTGAGCTGCGTCCCTTCCTTAATAACAGACCTCTCCTACACAGTAATAACACGTGTCATTGATATTATCAGTTGATGACAGGCATCATTGGTGAAGTCCATATCTTCCACATAGAGTCCTAATGATCTGGTATTACTACCAGGGGACAGATTAACACCTTTATTCCTTTACTATCAGGGGACAGATCAACACCTTTATTCCTGTACTACCAGGGGACAGATCAACACCTTTATTCCTGTACTACCAGGGGACAGATAATCACCTTTATTCCTTTACTACCAGGGGACAGATCAACACCTTTATTACAGGGGACAGATCAACACCTTTACTACAGGGGACAGATCAACACCTTTACTACCAGGGGACAGATCAACACCTTTATTACAGGGGACAGATCAACACCTTTATTACAGGGGACAGATCAACACCTTTACTACCAGGGGACAGATCAACACCTTTATTCCTTTACTACCAGGGGACAGATCAACACCTTTACTACCAGGGGACAGATCAACACCTTTACTACAGGGGACAGATCAATACCTTTATTCCTTTACTACCAGGGGACAGATCAACACCTTTATTCCTTTACTACCAGGGGACAGATCAACACCTTTACTGCAGGGGACAGATCAACACCTTTACTACCAGGGGACAGATCAACACCTTTACTACCAGGGGACAGATCATCACCTTTATTCCTTTACTACCAGGGGACAGATCAACACCTTTATTCCTTTACTACCAGGGGACAGATCAACACCTTTATTCCTTTATTACCAGGGGACAGATCAACACCTTTATTCCTTTATTACAGGGGACAGATCAACACCTTTATTCCTTTACTACCAGGGGACAGATCAACACCTTTATTCCTTTACTACCAGGGGACAGATCAACACCTTTATTCCTTTACTACAGGGGACAGATCAACACCTTTATTCCTTTACTACCAGGGGACAGATCAACACCTTTATTACAGGGGACAGATCAACACCTATATTCCTTTACTACCAGGGGACAGATCAACACCTTTATTCCTTTACTACCAGGGGACAGATCAACACCTTTATTCCTTTACTACCAGGGGACAGATCAACACCTTTATTACAGGGGACAGATCAACACCTTTATTCCTTTACTACCAGGGGACAGATCAACACCTTTACTACCTGGGGACAGATCAACACCTTTATTCCTTTACTACCAGGGGACAGATCAACACCTTTACTACCAGGGGACAGATCAACACCTTTATTCCTTTACTACCAGGGGACAGATCAACACCTTTATTCCTTTACTACCAGGGGACAGATCAACACCTTTACTACCAGGGGACAGATCAACACCTTTACAACCAGGGGACAGATCAACACCTTTACTACCAGGGGACAGATCAACACCTTTATTCCTTTACTACCAGGGGACAGATCAACACCTTTATTCCTTTACTACCAGGGGACAGATCAACACCTTTACTGCAGGGGACAGATCAACACCTTTACTGCAGGGGACAGATCAACACCTTTACTGCAGGGGACAGATCAACACCTTTACTACAGGGGACAGATCAACACCTTTACTACCAGGGGACAGATCAACACCTTAACTACAGGGACAGATCAACACCTTTATTCCTTTATTACCAGGGGACAGATCAACACCTTTACTACCAGGGGACAGATCAACACCTTTACTACCAGGGGACAGATCAACACCTTTACTACCAGGGGACAGATCAACACCTTTACTACCAGGGGACAGATCAACACCTTTACTACCAGGGGACAGATCAACACCTTTATTCCTTTACTACCAGGGGACAGATCAACACCTTTATTCCTTTACTACCAGGGGACAGATCAACACCTTTATTCCTTTACTACCAGGGGACAGATCAACACCTTTACTACAGGGGACAGATCAACACCTTTATTCCTTTACTACCAGGGGACAGATCAACACCTTTATTCCTTTACTACCAGGGGACAGATCAACACCTTTACCACAGGGGACAGATCAACACCTTTATTCCTTTACTACCAGGGGACAGATCAACACCTTTACTACCAGGGGACAGATCAACACCTTTATTACAGGGGACAGATCAACACCTTTATTCCTTTACTACCAGGGGACAGATCAACACCTTTACTACCAGGGGACAGATCAACACCTTTACTACCAGGGGACAGATCAACACCTTTATTCCTGTACTACCAGGGGACAGATCAACACCTTTATTCCTTTACTACCAGGGGACAGATCAACACCTTTACTACCAGGGGACAGATCAACACCTGGAGTATCTCACCTTTATTCCTTTATTACCAGGGGACAGATCAACACCTTTATTCCTTTATTACAGGGGACAGATCAACACCTTTATTCCTTTACTACCAGGGGACAGATCAACACCTTTATTCCTTTACTACCAGGGGACAGATCAACACCTTTATTCCTTTACTACAGGGGACAGATCAACACCTTTATTCCTTTACTACCAGGGGACAGATCAACACCTTTATTACAGGGGACAGATCAACACCTATATTCCTTTACTACCAGGGGACAGATCAACACCTTTATTCCTTTACTACCAGGGGACAGATCAACACCTTTATTCCTTTACTACCAGGGGACAGATCAACACCTTTATTACAGGGGACAGATCAACACCTTTATTCCTTTACTACCAGGGGACAGATCAACACCTTTACTACCAGGGGACAGATCAACACCTTTATTCCTTTACTACCATGGGACAGATCATCACCTTTATTCCTTTACTACCAGGGGACAGATCAACACCTTTACTACCAGGGGACAGATCAACACCTTTATTCCTTTACTACCAGGGGACAGATCAACACCTTTACTACCAGGGGACAGATCAACACCTTTATTCCTTTACTACCAGGGGACAGATCAACACCTTTATTCCTTTACTACCAGGGGACAGATCAACACCTTTATTCCTTTACTACCAGGGGACAGATCAACACCTTTACTACCAGGGGACAGATCAACACCTTTACTACCAGGGGACAGATCAACACCTTTACTACCAGGGGACAGATCAACACCTTTATTCCTTTACTACCAGGGGACAGATCAACACCTTTATTCCTTTACTACCAGGGGACAGATCAACACCTTTACTGCAGGGGACAGATCAACACCTTTACTGCAGGGGACAGATCAACACCTTTACTGCAGGGGACAGATCAACACCTTTACTACAGGGGACAGATCAACACCTTTACTACCAGGGGACAGATCAACACCTTTACTACAGGGGACAGATCAACACCTTTATTCCTTTATTACCAGGGGACAGATCAACACCTTTACTACCAGGGGACAGATCAACACCTTTACTACCAGGGGACAGATCAACACCTTTACTACCAGGGGACAGATCAACACCTTTACTACCATGGGACAGATCAACACCTTTACTACCAGGGGACAGATCAACACCTTTATTCCTTTACTACCAGGGGACAGATCAACACCTTTATTCCTTTACTACCAGGGGACAGATCAACACCTTTATTCCTTTACTACCAGGGGACAGATCAACACCTTTACTACAGGGGACAGATCAACACCTTTACTACCAGGGGACAGATCAACACCTTTACTACCAGGGGACAGATCAACACCTTTATTCCTTTACTACCAGGGGACAGATCAACACCTTTATTCCTTTACTACCAGGGGACAGATCAACACCTTTACTGCAGGGGACAGATCAACACCTTTACTGCAGGGGACAGATCAACACCTTTACTGCAGGGGACAGATCAACACCTTTACTACAGGGGACAGATCAACACCTTTACTACCAGGGGACAGATCAACACCTTTACTACAGGGGACAGATCAACACCTTTATTCCTTTATTACCAGGGGACAGATCAACACCTTTACTACCAGGGGACAGATCAACACCTTTACTACCAGGGGACAGATCAACACCTTTACTACCAGGGGACAGATCAACACCTTTACTACCAGGGGACAGATCAACACCTTTACTACCAGGGGACAGATCAACACCTTTATTCCTTTACTACCAGGGGACAGATCAACACCTTTATTCCTTTACTACCAGGGGACAGATCAACACCTTTATTCCTTTACTACCAGGGGACAGATCAACACCTTTACTACAGGGGACAGATCAACACCTTTATTCCTTTACTACCAGGGGACAGATCAACACCTTTATTCCTTTACTACCAGGGGACAGATCAACACCTTTACTACAGGGGACAGATCAACACCTTTATTCCTTTACTACCAGGGGACAGATCAACACATTTATTACAGGGGACAGATCAACACCTTTACTACCAGGGGACAGATCAACACCTTTATTCCTTTACTACCAGGGGACAGATCAACACCTTTACTACCAGGGGACAGATCAACACCTTTACTACCAGGGGACAGATCAACACCTTTATTCCTTTACTACCAGGGGACAGATCAACACCTTTACTGCAGGGGACAGATCAACACCTTTACTACCAGGGGACAGATCAACACCTTTATTCCTTTACTACCAGGGGACAGATCAACACCTTTATTCCTTTACTACCAGGGGACAGATCAACACCTTTATTCCTTCAATACCAGGGGACAGATCAACACCTTTACTACCAGGGGACAGATCAACACCTTTATTCCTTTACTACCAGGGGACAGATCAACACCTTTATTCCTTTACTACCAGGGGACAGATCAACACCTTTACTACCAGGGGACAGATCAACACCTTTATTCCTGTACTACCAGGGGACAGATCAACACCTTTAATACAAGGGACAGATCAACACCTTTATTACAGGGGACAGATCAACACCTTTATTACAGGGGACAGATCAACACCTTTATTACAGGGGACAGATCAACACCTTTATTACAGGGGACAGATCAACACCTTTATTCCTTTACTACCAGGGGACAGATCAACACCTTTATTCCTTTACTACCAGGGGACAGATCAACACCTTTATTACAAGGGACAGATCAACACCTTTATTACAGGGGACAGATCAACACCTTTATTACAGGGGACAGATCAACACCTTTATTACAGGGGACAGATCAACACCTTTACTACCAGGGGACAGATCAACACCTTTACTACCAGGGGACAGATCAACACCTTTATTCCTTTACTACCAGGGGACAGATCAACACCTTTATTCCTTTACTACCAGGGGACAGATCAACACCTTTATTCCTTTACTACCAGGGGACAGATCAACACCTTTACTACAGGGGACAGATCAACACCTTTATTCCTTTACTACCAGGGGACAGATCAACACCTTTATTCCTTTACTACCAGGGGACAGATCAACACCTTTACTACAGGGGACAGATCAACACCTTTATTCCTTTACTACCAGGGGACAGATCAACACATTTATTACAGGGGACAGATCAACACCTTTACTACCAGGGGACAGATCAACACCTTTATTCCTTTACTACCAGGGGACAGATCAACACCTTTACTACCAGGGGACAGATCAACACCTTTACTACCAGGGGACAGATCAACACCTTTATTCCTTTACTACCAGGGGACAGATCAACACCTTTACTGCAGGGGACAGATCAACACCTTTACTACCAGGGGACAGATCAACACCTTTATTCCTTTACTACCAGGGGACAGATCAACACCTTTATTCCTTTACTACCAGGGGACAGATCAACACCTTTATTCCTTCAATACCAGGGGACAGATCAACACCTTTACTACCAGGGGACAGATCAACACCTTTATTCCTTTACTACCAGGGGACAGATCAACACCTTTATTCCTTTACTACCAGGGGACAGATCAACACCTTTACTACCAGGGGACAGATCAACACCTTTATTCCTGTACTACCAGGGGACAGATCAACACCTTTAATACAAGGGACAGATCAACACCTTTATTACAGGGGACAGATCAACACCTTTATTACAGGGGACAGATCAACACCTTTATTACAGGGGACAGATCAACACCTTTATTACAGGGGACAGATCAACACCTTTATTCCTTTACTACCAGGGGACAGATCAACACCTTTATTCCTTTACTACCAGGGGACAGATCAACACCTTTATTACAAGGGACAGATCAACACCTTTATTACAGGGGACAGATCAACACCTTTATTACAGGGGACAGATCAACACCTTTATTCCTTTACTACTCTCTCTCTCTCTCTCTCTCTCTCTCTCTCTCTCTCTCTCTCTCTCTCTCTCTCTCTCTCTCTCTCTCTCTGTCTTCATCTGTCACACCTTGCAGACATTATTCACTACATAAGCAGGAAATAAAATGAAATTGATTAGGTCACTTTTTAACACCCAGAGGTCAAATAACGTTTCTTGCTCCTTTTCACAGCGATCCGTATTTTGCTGTTTCAGTAATATAAACAAACATTTGTTAATTGAACATATCTATGTTGTTTTTCCATGTAGTGGATGTGTGTAAACATCATTAGCTTCCTGAACTTGTTCAGTGAAGTAAAACTCCAACCCTAATTAAAAAGCGTTTCAGTTTTAACCCTGTGTGGTCTGATAACAGAGTTAGAGAAGGGTGGGGGTAGTGGGTTAGTTCTGGGGGGCAGTAACATATCATGGCTTGTCAGGGCGGGGCACTGAGAGGTCAACAGACTCTGATGGGGCACTGAGAGGTCAACAGACTCTGGTGGGGCACTGAGAGGTCAACAGACTCTGGGGAGGCACTGAGAGGTCAACAGACTCTGGGGAGGCACTGAGAGGTCAACAGACTCTGGTGGGGCACTGGGAGGTCAACAGGCTCTGGGGAGGCACTGAGAGGTCAACAGACTCTGGTGGGGCACTGGGAGGTCAACAGACTCTGATGGGGCACTGAGAGGTCAACATACTCTGGTGGGGCACTGAGAGGTCAACAGACTCTGGGGAGGCACTGAGAGGTCAACAGACTCTGGTGGGGAACTGAGAGGTCAACAGACTCTGGGGGGGCACTGAGAGGTCAACAGACTCTGGCGGGGGAACTGAGAGGTCAACAGACTCTGGGGAGGCACTGAGAGGTCAACAGACTCTGTTGGGGCACTGAGAGGTCAACAGACTCTGAGAGGTCAACAGACTCTGGAGGGGGGCACTGAGAGGGAAGGGGGAGAGAGGGCAGGGGGGAGAGGGAAGGGGGAGAAAGGGAAAGGGAGAGGGAAGGGGAGAGAGAAGGGGGAGAGGGAAGGGTAGAGGGAAGGGTGAGAGATGGAAGGGGGAGAAAGGGAAGGGGAGAGGGAAGGGGGAGAGATGGATGGGGGAGGGAACGGGAGAGGAGAGGGAAGGGGAGAGGGAATGGTGAGAGAGAAGGGGACAGAGGGAAGGGGGAGAGAGGGAAGGGAGAGAGGGAAGGGGAGAGAGGGAAGGGGGAGAGTGGGAAGGGGGAGGGAAGGGGAGAGAGGGAAGGGGGAGGGAAGGGGAGAGAGGGAAGGGGGAGAGGGAAGGGAGAGAGGGAAGGGGGGGAAGGAAGGGGAGAGATGGAAGGGGAGAGGAGAGGGAAGGGAGATGGAAGGGGGAGAGATGGAAGGGGGAGAAAGGGAAGGGGAGAGGGAAGGGGGAGAGATGGATGGGGGAGGGAACGGGAGAGGAGAGGGAAGGGGAGAGGGAATGGTGAGAGAGAAGGGGACAGAGGGAAGGGGGAGAGAGGGAAGGGAGAGAGGGAAGGGGACAGAGGGAAGGGGGAGAGAGGGAAGGGAGAGAGGGAAGGGGAGAGAGGGAAGGGGGAGAGTGGGAATTGGGGAGAGGGAATGGGGAGAGAGGGAAGGGGGAGAGAGGGAAGGGGTTGAGAGGGAAGGGGGTGAGAGGGAAGGGGGAGAGAGGGGAGGGGGAGGGAAGGGGAGAGAGGGAAGGGGGAGAGCGGGAATTGGGGAGAGGGAATGGGGAGAGAGGGAAGGGGGAGAGAGGGAAGGGGTTGAGAGGGAAGGGGGTGAGAGGGAAGGGGGAGAGAGGGGAGGGTGTGAGAGGGAAGGGGGAGAGAGGGAAGTGTGTGAGAGGGACTGGGGTGAGAGGGAAGGGGGAGAGAGGGAAGGGGGAGAGAGGGAAGGGGGAGAGAGGGAAGGGGAAGAGGGGGACGGGGGTGAGAGGGAAGGGGGAGAGGGAAGGGGTGAGAGGGAAGGGGGAGAGAGGGAAGGGGGAGAGAGGGAAGGGGGAGAGAGGGAAGGGGAAGAGGGGGACGGGGGTGAGAGGGAAGGGGGAGAGGGAAGGGGAGAGAGGGAAGGGGGAGAGCGGGAATTGGGGAGAGGGAAGGGGGAGAGAGGGAAGGGGGAGAGAGGGAAGGGGGAGAGGGAAGGGGTTGAGAAGAAAGGGGGTGAGAGGGGAGGGGGTGAGAGGGAAGGGGGAGAGAGGGAAGGGGGTGAGAGGGAATGGGGTGAGAGATGGAAAGGGGAGAAAGGGAAGGGGAGAGGGAAGGGGGAGAGATGGATGGGGGAGGGAACGGGAGAGGTGAGAGGGAAGGGGGAGAGAGGGAATGGGGTGAGAGGGAATGGGGAGAGAGGGAAGGGGGAGAGAGGGAAGGGGTTGAGAGGGAAGGGGTGAGAGGGAAGGGGGAGAGAGGGGAGGGTGTGAGAGGGAAGGGGGAGAGAGGGAAGGGGGTGAGAGGGAATGGGGTGAGAGGGAAGGGGGAGAGATGGAAGGGGGAGAGGGAAGGGGGAGAGAGGGAAGGGGGTGGATGTCAATCAAGCAGTGTGTCTAGCATCATTACAGGTTTCCAGTGAAGCAGAAAAACAGCGTGATAAACAGGTCCCTCCACCTCCATCAGGCCATTCATCCTCACACACACACACACACACACACCGCGGCATGGTGCGCGGGGTAGTGAAGGAGCCTACTCCTTCTGGCCTGGCTGTGCATCAAATCCCCCATCCAGCTGGCTGACCCTATTACTGCAACATGATGGGCTCTCCTGTCACTCTGGACCGCCGGCCGCAACAGTCGGCCGCGCCCAATCACTCTTCCCGACAGGTAAGCCCCGAGATCATTTATTTTTGTATCTGGCCACGGTCTGCTGGCAGTCAAGGGCCGTCTTTTAGCACGGCCGCCGGTCAGTACCACAGCGAAGGGCAGCAGCAGGGCTCCAGCAGGGTGCTTCACGTGTCTTCAGATCAACTCAGATATGTGACAGCTCAGAAAACAAGAGAGTGGAAACCTTATGTTGCAATACTTCCTTGATCTCCCTCTATATTCTCCACATGCTCCCTTTATATTCTCCACAGCTCCCTCTATAATCTCAACATAATCTCTCTATATTCTCCACAGCTACCTCTGTATTCTCCACATGCTCCCTCTATATTCTCCACAGCTCCCTCTATATTCTCCACAGCTCTCTCTATATTCTCCACATGCTCCCTCTATATTCTCCACAGCTCCCTCTATAATCTCCACATGCTCTCTCTATATTCTCCACAGCTACCTCTGTATTCTCCACATGCTCCCTCTATATTATACACAGCTCCCTCTATATTCTCCACATGCTCCCTCTATATTCTCCACAGCTCCCTCTATAATCTCCACATGCTCTCTCTATATTCTCCACAGCTACCTCTGTATTCTCCACATGCTCCCTCTATATTCTCCACAGCTCCCTCTATATTCTCCACAGCTCCCCCTATAATCTCCACATGCTCTCTCTATATTCTCCACAGCTACCTCTGTATTCTCCACAGCTCCCTCTATAATCTCCACATGCTCTCTCTATATTCTCCACAGCTACCTCTGTATTCTCCACATGCTCCCTCTATATTCTCCACAGCTCCCTCTATATTCTCCACAGCTCCCCCTATAATCTCCACATGCTCTCTCTATATTCTCCACAGCTACCTCTGTATTCTCCACATGCTCCCTCTATAATCTCCACATGCTCCCTCTATATTCTCCACAGCTCTCTCTATATTCTCCACATCTCCCTCTATATTCTCCACAGCTCCCTCTACATTCTCCACAGCTCCCTCTATATTCTCCACAGCTCCCTCTATATTCTCCACAACTCTCTCTCTATATTCTCCACAGCTCTCTCTATATTCTCCACAGCTCCCTCTATATTCTCCACAGCTCCCTCTATATTCTCCACAGCTCTCTCTATATTCTCCACAGCTCCCTCTATATTCTCCATATGCTCCCTCTATATTCTCCATATGCTCCCTCTATATTCTCCACAGCTCTCTCTATATTCTCCACAGCTCTCTCTATATTCTCCACAGCTCTCGCTGTATTTTCCAGATGCTCCCTCTATATTCTCCACAGCTCCCTCTATAATCTCCACATGCTCTCTCTATATTCTCCACAGCTACCTCTGTATTCTCCACATGCTCCCTCTATATTATACACAGCTCCCTCTATATTCTCCACATGCTACCTCTATATTCTCCACAGCTCCCTCTATAATCTCCACATGCTCTCTCTATATTCTCCACAGCTCCCTCTATATTCTCCACATGCTCCCTCTATATTCTCCACAGCTACCTCTATATTCTCCACAGCTCCCCCTATAATCTCCACATGCTCTCTCTATATTCTCCACAGCTACCTCTGTATTCTCCACATGCTCCCTCTATAATCTCCACATGCTCCCTCTATATTCTCCACATGCTCTCTCTATATTCTCCACATCTCCCTCTATATTCTCCACAGCTCCCTCTACATTCTCCACAGCTCCCTCTATATTCTCCACAGCTCCCTCTATATTCTCCACAACTCTCTCTATATTCTCCACAGCTCTCTCTATATTCCCCACAGCTCCCTCTATATTCTCCACAGCTCCCTCTATATTCTCCACAGCTCTCTCTATAGTCTCCACAGCTCTCTCTATAGTCTCCACAGCTCCCTCTATATTCTCCACAGCTCCCTCTATATTCTACACAGCTCCCTCTATATTCTCCACAGCTCCCTCTATATTCTCCACAGCTCCCTCTATATTCTCCACAGCTCTCTCTATAGTCTCCACAGCTCCCTCTATATTCTCCACAGCTCCCTCTATATTCTCCACAGCTCCCTCTATATTCTCCACAGCTCCCTCTATATTCTCCACAGCTCTCTCTATATTCTCCACAGCTCTCTCTATATTCTCCACAGCTCTCTCTATAGTCTCCACAGCTCTCTCTATAGTCTCCACACCTCCCTCCCTTTATATTAGCTCCCTCCCTTTATATATCTATCTTTTTGTTCAGTATAAAATAATCTATGATCTAACCCTACTATATCTATAAACATCTACCCACTATCCTCTTCCCCTGGTCAAGTCCCTCCCCCTATCCTCTACACCTGGGCAGGTCCCTCCTCCTGTCCTCTTCCCCTGGTCAGGTCCCTCCCTATATCCTCTTCCTTGGGGCAGGTCCATCTCCCTTCCTCTTCCCCTATGCAGGTCCCTCCCCCTATCCTCTTCCCCTGGGCAGGTCCCTCCCCCTATCCTCTTCCCCTGGTCAGGTCCCTCCCCCTATCCTCTTCCCCTGGGCAGGTCCCTCCCCCTGTCCTCTTCCCTTGGGCAGGTCCCTCCCCCTATCTTCTTCCCCTGATCAGGTTCCTCCCCCTATCCTCTTCCCCTGGTCAGGTCCCTCCCCCTATCCTCTTCCCCTGGTCAGGTCCCTCCCCCTATCCTCTCCCCCTGGGCAGGTCCCTCCCCCTATCCTTGGATAGTGTTGGATATTCACCCTGGTCAAGTGCAGCAGTGTAAACCAGGTGTGAATACAACAGCTGTATCCCAAAGAACAACCTTTTCACTATGTAGATCCCTATAGGCCGTAGTCAAATGTAGTGCACTATGTTGGGGATAGGGTGCTATTTTACACTCGCTCAGCACCTCCGCTAGCTGCACTGTGCGATGTGGTGTAAATCAACCTAATTGTAGTGCTGTTCCCATCCATTACAATTTTTGTGAATAAATCACCTGCTTTCAATAGCTGAATAATGTATAGATTGGTTGAATTAATTAGAAGGAAAGCCTGGAAAGCGGAATCAACAACCAAAGTTACCATCACAAGTTGTCCTCAGGGGGGGGTTCTGCCTGTATCAGGAGTTAATCAATAGCTTCTCTCCCACGTGTACAGTAAACTGGATATATAGCTTGAATGAGCGTGTTGCATTTAGACTCATTCAATGAATGTTAGAATGTGAAACAGTATTCCGGAACAGAACATAAAGATCATATTCCGGAACAGAACATAACGATCATATTCCCGTAACAGAACATAAAGATCATATTCCCGTAACAGAACATAAAGATCATATTCCCAGAACAGAACATAACGATCATATTCCCAGAACAGAACATAAAGATCATATTCCCAGAACAGAACATAACGATCATATTCCCAGAACAGAACATAAAGATCATATTCCAGAACAGAACATAAAGATCATATTCCCGGAACAGAACATAACGATCATATTCCCAGAACAGAACATAAAGATCATATTCCCGGAACAGAACATAAAGATCATATTCCCAGAACAGAACATAACGATCATATTCCCGGAACAGAACATGAATATCATATTCCCGTAACAGAACATAAAGATCATATTCCCAGAACAGAACATAAAGTTCATATTCCGGAACAGAACATAAAGATCATATTCCGGAACAGAACATAAAGATCATATTCCGGAACAGAACATAAAGATCATATTCCCAGAACAGAACATAAAGATCATATTCCCAGAACAGAACATAACGATCATATTCCCAGAACAGAAGATAAAGATCATATTCCAGAACAGAACATAAAGTCACATTCCCAGAACAGAACATAACGATCATGTTCCCAGAACAGAACATGAAGATCATATTCCGGAACAGAACATAAAGATCATATTCCGGAACAGAACATAAAGATCATATTCCGGAACAGAACATAAAGATCATATTCCCGGAACAGAACATAAAGATCATATTCCAGAACAGAACATAAAGATCATATTCCCAGAACAGAACATAATGATCATATTCCCAGAACAGAACATAAAGATCATATTCCAGAACAGAACATAAAGATCATATTCCAGAACAGAACATAAAGATCATATTCCCAGAACAGAACATAACGATCATATTCCCAGAAAAGAACATAAAGATCATATTCCGGAACAGAACAGAGGACCTACCAGGTGTCATGTGTCCAGAACAGAGGACCTACCAGGTGTTATGTATCCAGACCCTGGTATCAGAACAGAGGACCTACCAGGTGTTATGTATCCAGACCCTGGTATCAGAACAGAGGACCTACCAGGTGTCATGTATCCAGACCCTGGTATCAGAACAGAGGACCTACCAGGTGTCATGTATCCAGACCCAGGTATCAGAACAGAGGACCTACCAGGTGTTATGTATCCAGACCCTGGTATCAGAACAGAGGACCTACCAGGTGTCATGTGTCCAGAACAGAGGACCTACCAGGTGTCATGAACAATAGAGAGCTATTGTATGGCATGACATCGTCCAGCGCATTGTGCCTCTACAAGGAAATATGTAACTTAAGAATGTAGAACGTGAATGGCTTGTCTATGTCATATGTCTACACATCTACGTTGGAGGTGACGTCATGTTGTCACAAGTCGTTTTACTAACTATTTAATTTATTTTACATGCTTTATAACCGAATGCCAGTGATTGGCTGACACGGTTTCTGCAGTCATATGTATAACTGTCTTTATGTGGTCTAAAGGTTTTTTTTAGTAAGTAGATAATATTTTGGCCTTAACCTAGAGTTTGGTCTACATGCCAGTGTGAGTTTACAACTAAAGGGCTTGATACTCAACACTATCACTACACTGCAGTATTAGAGACTGTTAATTAAAAACACAAAGCAGCTTGGGAGGAGAAGGAAGTGGAATCACTTAAGGTCCTTCTCACAAAGACATTCTGGAATTTTTAAGTTGGTTTTAATGCACTTACTAGACTGACTGCAAAACAAATGACTTCCCAGTCACCCTGTTCAGTGCCATTTAAACTGGCCTTCGTTAAGTCTCCCTCCAAAGCCCTCCGAACCCAATCAATGTGTCAGTTAAATTGCTCTTCATCTGTCGAGATTAAGTGTGTGACTATTACCTTTCGAATTTAGCCCCGAGTCTCCGAAATCCTGGCACATTTCCCGCAGCCGGCCCATTAGTAACACCTGGAATGGTTCGCATTAGTTTAGGATCTGGCGTCATAAATTTCATCCCCATTAATGATTATTCTGACTTCTCCGGGATAAATGGCTCAATGTTTTTGATAATGAAAATATACATCTGCTCTGTGTGAACCATTCTTACAGTTCACATTGCCTTTGTAATGTACTTCATGGTTGATCATATCAGACGACGCTATAACTTTTACCAGAAAGGTTTTATTAATTCAAAATGGATTGCAGACTAACGTTTCAGTCCTTCTGTCTTGGAACTTGGTGATGGATTTTATTGAATGGGATTTTTGCCCTTCGTCTTCGTGCTTTGTCTCTGTCGGTCCTTATCGGAGCAGTTTTGTCTCTGTCGGCCCTTATCGGAGCAGTTTTGTCTCTGTCGGCCCTTATCGGAGCAGTTTTGTCTCTGTCGGTCCTTATCGAAGCAGTTTTGTCTCTGTCGGTCCTTATCTAAGCAGTTTTGTCTCTGTCGGTCCTTATCGGAGCAGCTTTGTCTCTGTCGACCCATATCTGAACAACTTTGTCTAAGTCGGTCCATTTCTGAACAGCTTTGTCTCGGTCGGCCCATATCTGAACAGCTTTGTCTCGGTCGGCCCATATCTGAACAGCTTTGTCTCGGTCGGCCCAACTCCAAACATCTTTGTCTCAGTCGGTCCATATCCTAGCAGCTTTGTCTCAGTCGGTCCAACTCCAAACATCTTTGTCTCAGTCGGCCCAACTCCAAACATCTTTGTCTCAGTCGGCCCAACTCCAAACATCTCTGTCTCAGTCGGCCCAACTCCAAACATCTTTGTCTCAGTCGGCCCAACTCCAAACATCTTTGTCTCAGTCTGCCCAACTCCAAACATCTTTGTCTCAGTCGGGCCAACTCCAAACATCTTTGTCTCAGTCGGCCCAACTCCAAACATCTTTGTCTCAGTCGGCCCAACTCCAAACATCTTTGTCTCGGTCGGCCCAACTCCAAACATCTTTGTCTCAGTCGGTCCATATCCAATAAGCTTTGTCTCAGTCGGCCCAACTCCAAACATCTTTGTCTCAGTCGGCCCAATTCCAAACATCTTTGTCTCAGTCGGCCCAACTCCAAACATCTTTGTCTCGGTCGGCCCAACTCCAAACATCTTTGTCTCAGTCGACCCAACTCCAAACATCTTTGTCTCAGTCGTCCCAACTCCAAACATCTTTGTCTCAGTCGGCCCAACTCCAAACATCTTTGTTTCAGTCGGCCCAACTCCAAACATCTTTGTCTCGGTCGGCCCAACTCCAAACATCTTTGTCTCAGTCGGTCCATATCCAATAAGCTTTGTCTCAGTCGGCCCAACTCCAAACATCTTTGTCTCAGTCGGCCCAACTCCAAACATCTTTGTCTCAGTCGGCCCAACTCCAAACATCTTTGTCTCAGTCGGCCCTACTCCAAACATCTTTGTCTCAGTCGGCCCAACTCCAAACATCTTTGTCTCAGTCGGCCCAACTCCAAACATCTTTGTCTCGGTCGGCCCAACTCCAAACATCTTTGTCTCAGTCGGTCCATATCCAATAAGCTTTGTCTCAGTCGGCCCAACTCCAAACATCTTTGTCTCAGTCGGTCCATATCCAATCAGCTTTGTCTCAGTCGGCTCATATCCAATCAGCTTTGTCTCAGTCGGTCCATATCCTAACAGCTTTGTCTCAGTCGGTCCATATCCTAACAGCTTTGTCTCAGTCGGCTCACATCCTAACAGCTTTGTCTCAGTCGGTCCATATCCTAACAGCTTTGTCTCAGTCGGTCCATATCCTAACAGCTTTGTCTCAGTCGGCTCATATCCAATCAGCTTTGTCTCAGTCGGTCCATATCCTAACAGCTTTGTCTCAGTCGGTCCATATCCTAACAGCTTTGTCTCAGTCGGCTCATATCCTAACAGCTTTGTCTCAGTCGGTCCATATCCTAACAGCTGTGTCTCAGTCGGTCCATATCCAATCAGCTTTGTCTCAGTCGGTCCATATCCTAACAGCTTTGTCTAAGTCGGTCCATATCCAATCAGCTTTGTCTCAGTCGGTCCATATCCAATCAGCTTTGTCTCGGTCCATATTGAAATATAAGAGTATCCAAAAGAAGGTTAGTGAGATAATGTTTGTGTATTGTGGTTATGTTTTTTATTAGTGGCTGTTCAAGGGGTTTAAGCGACCGCATCAATCACACGCAATGCCAGTTGGAGGAACAAATCGTTCTTCTTCGTGTGTTAGTTACAGAAGTAATCTTGTAAGGCATCATGGATATCTGACTGACTGCCAACATCATGTAGGGAAGCCAAGCAGGCAATGTAGAGAAACCATAAAACAGCTGGAGGGTCAGGGGGGTTAAATGGTTACGGGCAGTCTGGGTGGTGTGTGTGTGTGTGTGTGTGTGTGTGTGTGTGTGTGTGTGTGTGTGTGTGTGTGTGTGTGTGTGTGTGTGTGTGTGTGTGCGTGTGTGTGTGTGTGTGTGTGTGTGTGTGTGTGTGTGTGTGTGTGTTGATGTGGCTGCCGTCGTGTGTGGTCAAAGAATAATGAAGCCAGTAAATTGTGGTAGCAGTAGGATAATGTCGTAAAGGCCTCAGTGTAGCAGTAGGATAATGGAGTAAAGGCCTCAGTGTTGCAGTAGGATAATGTAGTAAATGTCTCGGTGTAGCAGTATGATAATGTAGTAAATGAACCAGTGTAGCAGTAGGATAATGTAGTAAATGACTCAGTGTTGAGGTATGATAATGTAGTAAAGGTCTAGTCACATCTGTATGATAATGTAGTAAAATCGACATTGCAGCAGTAGGATAATGTAGTAAATGTGTCAGTGTAGCAGTATTATAATATAGTAAGTGTTTCATCGTGGCAGTATGATAATGTAGTAAATGTGCCAGTGTAGCAGTATGATAATGTAGTAAATGTATCAGTGCAGCAGTGGGATAATGTAGTAAATGTATCTGTGTATCAGTAGGATAATGTAGTAAATGTCTCGGTGTAGCAGTATGATAATATAGTTATGGCCTCGGTGTAGCAGTAGGATAATGTAGTAAAGGTCTCAGTGTAGCAGTAGGATAATGTCGTAAATGCCCCAGTGTAGCAGTAGGATAATGTAGTACATGTTCCAGTGTAGCAGTAGGATAATGTAGTAAATGTCCCAGTGTAGCAGTAGGATAATGTAGTACATGTCCCAGTGTAGCAGTAAGATAATGTAGTAAAGGCCTCAGTTTAGTATGAGAATAGTATGTCTAAGTGTCAGTGGTAAATTACTGTAGAGCAAAGTGCTTTAATGTAAAATCTCTTATGACTGGTGGGTTTAAGGACAGTAGAGAGGATCCACTATTTTGCAGACTTTTATGTGGCTCATATCATGAAAAATGATTAGTTAGAAAAAAAAAAAGTTAATGGAGACCTTAAATAAGAGCTATAACTCAAACGGCCATGTTGAAAATCCTCGTTGTCAGCGCTTTACGGCCATAGATGCCTTTATGACTTCTAACAAAATGTCAGTAGCAACTAAATGACACACCACTGAATAACCAGCTGGAGAGAGAGAGAGAGAGAGAGAAGAGGGAAGACATGTAGGGTGCGTGGTAAATGGCACCCTATTCCCTACATAGCACACTACTTTTAACCAGAGACCTATGGGCCCTATAGGCCCTTGTCTAAAGTAGTGCAGTCGGAGCTGCTCAATACTGCCTGGGTGGAGTTCTGAATATACACATTCTTCCTTGTGCCAGGAGTAAAGTAAAGATTCACTGGCTCATGTCCTCAGTTACTATTTATCCTTCATCCAGGGCTTGTCCGTCCGTCCGTCCCTCCCTCTCTCTCCCTCTCTCCCTCTCTCCCTCTCCCTGTCCGTCCATCTGTCCCTCCCTCTCCCTCTTTCTCTCCCTCTCTCCCTCTCCCCGTCCGTCCCTCCCTCCCTCTCTCCCCATCCGTCCGTCCGTCCCCCCCTCTCTCTCCCCGTCCCTCCCTCCCTCTCTCCCTCTCTCTCTCTCTCTCTCTCACCCCCTCTCCCCATCCCTCCCTCCCTCCCTCCCTCTCTCTCTCTCTCTCTCTCTCTCTCTCTCTCTCTCCCTCTCCCTCTCCCTCTCTAGCAGTGAAAAGGGCATAACAGAGAGATCCTGGTTTTCATGACATAAACTTACTGTATGTAGCATTATGATGAACTGAAATCTAAAACATGACTATCTAATTTCTTAGAATAAATGTTATCTCCAATAAATCAGGGGACTGTACTTATACCAAAGGTAACACATGTGCTTGGAGTGTTTTCCTTTTGAGTGTCCTCTGTCTAGAGGGTTCTACCTGCTTCGGTATCTCAGACAGGCTATCCATGATATCTGTCTAGAGGGTTCTATCTCAGACAGGCTATCCATGATATCGGTCTAGAGGGTTCTATCTCAGACAGGCTATCCATGATATCTGTCTAGAGGGTTCTACTTGCTCTGGTACCTCAGACAGGGTATCCATGATATCTGTCTAGAGGGTTCTACTTTCTCTGGTACCTCAGTGGCATCAGAGCAAGAACACGCACAATACAACGGCAATGCTTTCGTAATCGTCATCCGAAATGCTAATTTATCATACAATGTTACACTTGACAAATACCATTACCAAAACAGGAAGCTAAATTGTACCTTCATTAAGTCTCCTTTTCGACTCGAAAAGTTTTCCTTTATAAATGCTAATCGTTTACTGTTGAATCTGGGGCCTAATCTACTCCAACTAATTAACGTGTTAAAAACTGATGAAATGTTAACTCTGCATTTTCATTTTTCTTTGCTTGTAATACAATAACTGCAGACCCTGTAAATAAATCAATATTTACAATCCAACTGTAAAAAAAAAAAAAAACAATTAAGAAAAACAACCGATTCCCTTGGAAAATAACTGAAGAATAATATGTATTAACTGTTCTGCAATCCACAACGGAGACGGATATCAACACAACCCCAGCAGGCAACCGAGCGCCGCTCTTTCAGGCACCGGAATACAGGGGGAAAATGCACCAAACGTGAGGAAAGTGGCACATGCCAATAATGGAGCCGTTTTACACAGCAGGGTAATTGAAGGATTTAATGAGAAACTAACCAATAAAGAAACGAGCCGTCCATGTCAGAGGCGGAAGAGCTGAGCCCAGTTAAAGTTTCTCTGTGTAACGTTGTGTTTGGATTGTGTGTGCGTGTGTGTGTTTTGTGTGTGCGTGTGTGTGTGTTTTGTGTGTGTGTGTTTTGTGTGTGTGTGTGTGCGTGCGTGTGTGTGTGTTGTGTATGTGTGTGCGTGTGTGTAGCGTATGGTTTGACCACTGAGCCGATGCGGAGAGAGCGGGACACGGCCGTGACTCTGACTGGTCGGCTCGCAGTAAATTGACTTGTTCAAGCCCATGTCATTTATTTTTTAACCCACTGGCACAAAACAGTTTCCTGTTTCTATCGGCCGTTTGTAGACGACGGTAGCGGTGTGATTGGGGTCATAGAGTAAACGTTTGATTGGTCTGCCATCATTAGGTCTTCCGCACTTTGATGTAGGTCAGTAGTATGAGCTGTAATTTATTGTGATCCAATCAGGTTTGTCGATAAAGAGGCGTGATGTAGCCAGAAAAACAACTCCAACATCACAGTGGAAGTATCGTCATCAGTTGAAAGTTGTGAAAGGTGTAAGACACAACAAGGCCTGTAGATAACAGGTAATGTGGTAGCAGGTCTGTAGAGAACAGGTAATGTGGTAGCAGGTCTGTAGATAACAGGTAATGTTGTAGAAGGTCTGTAGAGAACAGGTAATGTGGTAGCAGGTCTGTAGATAACAGGTAATGTGGTAGCAGGTCTGTAGATAACAGGTAATGTGGTAGCAGGTCTGTAGATAACAGGTAATGTGGTAGTTGGTCTGTAGAGAACAGGTAATGTGGTAGCAGGTTGGTAGAGAACAGGTAATGTGGTAGCAGGTCTGTAGAGAACAGGTAAGGTGATAGCAGGTCAGTAGATAACAGCTAATGTGGTAGCAGGTCTGTAGATAACAGGCAATGTGGTAGCAGGTCTGTAGATAACAGGTAATGTGGTAGCAGGTCTGTAGATAACAGGTAATGTGGTAGCAGGTCTGTAGAGAACAGGTAATGTGATAGCAGGTCAGTAGATAACAGGTAATGTGGTAGAAGGTCTGTAGATAACAGGTAATGTGAAAGCAGGTCAGTAGATAACAGGTAATGTGGTAGCAGGTCTGTAGAGAACAGGTAATGTGATAGCAGGTCTGTAGATAACAGGTAATGTGGTAGCAGGTCTGTAGAGAACAGGTAATGTGACAGCAGGTCTGTAGAGGATAGGTAATGTGACAGCAGGTCTGTAGAGAACAGGTCATGTTGTAGCAGGTCTGTAGAGAACAGGTAATGTGGTAGCAGGTCTGTAGAGAACAGGTAATGTGGTAGCAGGTCTGTAGATAACAGGTAATGTGGTAGCAGGTCGGTAGATAACAGGTAATGTGGTAGCAGGTCTGTAGATAACAGGTAATGTGGAAGCAGCTCTGTAGATAACAGGTAATGTGGTAGCAGGTCTGTAGATAACAGGTAATGTGATAGCAGGTCAGTAGATAACAGGTAATGTGGTAGAAGGTCTGTAGATAACAGGTAATGTGAAAGCAGGTCAGTAGATAACAGGTAATGTGGTAGCAGGTCTGTAGATAACAAGTATTGTGATTGCATGTCTGTAGAGAACAGGTAATGTGGTAGCAGGTCTGCAGATAAGAGATCATGTGGTAGCAGGTCTGTAGAGAACAGTTAATGTGGTAGCAGGTCTGTAGAGAACAGGTAATGTGGTAGCAGGTCTGTAGATAACTGGTAATGTGGTAGCAGGTCTGTAGAGAACAGGTAATGTGGTAGCAGGTCTGTAGAGAACAGGTAATGTGGTAGCAGGTCTGTAGATAACTGGTAATGTGAAGCAGCTCGGTAGATAACAGGTAATGTGGTAGCAGGTCTGTAGATAACAGGTAATGTGGTAGCTGGTCTGTAGATAACAGGTAATGTGGTAGCAGGTCTGTAGAGAACAGGTAATGTGGTAGCAGGTCTGTAGAGAACAGGTAATGTGGTAGCAGGTCTGTAGAGAACAGGTAATGTGGTAGCAGGTCTGCAGATAAGAGATCATGTGGTAGCAGGTCTGTAGATAACAGGTAATGTGGTAGCAGGTATGTAGAGAACAGGTAATGTGGTAGCAGGTCTGTAGAGAACAGGTAATGTGGTAGCAGGTCTGTAGAGAACAGGTAATGTGGTAGCAGGTCTGTAGATAACAGGTAATGTGGTAGCAGGTTGGTAGATAACAGGTAATGTGGTAGCAGGTTGGTAGATAACAGGTAATGTGGTAGCAGGTCTGTAGAGAACAGGTAATGTGGTAGCAGGTATGTAGAGAACAGGTAATGTGGTAGCAGGTCTGTAGATAACAGGTTATGTTGTAGCAGGTCTGTAGATAACAGGTAATGTGGTAGCAGGTCTGTAGATAAAAGGTAATGTCATAGCAGGTCTGTACATAACAGGTAATGTTGTAGCAGGTCTGTAGATAGCAGGTAATGTGGTAGCAGGTCTGTAGAGAACAAGTAATGAACTAGCAGGTCTATAGAGAACAGGTAATGTGGTAGCAGGTCTGCAGTGAACAGGTAATGTGATAGCAGGTCTGTAGAGAACAGATACTGTGGTAGCAGGTCGGTAGATAACAGATAATGTGGTAGCAGGTCTGTAGAGAACAGGTAATGTGGTAGCAGGTATGTACAGTGCATTGCGAAAGTATTCGGCCCCCTTGAACTTTGCAACCTTTTGCCACATTTCAGGTTTCAAACATAAAGATATAAAACTGTATTTTTTTGTGAAGAATCAACAACAAGTGGGACACAATCATGAAGTGGAACGACATTTATTGGATATTTCAAACTTTTTTAACAAATCAAAAACTGAAAAATTGGGCGTTCAAAATTATTCAGCCCCCTTAAGTTAATACTTTGTAGCGCCACCTTTTGCTGCGATTACAGCCCTAAGTCGCTTGGGGTATGTCTCTATCAGTTTTGCACATCGAGAGACTGACATTTTTTCCCATTCCTCCTTGCAAAACAGTTCGAGCTCAGTGAGGTTGGATGGAGAGCAGATGTGAACAGCAGTTTTCAGTTCTTTCCACAGATTCTCGATTGGATTCAGGTCTGGACTTTGACTTGGCCATTCTAACACCTGGATATGTTTATTTTTGAACCATTCCATTGTAGATTTTGCTTTATGTTTTGGATCATTGTCTTGTTGGAAGACAAATCTCCGTCCCAGTCTCAGGTCTTTTGCAGACTCCATCAGGTTTTCTTCCAGAATGGTCCTGTATTTGGCTCCATCCATCTTCCCATCAATTTTAACCATCTTCCCTGTCCCTGCTGAAGAAAATGCAGGCCCAAACCATGATGCTGCCACCACCATGTTTGACAGTGGGGATGGTGTGTTCAGCTGTGTTGCTTTTACGCCAAACATAACGTTTTGCATTGTTGCCAAAAAGTTCGATTTTGGTTTCATCTGACCAGAGCACCTTCTTCCACATGTTTGGTGTGTCTCCCAGGTGGCTTGTGGCAAACTTTAAACAACACTTTTTATGGATATCTTTAAGAAATGGCTTTCTTCTTGCCACTCTTCCATAAAGGCCAGATTTGTGCAATATACGACTGATTGTTGTCCTATGGACAGAGTCTCCCACCTCAGCTGTAGATCTCTGCAGTTCATCCAGAGTGATCATGGGCCTCTTGGCTGCATCTCTGATCAGTCTTCTTCTTGTATGAGCTGAAAGTTTAGAGGGACGGCCAGGTCTTGGTAGATTTGCAGTGGTCTGATACTCCTTCCATTTCAATATTATCGCTTGCACAGTGCTCCTTGGGACGTTTAAAGCTTGGGAAATCTTTTTGTATCCAAATCCGGCTTTAAACTTCTTCACAACAGTATCTCGGACCTGCCTGGTGTGTTCCTTGTTCTTCATGATGCTCTCTGCGCTTTTAACGGACCTCTGAGACTATCACAGTGCAGGTGCATTTATACGGAGACTTGATTACACACAGGTGGATTGTATTTATCATCATTAGTCATTTAGGTCAACATTGGATCATTCAGAGATCCTCACTGAACTTCTGGAGAGAGTTTGCTGCACTGAAAGTAAAGGGGCTGAATAATTTTGCACGCCCAATTTTTCAGTTTTTGATTTGTTAAAAAAGTTTGAAATATCCAATAAATGTCGTTCCACTTCATGATTGTGTCCCACTTGTTGTTGATTCTTCACAAAAAAATACAGTTTTATATCTTTATGTTTGAAGCCTGAAATGTGGCAAAAGGTCGCAAAGTTCAAGGGGGCCGAATACTTTCGCAATGCACTGTAGATAACAGGTAATGTGGTAGCAGGTCTGTAGATAACAGGTAATGTGGTATCAGGTATGTAGAGAACAGGTAATGTGGTAGAAGGTCTGTAGAGAACAGGTAATGTGGTAGCAGGTCTGTAGAGAACAGATACTGTGGTAGCAGGTCGGTAGATAACAGATAATGTGGTAGCAGGTCTGTAGAGAACAGGTAATGTGATAGCAGGTCTGTAGAGAACAGGTAATGTGGTAGCAGGTCTGTAGAGAACAGGTAATGTGGTAGCTGGTCTGTAGATAACAGCTAATGTGGTAGCAGGTCTGTAGAGAACAGGTAATGTGGTAGCAGGTCTGTAGAGAACAGGTAATGTGGTAGCAGGTCTGTAGAGAACAGGTAATGTGATAGCAGGTCTGTAGAGAACAGGTAATGTGGTAGCAGGTATGTAGATAACAGGTAATGTGGTAGCAGGTCTGTAGAGAACAGGTAATGTGGTAGCAGGTCTGTAGGTAATGTGATAGGGAGGAAACAGTCGAGTATTTCAGAGGATGGTTCTGTACACCTCCATTTAGGTTTTACTGTATGGTCTGCTGTGCTGTATGTGCTCTAGCATTATACAGATTTACTAGTAGCTCACTACAAACATGGCCTGAATTCCAGGTAGGCAGACCTAGCCAATGACAGTAAAGAGCCAAAGCTTGCAACACACAACACACTGTCCCATTCTCTGTCAGGGAATTTCATGAGTTGAATTTGGCAATTTTTGGGGTATTTGCATGTGTGTGAATATGTCAGCATTTCCATTTTCAATGCTGCGTTTTAAAGAACAACTACTACTACTACTACTACCACACACACACACACACACACACACACACACACACACACACGCACACACACACACACACACAAAAACAACCCAGAAAGGATACTTTTAGAGACTCTGCATTCCTAACTGGGCCGCTATGGCATCACACACCATTGACTCAACCAGTGGTCCATGTAGAAAAACATGGCACTTTGTTAATTCCAAATACCACAACCAGGAGCACACATAAACTGACAAGTATATTGAAAACCTTTGGCATGCTTTTCATGTAAGGTCAATGCCTTAGAACAAAACACAGTCCTTGGAAAGGTAAGACATATCTAACAGTAGATAGTCCTCTCCTTGGAACCCTCTCGTTAGAACTCTCTCTTTAGAAACCTCTCCTTGGAACCCTCTCTTTTTTTAACCCTCTCTTTAGAACCCTCTCTTTAGAACCCTCTCTTTGGAACCCTCTCCGTGGAACCCTCTCTTTAGAACCCTCTCTTTAGAACCCTCTCCTTGGAACCCTCTCATAGGATCCCTCTCTTCAGAACTGACTCTTTGGAACCCTCTCCGTTTAACCCTCTCTTTAGAACCCTCTCTTTAGAACCCTCTCCTTGGAACCCTCTCATAGGATCCCTCTCTTTAGAACCCTCTCTTTAGAACCCTCTCCTTGGAACCCTCTCATAGGATCCCTCTCTTTAGAACCCTCTCTTTAGAACCCTCTCCTTGGAACCCTCTCATAGGATCCCTCTCTTTAGAACCCTCTCTTTAGAACCCTCTCATTGGAACCCTCTCTTTTGAACCCTCTCCTTGGAAGGATCTCCTTGTCCTTTAGAATGAACAGTAACAATATTCCGTGCCAATGATTCAGAAAGCTCTATATTTTGTCTTTATGAACCGTGCCAAACTAACTGTCATGGAAAATGACACTGAACTCTGTCTCTCTCTGTCTGTCTCTCTCTCTCTGTCTCTCTCTCTCTGTCTCTCTTTCTCTCTGTCTCTCTGTCTCTCTGTCTCTGTCTCTTTTGTCTCTCTGTCTCTCTCTCTCTCTCTGTCTCTCTCTGTCTCTCTGTCTCTCTCTCTGTCTCTCTCTGTCTCTCTCTGTCTCTCTCTCTCTCTCTCTCTCTCTCTCTCTCTCTCTCTGTCTCTCTGTCTCTCTCTCTGTCTCTTTGTCTCTCTGTCTCTCTCTGTCTCTCTGTCTCTGTCTCTCTGTCTCTTTGTCTCTCTCTCTGTCTCTCTCTCTCTCTCTCTCTCTGTCTCTCTGTCTCTCTCACTGTCTCTTTGTCTCTCTGTCTCTCTATGTCTCTCTCTCTCTCTCTCTGTCTCTCTATCTCTCTCTCTCTGTCTCTCTCTCTCTCTCTCTCTCTGTCTCTCTCTCTCTCTCTCTCTATCTCGCTGGTCACTGTTCAACAAGATCCACATCCATACAATGAGACATGCTCTCCCTATGTATCTACAAATAGGAGGTTATCCATTAATGCAGAATTAGTGGGTTGTCTGAAGCATAGTGATGTTAAACACGACCTGCACTGGAAATCAATATGCTGCCCAAGTAACTGGCCCTGTAGTATTTTAACGGAGCTAAATTGCATTACAGGGTGTTAAGTTGGTGTGGAACCAGTTTATCTTCAGGCTTTTACATTACTGAGTGGCAAAAAGAGAGAGACAGAGGTACAGAGAGAGAGACGGAGAGAACTAGAAAGAGACAGAGAAACAGAGAGAAGGGGAAAGAGTGATGGATAGAGGGAGAAAGAGTGATGGATAGAGGGAGAAAGAGTGATGGAGAGAGGGAGAAAGAGTGATGGAGAGAGGGAGAAAGAGTGATGGAGAGAGGGAGAAAGAGAAAAGGAAAGAGAAAAGAGAGATGGAGAGAGGAAAAAAGAGAGAGAGAAAGAGAGATGGAGAGAGGGAAAGAGAGAGAGAGAAAGAGAGATGGAGAGAGGGAAAAAGAGAGAGAGAAAAAGAGATGGAGAGAGGGAGAAAGAGTGATGGAGAAAGGGAGAAAGAGAAAAGAAAGAGAAAAGCGAGATGGAGAGAGGGAAAAAGAGAGAGAGGTAGAGAGAGGGAGAAAGAGAGAGAGGTGGAGAGAGGGAGAAAGAGAGAGAGGTGGAGAGAGGGAGAAAGAGAGAGTGGAGAGAGGGAGAAAGAGAGAGAGGTGGAGAGAGGGAGAACGAGAGAGAGGTGGAGAGAGGGAGAAAGAGAGTAATAGTGTTGGGGAAATTAGACTTACTCATTGGAGGGGTGTCCAACTGGACTCTCTGTCTCTCCTGGAGAAGATGGAGCCAATAGACAAGGACTCCTTGTTCATGGTTGTAGTATTTAGTTTTTTATTTATTTCTCACATTAGCTCAAAACATCCTTTGCATTATTACATTATTACCAAATAACTTTGTGATAATAGTAATGCAGTAAATCAGCAACACTTTGACCAGAAACACGACTTTCCTGTATTGAATCCTTTGTTCGTACCCCTCAAGGCAGTTCCACTTATCCCAGACGACTGCTCCAAGAGGCCGCCGTCAGAGAAGAGGTATTTGGAGGGGACTCAAGAGTTCGATTCAGGAGGCATGCATACCACCCCACGTATACACTACTGTAATGTTAAGATCTCCCTTCACTGGATCTTTACACCACATCCAGCTGATGTTTGGCATTGCGCCAAGTGATTTTAGGATTGTGTGTGGCCATGGAAACCCATTTAATGAAGCGATCTTTTGCTGATGGTGCTTCCGGAGGCAGTTTGGAACTTGGCAGTGGGAGTTACATTTTTACACGCTAGCCGCTTCGGCACTCGGCGGTCCCGTTTTGTGAGCTTGTGTGGCCACTTCGCGGCTAGACGTTTCCACTTTACAAGGCTGAAATTAGACGAACTGACAGGCTTAAATTCTTGTTAATCTAACTGCACTGTTCAATTTACAGTAGCTATTTCCGTGAACAAATACTATTGTTTGAGGAGAGTACACAACAACAAACCCTTTATCACGGCAACTGGTTTAATACATTCACCTCTGAAGGTAAATAATGTACTTCCATTCAGCAATCTGTCTCTGATTTGTCATCCTGAGGGTCCCAGAGATAAAATGCAGCATATTTAAAAAAAAATAAAAATAAAATAATCTATTTTTATATTGAAATGTAGGAACTGGGTTCTATAGTTTGAACGCCACTGTTGTCTCTGGCTCTACACACACCTCGCCCGGCCATCTAGATGTGTGAAAGTTAGTGTATAAGCTAATGATCCATCACGTTTGACATTCCTGGGAGAGTGTAAACATACATTTTGTATTACCGTTTTTTTTAAATTATTGTTGGTTTGTTCTCTATAGTTATGTACTTAAAAATGTACCAATTGACCAATTCGGCACATTTGGGCAGACTTGATACAAAATATTGTCCAGTATTGCAATGCTTCATTAGATCAATCTGACATGTTGCACACACACCGCTGCCATCTAGTGGCCAAAATCGAAATTGCGCCTAACCTGGAAAACTATATTATGGCCTTACTCTTGCATTTCAATGAGGTTTAAAAAATAAGTAAAAGAAAACACGTGTTTTTTTTTCCAGTGTATTATCTTTTACCAGATCTAATGTGTTATATTCTAATACATTAATGTAACATTTCCACAAACTCCAAAGTGTTTCCTTTCAAATGGTATCAAGAATATGCATATCCTTGCTTCTGGTCCTGAACTACAGGCAGTTAGATTTAGGTATGTCATTTAGGTGAATTATTATTAAGAGGATCGTATGACCTCCTCCTCATCTGACACCCCAGACCCAATGTAATTTGCATACCGCTCCAATAGATCCACGAATGACACAGTCGCCATCGCACTTCACACTGCCCTGTCCAAGCTGGACAAAAAAATAAACAAACACACTTTTTAAGAATGCTGTTCATTGACTACAGCTCAGCCTTCAACACCATAGTACCCTCCAAGCTCATCATTAAGCTCAGCGCCCTGGCTCTGAACCCCGCCCTGTGCAACTGGGTTCTGGACTTCCTGAATGGCCGCCCCCAGGTGGTGAAGGTAGGCAACAACACCTCCACTATACTGATCCTCAGCACAGGGGCCCAACAAGGGTGTGCACTCAGCCCCTTCCTGTACTCCCTGTCCACCTATGACTGCGTGGCCATTCACTTCTCCGAACTCAATCATCAAGTTTGCGGACAACACAACAGTGGTAGACCTGATTAACCTAATTAACCTAATTAACCTAATTAACCTAATTAACCTAATTAACCTAATTGCCTGGTGGAGAGGTGCCAGGAAAATAATCTCTCCCTCAACGTCAACCAAACAAAGGAGCTGACCGTGGACTTCAGGAGTTAGCAGAGGGAGCCTCCGTACACATCTATGGGGCCGAAGTGGAGAAGGTGAAAAGTTTCAAGTTCCTTCGACGTTACACATCACTGACAATCTGAAATGGTCCACAGGAAGTGGCACAGGAAGTGTGGTGAAGAAGGGGAAACAGTTCAACCTCAGGAGGCTGAAGAAATTCCGCTTGGCCCGTAAGACCCTCACAAACTTTTACAGATGCACCATCGAGAGCATCCTGTCGGGCTGTATCACCGCCTGGTACGGAAAATGCACCGTCCGCAACCACAGAGCTCTTCAGAGTGTGGTGCGGTCTTCCCAAAGCATCACCGGGGGGGTGGCACACTGCCTGCCCTTCAGGACATATACAGCACCTGGTGACACAGCAAGGCCAAGAAGATCATCAAGGACCACAGCCACCCGAACCACGGCCTGTTCACCCAGCTATCATCTAGAAAATCATCAAGGACCACAGCCACCTGAACCACGGCCTGTTCACCCCGCTACCATCCAGAAGGCGAGGTCAATACAGGTGCCTCAAAGCTGGGATATATTATGTACTATGTGTATATCTGATGTGTATATCTGATGTGTATATCTGATGTGTATGTCTGATGTGTATACCTGATGTGTAAATCTGATGTTTCACGACTTCTGCCGAAGTCGTTGTCTCTCCTTGTTCGGGCGGTGATCGGCGGTCAACATCACCGGTCTTCTTGCCATCATTGATCCATTTTTCATTTTCCATTGATTTTGTCTTGTCTTCTTCCTTCACACCTGGTTCCAATCCCATTCATTACCTGTTGTGTATTTAACCCTCTGTTTCCCCTCATGTCTTGGTCAGAGATAGTTAGTTATTGTTTTGGTGTTGTTTTGGTGTTGTTTGTATTGGTGCGTCGGGTCCTCCAGAGATAGTTATTGTTTTGGTGTTGTTTGTATTGGTGTGTCGGGTCCTCCAGAGATAGTTAGTTATTGTTTTGGTGTTGTTTGTATTGGTGTGTCGGGTCCTCCAGAGATAGTTAGTTATTGTTTTGGTGTTGTTTGTATTGGTGTGTCGGGTCCTCCAGAGATAGTTAGTTATTGTTTTGGTGTTGTTTGTATTGGTGTGTCGGGTCCTCCAGAGATAGTTAGTTATTGTTTTGGTGTTGTTTGTATTGGTGCGTCAGGTCCTCCAGAGATAGTTAGTTAATGTTTTGGTGTTGTTTGTAATGGTGGGTCGGGTCCTCCAGAGATAGTTATTGTTTTGGTGTTGTTTGTATTAGTGTGTTGGGTCCTCCAGAGATAGTTAGTTATTGTTTTGGTGTTGTTTGTATTAGTGTGTTGGGTCCTCCAGAGATAGTTAGTTATTGTTTTGGTGTTGTTTGTATTGGTGTGTCGGGTCCTCCAGAGATAGTTAGTTATTGTTTTGGTGTTGTTTGTATTGGTGCGTCGGGTCCTCCAGAGATAGTTATTGTTTTGGTGTTGTTTGTATTGGTGTGTCGGGTCCTCCAGAGATAGTTAGTTAATGTTTTGGTGTTGTTTGTATTAGTGTGTTGGGTCCTCCAGAGATAGTTAGTTATTGTTTTGGTGTTGTTTGTATTGGTGTGTCGGGTCCTCCAGAGATAGTTAGTTATTGTTTTGGTGTTGTTTGTATTGGTGTGTCGGGTCCTCCAGAGATAGTTAGTTATTGTTTTGGTGTTGTTTGTAATGGTGGGTCGGGTCCTCCAGAGATAGTTAGTTAATGTTTTGGTGTTGTTTGTATTAGTGTGTTGGGTCCTCCAGAGATAGTTAGTTATTGTTTTGGTGTTGTTTGTATTGGTGTGTCGGGTCCTCCAGAGATAGTTAGTTATTGTTTTGGTGTTGTTTGTAATGGTGGGTCGGGTCCTCCAGAGATAGTTAGTAAATGGTTTGGTGTTGTTTGTAATGGTGCGGTGAGTCCTCCAGAGATAGTTAGTTATTGTTTTGGTGTTGTTTGTATTGTTGCGTCGGGTCCTCCAGAGATAGTTAGTTATTGTTTTGGTGTTGTTTGTATTGGTGTGTCAGGTCCTGTCAGGTCGTGTCAGGTCGTTGCGTTACCGCGGGGATTCAACATAGATGTTTTTTTTTCTTCCCTCACACATCTACATGCAATATCCCATAATGACAAAGTGAAAACATGTTTTTAGACATTTTTTTTTACAAACGTTTTGAAAATGTATTCACACCCCTGAGTCAATACATGTTAGAATCACCTTTGGCAGTGATTACAGCTGTTGAGTCTTTTTTGGGGGGGGTAAAGTCTCTAAGAGCTTTGAACACCTGGATTATACAATATTTGCATATAAATCTTCAAGTTCTGTCAAGTTGGTTGGTGATCGTCTCTAGAGAGCAGTGACGGTCGAGGCGTTTAATATGAGGGATGACAAATGTATTTTTTAACAATACTTTATTTCTATTTCAGCATATTGGATGACTGTCATTCAAAAACCATTCACCCATCTCATTGTAACATCAATAGGGTTATACTTCTACGTGATACTAAACTTGTTCCTATACCCATCGTGATGTTGCTACAGCCTAGACTACGACTTAACGTTTACAAAGTAGGTGTGAAGGTAATCAAGGTGACAGACAGTGACACATTCAAATTCCACCATGCACACTGTTGCCTGCATCTAGCTGATTGATGTAGGGTGTAATCATTAGTCCAACAGTTGCAAAAACAAGAGTTTCTATTGGACGAATTCAGGTGTGTTTATTCCCGTTTCATTCCGTTGGCTTCCATTTTTAAGAAACGTTTTTTTTTTCAACAGAATGAATACACCCTTGGTAACTTTCTTAGCAGCCACGTACAAACCGCATGAATATTTTGCTCGTTCTATAATTCCTTCTCGCATCTACACGCTCTCCTCTCACCTTTTCCCTTCGCTTGTGGACTTCAGGACACAACACATCAGCTGTCTGTGACCAGGCGAGAAAAAAAAAACTTTACAAGCCTAACCTTCATATAAAAACCACTAAAAACTGTTCCAACTGTTGCCTTCTCTTGCTTTAAATCAACTACTCACCACATTTTATACACTGCAGTGATAGCTAGCTGTAGCTTATGCTTTCAATACTAGATTTGTTGATCCTTTGTTTCGTTGATCCTTTGATTGGGTGAACAACATGTCAGTTCATGCTGCAAGAGCTCTGATAGTTGAAGGACGTCCTCTGGAAGTTGTCATAATTACTGTGTAAGTCTATGGAAGAGGGTGAGAACCATGAGCCTCCTAGGTTTTGTATCGAAGTCAATGTACCCAGAGGAGGACAGAAGCTAGCTGTCCTCTGGCTACATCATGGTGCTACTGTAACGATTGTCTTCCTCTTCTGATGAGGAATAGTATGGATCGGACCAATGTGCAGCGTGGTAACTGTTCATGGTATATTTATTAAACCGAACACAAAAAATAACAAAGGAGAAACCACGACAAAAACGAAACAGTTCTGTAAGGTAAAACGAAAACACTACACAGAAAATAAATACCCACAACCCATAGTGGGAAAACAGGCTGCCTAAGTATGGTTCTCAATCAGAGACAACGATTGCCAGCTGCCTCTGATTGGGAACCGTACCAGGCCAAACACATAGAAATAGAAAACATAGAACACATAACATAGAATGCCCACCCCAACTCACGCCCTGACCAAACTAAAATAGAGACATAAAAAAGGAACTAAGGTCAGGATGTGACAGCTGCTCTACAGAGTGCTACTGAGGCTACTGTAGACCTTCATTACAAAACAGTGTGTTTGAATCAATTATTTGGTGATGTGAATATATTTAGCAGAGTTTTATCTATGTTTCACTATTTTTATTAAATTCACTGAGGAGGAGGTTCCATCCCATTCCTCCTCTGAGGAGGTTCCATCCCCTTCCTCCTCTGAGGAGCTTCCATCCCCTTCCTCCTCTGAGGAGGTGCCACTGCTAGACAGCTATTGCCATATATTTTCAAACCGATTTAAGTCAAAACTGTAACTAGGCCACTCAGGAACATTCAATGTTTTCTTGGTCAGCAACTTCAGCAAGGGATGCTTCTGAGGGGAAAACGGCTCACAATAATGGCCGGAACGGAGCAAATGTAGACTGGAGACCGTGTCCTTCATATATTTGATACCATTCCACTAATTCTACTCCAGTCATTACCACGAGCCCATTCTCCCAAATGAAGGTGCCACCAACCTTCTGTGAACTCCAATGTATATTTGGCCTTGTGTTTTAGGTTATTGTCCTTGCTGAATGGTGAATTTGTCTCCCAGTGTCCGTTAGAAATCAGATTGAACCAGGATGTCCTCCAGGAATTTGCCAATGACAAGCACACCCATAACATGATGCAGCCAACACCATGCTTGAAAATATGAAGAGTGGAACTCAGTGATATGTTGTGTTGGATTTGGCCCAAACATAATGCTTTGTATTCAGTATACACAGTTCATTTATTTGCAGTTTGGTTTTGTACCATATTGCAAACGGGATGCATATTGGGATATTTTTATCCTCCACTGGCTTCCTTCTTTTCACTCCCTCGTTTATGTTGGTATTGTGGCGTATCTGCAATGTTATTGATCCATCCTCAGTTTTCTCCTATCACAGCCATTAAACTATGGAACTGTTTTAAAGTCACAATTGGCCACATGGTGAAATCCCTGAGCGGTTTCCTTCCTCTCCAGCAACTGAGTTAGGAAGGACGCACGTATCTTTGTAGTGTGTTAATACACCATCCAAAGTGTCATTAATAACAACACCATACTCAAAGGGATATGCAATGTCTGCTTTTTAAAAATATTTTTACCAATCTAACAATTATAATTGGCAAGTCATATTGACAAAGTCGTTGTGAAGATGGGAGGGGTATGGATGTTTTTAAAAAAGACGTGTTGCGTTTTTGACACAGAAACGGTGGGACAAAGTCGTTGACTCAAAACATTCAAGTTTTTCATATTTAATGAATAAAGGATTTAAAAAATCATCTAAAAACATAATTCCACTTTGACGTTATTGGGTATTGTGTGTTGGCCAGTGACACAACATCGAATTTGATCCATTTTAAATTCAGGGCTGCAGCACAACACAATAAGGGAAATGACAACGAGTCTGAATATTTTCTGAAGGCACTGTAGTATGTTCCTGGGTAAATAAATAAATTACATAAAAGATGCAATTGACACAATGTTACATTGTAACATTGTAAGTATTTAGAATGAAAATCTTCCTGTAAGTCTGTAAGTCCCTGTTGTACTACACTTCCAGCCACTCCTAATGAACAGACCTACTGACATAATGTTGCATTGTAACTCTGAGTATTTAGAATGAAAGTCCTCCTGTAAGTCTGTAAGTCCCTGTTGGACTACACTTTCAGCCACTCCTAATGAACTGACATAATGTTACATTGTAACTCTTAGTATTTAGAATGAAAGTCCTCCTGTAAGTATCCCCTGTTGGACTACACTTCCAGCCACTCCTAATGAACAGACCTACTGACATAATGTTACATTGTAACTCTGAGTATTTAGAATGAATGTCCTCCTGTAAGTATCCCCCTGTTGGACTACACTTCCAGCCACTCCTAATGAACAGACCTACTGTGTTTTTTAACTGCATGTTGTGTTGTACAGTGACAGGGAAAAAAAATAAGTAATTTATTTCACGGCTACTTCAGTATGATGATTAGGGACCTTAACTTCTTTAATTGCAAGGTTGAAACGTACATGTCAGAGACAAAAGCGGCTAATAACTCCTTTGTTCCAGAAGATTGGCAGAAGATTCATTACAGCTTATTTTAACTTCAGTTAAATTTCGTGTTTAATTCGGATGAGGGTTAACCTACTTAAAACAAATTAGGAAAGCAGATAAAATTAGGAAAAATTTTGGAGAGAGAGAAAAAAAAAAGGATGTCAATGATTTTATTTTACAGTGAAAAGGCACACACGTCCATTTCCTGCTGGAGTAGTTGTGCTTATCTCGAGGTAATGACAATGAACAATGATGCTAATATTGCTAGCATCCAATTGCACACACACAAAAAAGCATAAAGACAAATAGCCTTATAGTATGAGAATATTTAAACAACAGCATGTCTGACTATATCCTACCACCTTTCACTATAATATCACTGAATGTGCTACCACTTCAGATTTAATTCAAGAGACCTGCATAAATTAAATAATGTGGGTTCATCCAGTCTGTGAGCCATAAGTCAATATTGGCATCCAGGTGAGATATATAAATACATACATGTAAGACGGTGTCGATTGGTTTCAGGATGTTTTCCGTTCAACGTTTCCCGTGTCAAATGAGAGCTTGACATGCACACTGCCCTCCTCCTCCCTTCCCCCTTCACCCTCTCCCCCTCCCAACCACACACACACACACGCACGCACGCACGCACGCACGCACGCACACACACACACACACACACACACACACACACATACATACACACACACACACACACACACACACACACACAAAGATGTCTGGGTAATGTCTACCGAGGGGTCTCGGAGCATTCCCTAAAAAAATCTAGCCATATTAACACTGCCTAAAAGTGGAAAATATAGAGAGGAATAATCAAGTGTATGGCTAGGGCTGTTTTAAAAAGAGTTTCCCCCCTCTGAGTCCCTGTGTCCTCTCTGATAAGCAATAGTATCCCCCCCCCCCCCCTATGAGTTCCTGTGTCCTCTCTGGTAAGCCAAAGTATCCCCCCTATGAGTTCCTGTGTCCTCTCTGGAAAGCGATAGTATCCCCCCCTATGAGTTCCTGTGTCCTCTCTGGTAAGAGAAGTGATACACCCTCTGAGTTCCTGTGTCCTCTCTGGTAAGAGATAGTATCCCCCATCTCTCCGGCAAGAGATAGTATCCCGCATCTCTCCAGTAAGAGATAGTATCCCCAATCTCTCTGGTAAGAGATAGTATCCCCCATCTCTCTGGTAAGAGATAGTATCCCCAATCTCTCTGGTAAGAGATAGTATCCCCGATCTCTCTGCTAAGAGATCGTATCCCCCATCTCTCTGTCAAGAGATAGTATCCCCCTTCTCTCTGATAAGAGAGGAATTAGTGTAAGGAACACAGAGAGACATATTTCAAGTTACTCTGAAGCAGACCCCAACCAAACTGAACTATATCACTGTACAAGGAAGGTCTGAGGGAGACCCCAACCAAACTGAACTATATCACTGTAGGAAGGAAGGTCTGAGGGAGAACCCAACCAAACTGAACTATATCACTGTAGAAGGAAGGTCTGAGGGAGACTCCAACCAAACTGAACTATATCACTGTAGGAAGGAAGGTCTGAGGGAGACCCCAACCAAACTGAACTATATCACTGTAGGAAGGAAGGTCTGAGGGAGACCCCAACCAAACTGAACTATATCACTGTAGGAAGGAAGGTCTGAGGGAGACCCCAACCAAACTGAACTATATCACTGTAGGAAGGAAGGTCTGAAGGAGACCCCAACCAAACTGAATGATATCACTGTACAAGGAAGGTCTATGTTTTGCTTGAGGTCTGAAGGAGACCCCAACCAAACTGAATGATATCACTGTACAAGGAAGGTCTATGTTTTGCTTCTAATCCTCCAACAGCTCAGCCAGTGAAAGCTAGCACAGGGAACACACACACACACACACACACACACACAGAGAGAGGGGACCAGAGGGTTAGAGTAACTCAGAGTCCGGCAGGCACACTCAAGGCTAGTGAGGAGACCAGAGGGTTAGCGTAGCTCAGAGTCCGGCAGGCACACTCAAGGCTAGAGAAAGGGAAAGGGATTATTTTAGCAGGTTGCAGGAACGCAGGAAGCAATAAAACATATATATATACAGACATGAAAAAGAGCTGGGAAATAGTCATTGGAAAACAGTATGTGTTATCGCATCCGCCTGTAAATTCAAAACCTGGCATTCGTCCCAAAAATGACACACTATTCCCTACATAGTGTGCTACTTTTAATCAGAGCCCTATGAGCCGTGTTCAAAAGCAGTGCACTACATAGGGAATAGGGTGGCATTTTGGGACACTCACCATGCTCTATGTTTTTTTTGTTTTTTAAACCCTCACAGGGAAATGATATTTTCTTGTCTGTAGATAAACGTCGTGAGATAATAATTTCCTATACGTTATTATATGACCTCTTATTTTAACAGGCTAAACTACGTACAGAGACGAGGAAAACACTGCAATGGCCACGTCTCCTAATGCTAGTGCTTTAATGAAATGACAATGTTTTTGTCTCGTGTTTTCAGAAGTGTTGTTGTCTTGGCCGGTTTACAGAGTGAGGTAAATGCCACGTCTCCTACTGCTAATGCTTTATTGAAATGACAATGTTTTTGTCTCGTGTTTTCAGAAGTGTTGTTGTCTTGGCCGGTTTACAGAGTGAGGTAAATGCCACGTCTCCTACTGCTAATGCTTTATTGAAATGACAATGTTTTTGTCTCGTGTTTTCAGAAGTGTTGTTGTCTTGGCCGGTTTACACAGTGAGGTAAATGCCACGTCTCCTACTGCTAATGCTTTATTGAAATGACAATGTTTTTGTCTCGTGTTTTCAGAAGTGTTGTTGTCTTGGCCGGTTTACACAGTGAGGTAAATGCCACGTGTCTCCTACTGCTAGTGCTTTATTGAAATGACAATGTTTTTGTCTTGTGTTTTCAGAAGTGTTGTTGTCTTGGCCGGTTTACACAGTGAGGTAAATGCCACGTGTCTCCTACTGCTAATGCTTTATTGAAATGACAATGTTTTTGTCTCGTGTTTTCAGAAGTGTTGTTGTCTTGGCCGGTTTACAGAGTGAGGTAAATGCCACGTCTCCTACTGCTAATGCTTTATTGAAATGACAATGTTTTTGTCTTGTGTTTTCAGAAGTGTTGTTGTCTTGGCCGGTTTACACAGTGAGGTAAATGCCACGTCTCCTACTGCTAATGCTTTATTGAAATGACAATGTTTTTGTCTGGTGTTTTCAGAAGTGTTGTTGTCTTGGCCGGTTTACACAGTGAGGTAAATGCCACGTGTCTCCTACTGCTAATGCTTTAATGAAATGACAATGTTTTTGTCTCGTGTTTTCAGAAGTGTTGTTGTCTTGGCCGGTTTACAGAGTGAGGTAAATGCCACGTCTCCTACTGCTAATGCTTTATTGAAATGACAATGTTTTTGTCTCGTGTTTTCAGAAGTGTTGTTGTCTTGGCCGGTTTACAGAGTGAGGTAAATGCCACGTCTCCTACTGCTAATGCTTTATTGAAATTGAAGATTACATCAAAGTGAGAATAATCTGGTGAGGAAAAGCAAAAAAACACTAAACATTTAACATCCTTCCATTATTTGAACTCTAGAATTGTAAGAATGACTGATTCTAGAACAGTGTTGGAAGTGTTGATTCGATACAAACACCACACAATGGTCACTTTATCAACCAATCAGTGGACAACACACTATCTTTAGATGTCTGGTTACGTACCTACATCAAAGTGTGGTATATCTGTCTGTTTGCTCTTTTATTATCAACTCACCTAATGGTGTATTGAAGTCTGGGTTGGTACCTGTAGTTCAGCGAGATGAGCTGATCCTGGGAGGAAACATATGGCAGGGGATTAGAAAGCTCAGAGCAGGAGAGCATCATACACACGTCCTCTGAACCGAGTGTCACAAGCAGCACCCAACAGACCCTGTCTCCCATTAACTACCCAGAACCCAACAGACCAATCTACCCATTAACTCCCCAGAACCCAACAGACCAATCTACCCATTAACTACCCAGAACCCAACAGACCCATCTACCCATTAACTACCCAGAACCCAACAGACCAATCTACCCATTAACTCCCCAGAACCCAACAGACCCTGTCTCGCATTAACTACCCAGAACTCAACAGACCAATCTACCCATTAACTCCCCAGAACCCAACAGACCCTGTCTCCCATTAACTACCCAGAACCCAACAGACCAATCTACCCATTAACTCCCCAGAACCCAACAGACCAATCTACCCATTAACTACCCAGCACCCAACAGACCCATCTACCCATTAACTACCCAGAACCCAACAGACCCTGTCTCCCATTAACTACCCAGAACCCAACAGACCAATCTACCCATTAACTACCCAGAACCCAACAGACCAATCTACCCATTAACTCCCCAGAACCCAACAGACACATCTACCCATTAACTCCCCAGAACCCAACAGACCAATCTACCCATTAACTACCCAGAACCCAACAGACCCTGTCTCCCATTAACTACCCAGAACCCAACAGACCAATCTATCCATTAACTACCCAGAACCCAACAGACCCTGTCTCCCATTAACTACCCAGAACCTAACAGACCAACCTATCCATTAACTCCCCAGAACCCAACAGACCAATCTACCCATTAACTACCCAGAACCTAACAGACCCATCTACCCATTAACTACCCAGAACCCAACAGACCCATCTACCCATTAACTACCCAGAACCCAACAGACCAATCTACCCATTAACTCCCCAGAACCCAACAGACACATCTACCCATTAACTACCCAGAACCCAACAGACCAATCTACCCATTAACTCCCCAGAACCCAACAGACCCTGTCTCCCATTAACTACCCAGAACCCAGCAGACCCTGTCTCCCATTAACTACCCAGAACCCAACAGACCCTGTCTCCCATTAACTACCCAGAACCCAACAGATCCATCTACCCATTAACTACCCAGAACCCAAGAGACCCAGTCACCCATTAATTACCCAGAACCAAACATACCCAGTCACCCATTAACTACCCAGAACCCAACAGACCCATCTACCCATTAACTACCCAGAACCCAACAATTTCAAATAATGGAGGCCCAAAGGGCTGGCTGTCTGGCTGTCTGGCTGGCTGACTGACTGACTGTCTGGCTGACTGGCTGACTGGCTGACTGGCTTGCTGGTTGGCATACTGACTGACTGGCTGGCTGGCTGGCTGGCTGGCTGGCTGGCTGGCTGGCTGGCTGACTGACTGGCTGGCTGGCTGACTGGCTGGCTGGCTGACTGGCTGGCTGGTTGGCTGACTGACTGACTGACTGGCTGGCTGGCTGACTGACTGGCTGACTGGCTGGCTGGTTGGCTGACTGACTGACTGGCTGGCTGGTTGGCTTACTGGCTGGCTGGCTGGCTGGCTGGCTGGCTGGCTGGCTGGCTGGCTGGCTGATTGACTGACTGACTGGCTGACTGGCTTGGCTCTCTGGTAAGCTGTGATCTAGAGGGACACAACGATCTAAGAGTGCTTTTCCCACCAATCTTCTCTAAATGTCATTTTTCCTTTCGGAGGAAGAAGAATGGGACAGTCTGGAACAATATACAAGAGCAGTGGCAACCTAGATACATGTTAGACTAGACCAGGGAATGGTTAAAGTGGTCTGGACTGGACTAAGAGGGTCTGTAGTAAGAGAGAGAGTAAAGTGCCAGCTTGACTACTGCTGTGGTTTCTGTCCTCTTCAGGGACTGAGTATACACTATATGACACAGGCCAAATAAGTGATATTCTTTGTTAAAACATTTTTAAATAATGTGGATTGACACATTATAGTGTATATTTTTGTTGGGTATAGAAATAGAATGTCACCTTGAAGGTACGATGTAAAATATTTTAGGGGTCTATTGTTTAATGTACTCCAACCCCCCTTCCCAGTGGTTTAAAGTACTACTGCCTCTGATCTGGTAGACTCACTAAACACAAATGCTTCCTTTGTAAATGATGTCTGATCGTTAGGGTTGTGCCCCTGGCTATCGTACATATACAAAACCAAATACTTTTAGACTTTTTCTCAAGTAGTAATTTACTGGGTGATTTTTACTTTAGCTTGAGTCAATGTCCATTAAGGTTTCTTTACTTTGCAGTTGTATTGAAGACCATTGAGCACCTTTTCCACAACTGTCCCTTCCTATATTTGTCCTACTGTGTTTTTAATTTCATTTCATTTCCTGATCATAAAAAGCTTTGCTGTCATCATCATCACCATCATCATCATCATTTCCTCGACTAAGCACGCATTGACTGTTACCCCCTGTATAGAGCCTCACTATTGGGGCGACAGGGTAGCCTAGTGGTTAGCGTGTTGGGCTGGTAACTAAAAGGTTGCAAGTTCAAACCCCCGAGCTGACAAGGTACAAATCTGTTGTTCTGCCCCTGAACAGGCAGTTAACCCACTGTTCCTAGGCTGTCATTGAAGATAAGAATTTGTTCTTATTAACTGACTTGCCAAGTTAAAATAAATTGTTATTTTACTGCTGTTCTTTAATAATTTGTTACTTTTATTTATTTGCTTTTTTTTAAGGATTTATTTTCTTAAAACTGCATTGTTGGTTAAGAGCTTGTAAGTAAGCATTTCACTGTCAGGTCTGTTGTATTCGGAGCATGTGACAAATAAAATTGGATTTGATATAATAATATAACACAATAATATATTCCATTTAGGAGATACTTACATTTTACCTATTGGTGGTCCCAGGAATCGAACCCATTATTCTGGCTTGCAAGCGCCATACTCTACAAACGTCACCATCACGGCCATTTGAGTAGCAGGTCTATGTACGACTATCGTAAGGCGTTCTGCTGTAGGTGATGTAGAGGACAGAACAGAGAGAACAGAGAGAGAGGCAGTAGGGGTTAGTGGTGCTGAAGTTATCCAGGCTGGGAACCACAGGGAGGAGCTGTGGCTCTGCCTCCTCTATACACACAGAGAGAACAGGAAGGAGTACGTCTCTCTTTCTCTTTCTCTCGCTCTGTCTCACTCGCTCGCTCGCTCACTCTCTCTCTCTCTCTCTCTCTTTCTCTTTCTCTCGCTCGGTCTCACTCACTCTCTCTCGCTCTCTCTCTGTCTCTCTCTCTCTGTCTTGCTCTGTCTCACTCACTCACCCTCGCTCTCTCTCTCTCTCTCTCTCTCTCTCTCTCTCTCTCTCTCTCTCTCTCTCTCTCTCTCTCTCTCTCTCTCTCTCTCTCTGTCTCTCTCTCTCTCTCTCTCTCTCTCTCCCTCTCTCTCTCTCTCTCTCTCTCTCTCTCTCTCTCTCTCTCTCTCTCTATATATATATATATATATATATATATATATATATATATTTTCTCTCAACTGTCTGTTAATGAGCAGGGTCGTACAACTCCACTGCTCCTTGCAACACCCACTCTATCTGCTTAGAAGTTTGTACCGAAAGACAAGTTGTTGTTTTTTTTTTATTTACTGATTGGGTTAAGCGGTTAACATATTAATTGGCTGTTAAATAATACCAGTCTATAATTGTATATCAACATGTCAATAACACTTTGTGACAAGTGCATTAGACATGACATGGTTGTGGTCACTTCTAGGAAAGAGTCTAGTTCTGCGAGGGATCTGAAAGGAGACAGAGCGCATGTGGTTGACCGTGGGCTCAAATGAGATGCCGTTGGAACAGTCTTTTACCTCTTTGGTTACATCACAGGGGGAGCTGGAATAGGTTAACGTGTGGTAGAGGTACCACTTCCAGGTAGAGTTTATGAGTTACTTGATGTAATTCATGTGTCAGGGAAGACACATTTTTATGGATACGTCTGGAGATGTGCTGCTGTGAAACAAGGAGATATGAAACTTCTGAAAACAAAAGATCCAAAAAGATATTTCTGAAGAATCAAACAAGGAAGAGGGATGCATCAGGTGTGTTTATTCATTCTCAGTAGAAGCTGGGTTCCCGCTAGTGACTACTTTACATTGTGACTGAATACTGGAGGCCTTTAATAGGAGAGAGACGATTCTTTTGGAGCTTTTGAAATGAGATTTCAGCCGTGTTTGATTGTATCTAAAAGAGAAAGGATTACCTAACTTGTCAAGCTAACATTTACCGTTTAACCCACCGGACAAAGATGATGTAGACAGAGAGTATCTACTCCTTAGTCCTCACAAACAATCTGTTGTCCATTTACACCTTTCAGTGACCAAAGTCATTGTTCCTGCTTTCCCCTGTCCTCTACGACTGCAACAGTCAGACACCCCATGTCTGTCCTCCTGCCCCCTACCACTGCAACAGTCAGACACCCCATGTCTGTCCTCCTGTCCCCTACCACTGCAATAGTCAGAAACCCCATGTCTGTCCTCCTGTCCCCTACAACTGCAACAGTCAGACACCCCATGTCTGTCCTCCTGTCCTCTACCACTGCAACAGTCAGACACCCCATGTCTGTCCTCCTGTCCCCTACCACTTCAACAGTCAGACACCCCATGTCTGTCCTCCTGTCCCCTACCACTGCAATAATCAGACACCCCTTGTCTGTCCTCCTGTCCCCTACTACTACAATAATCAGACACCCCATGTCTGTCCTCCTGTCCCCTACCACTGCAACAGTCAGACACCCCATGTCTGTCCTCCTGTCTCCTACCACTGCAACAGTCAGACAACCCATATCTGTCCTCCTGTCCCCTACCACTGCAACAGTCAGACACCCCATGTCTGTCATCCTGTCCCCTACCACTGCAACAGTCAGACACCCCATGTCTGTCCTCCTGTCCCCTAAAACTGCAACAGTCAGACACCCCATGTCTGTCCTCCTGTCCTCTACCACTGCAACAGTCAGACACCCCATGTCTGTCCTCCTGTCCCCTACCACTGCAACAGTCAGACACCCCATGTCTGTCCTCCTGTCCCCTACCACTGCAACAGTCAGACACCCCATGTCTGTCCTCCTGTCCCCTACCACTGAAACAGTCAGACACCCCATGTCTGTCCTCCTGTCCTCTACCACTGCAACAGCCAGACACCCCATGTCTGTCCTCCTGTCCTCTACCACTGCAACATTCAGACACCCTATGTCTGTCCTCCTGTACCCTACCACTGCAACAGTCAGACACCCCATGTTTGTCCTCCTGTCCCCTACCACTGCAACAGTCAGACACCCCATGTCTGTCCTCCTGTCCCCTACCACTGCAATAATCAGACACCCCATGTCTGTCCTCCTGTCCCCTACCACTACAATAATCAAACACCCCATGTCTGTCCTCCTGTCTCCTACCACTGCAACAGTCAGACACCCCATGTCTGTCCTCCTGTCCCCTACAACTGCAACAGTCAGACACCCCATGTATGTCCTCCTGTCCTCTACCACTGCAACAGTCAGACACCCCATGTCTGTCCTCCTGTCCTCTACCACTGCAACAGTCAGACACCCCATGTCTGTCCTCTACCACTGCAACAGTCAGACACCCCATGTCTGTCCTCCTGTCCTCTACCACTGCAACAGTCAGACACCCCATGTCTGTCCTCCTGTCCTCTACCACTGCAACAGTCAGACACCCCATGTCTGTCCTCCTGTCCCCTACCACTGCAACAGTCAGACACCCCATGTCTGTCCTCCAGTCCTCTACCACTGCAACAGTCAGACAGCCCATGTCTGTCCTCCTGTCCTCTACCACTGCAACAGTCAGACACCCCATGTCTGTCCTCCTGTCCCCTACCACTGCAACAGTCAGACACCCCATGTCTGTCCTCCTGTCCTCTACCACTGCAACAGTCAGACACCCCATGTCTGTCCTCTGTCCCCTACCACTGCAACAGTCAGACACCCCATGTCTGTCCTCCTGTCCCCTACCACTGCAACAGTCAGACACCCCATGTCTGTCCTCCTGTCCCCTACCACTGCAACAGTCAGACACCCCATGTCTGTCCTCCTGTCCCCTACCACTGCAACAGTCAGACACCCCATGTCTGTCCTCCTGTCCCCTACCACTGCAGCAGCCAGTCGCCAGTCACTTAGTGAGAGCCAAAACTGTCTGGCATTGGTCACTACCTTCTCAAGATGCCATATTAAATGTTCTAGCCAGCAGGGTCGTGACTCTGTTCTAGTAAATGTTCCATCCATCAGGGTCGTGACTCTGTTCTAGTAAATGTTCCATCCAGCAGGGTCATGACTCTGTCCTAGTAAATGTTCCATCCATCAGGGTCATGACTCTGTCCTAGTAAATGTTCCATCCAGCAGGGTCATGACTCTGTCCTAGTAAATGTTCCATCCAGCAGGGTCGTGACTCTGTTCTAGTAAATGTTCCATCCAGCAGGTTCATGACTCTGTCCTAGTAAATGTTCCGTCCAGCAGGGTCGTGACTCTGTCCTAGTAAATGTTCCATCCAGCAGGGTCGTGACTCTGTCCTAGTAAATGTTCCGTCCAGCAGGGTCGTGACTCTGTCCTAGTAAATGGTCTAGCCAGCACGGTCATGACTCTGTCCTAGTAAATGTTCTAGCCAGCAGGGTCGTGACTCTGTCCTAGTAACTGTTCCATCCAGCAGGGTCGTGACTCTGTTCTAGTAAATGGTCTAGACAGCACGGTCATGACTCTGTTCTAGTAAATGGTCTAGCCAGCATGGTCATGACTCTGTTCTAGTAAATGGTCTAGCCAGCACGGTCATGACTCTGTTCTAGTAAATGGTCTAGCCAGCACGGTCATGACTTTGTTCTAGTAAATGTTCCATCCAGCATTGTCGTGACTCTGTCCTAGTAAATGTTCCATCCAGCAGGGTCGTGACTCTGTTCTAGTAAATGTTCCATCCAGCAGGGTCGTGACTCTGTCCTAGTAAATGTTCCATCCAGCAGGGTCGTGACTCTGTTCTAGTAAATGTTCCATCCAGCAGGGTCGTGACTCTGTCCTAGTAAATGGTCTAGCCAGCAATGTCGTGACTCTGTTCTAGTAAATGTTCCATCCAGCACGATCATGACTCTGTCCTAGTAACTGTTCCATCCAGCAGGGTCATGACTCTGTTCTAGTAAATGTTCCATCCAGCAATGTCGTGACTCTGTTCTAGTAAATGTTCCATCCATCAGGGTCATGACTCTGTCCTAGTAAATGTTCCATCCAGCAGGGTCATGACTCTGTCCTAGTAAATGTTCCATCCAGCAGGGTCATGACTCTGTTCTAGTAAATGTTCCATCCATCAGGGTCGTGACTCTGTTCTAGTAAATGTTCCATCCAGCAATGTCGTGACTCTGTCCTAGTAAATGTTCCATCCAGCAGGGTCGTGACTCTGTCCTAGTAAATGTTCCATCCAGCAGGGTCATGACTCTGTCCTAGTAAATGTTCCATCCAGCAGGGTCATGACTCTGTCCTAGTAAATGGTCTAGCCAGCAGGGTCGTGACTCTGTCCTAGTAAATGTTCCATCCAGCAGGGTCATGACTCTGTTCTAGTAAATGTTCCATCCATCAGGGTCGTGACTCTGTTCTAGTAAATGTTCCATCCAGCAATGTCGTGACTCTGTCCTTGTAAATGTTCCATCCAGCATGGTTGTGACTCTGTCCTAGTAAATGTTCCATCCAGCAATGTCGTGACTCTGTCCTAGTAAATGTTCCATCCAGCAGGGTCATGACTCTGTCCTAGTAAATGGTCTAGCCAGCAGGGTCATGACTCTGTTCTAGTAAATGTTCCATCCAGCAATGTCGTGACTCTGTTCTAGTAAATGTTCCATCCAGCAATGTCGTGACTCTGTCCTAGTAACTGTTCCATCCAGCAGGGTCGTGACTCTGTCCTAGTAAATGTTCCATCCAGCACAATCATGACTCTGTCCTAGTAACTGTTCCATCCAGCAGGGTCATGACTCTGTCCTAGTAAATGGTCTAGCCAGCAGGGTCATGACTCTGTTCTAGTAAATGTTCCATCCAGCACGATCATGGCTCTGTCCTAGTAACTGTTCCATCCAGCAGGGTCATGACTCTGTCCTAGTAAATGTTCCATCCAGCAGGGTCATGACTCTGTCCTAGTAAATGGTCCAGCCAGCAGGTTCATGACTCTGTCCTAGTAAATGTTCCATCCAGCAGGGTCGTGACTCTGTCCTAGTAAATGGTCTAGCCAGCAGGGTCATGACTCTGTTCTAGTAAATGTTCCATCCAGCAGGTTCATGACTCTGTCCTAGTAAATGTTCCATCCAGCAGGGTCGTGACTCTCTCCTATCTGTACATCATTATCCTAGCTAATGAGTCCTTCCTTCACTGTGACTCTAGCATACAGCTGACACCCATTCACAACACAGAGGGGACCTGTGTGACATGCCCAGACCTGTTTGTTTCCAGATGACAGGATGCTTAACCCCCCTCTAACAGTCAGATTTTATTTTCTCGTTGTCTTCCTCCAAAAGGCAGGAGGACAGCAGTAGGTCGGACATTTAAAGGGGGTCGGGGAGAATGAAAAGGGGTGAAGTAAGAGCTCTTGATGTCAAGTATCTTCTTAGTCATCCTAATAAAAACACGACAAATAAGATGTTGCCCTGTTTGTAGTCATTATCAGTTCCTCCATGCTCTGAGCTGTTGCATTAAACATTAGACAGCCTCTGATGTCTGCTTAACACATTAATTCTCCCCTCAGTATTCAGCCTGTCATAGTCAAATCAGCCAAGCACACAAAAGCCTGATTCCCAAACGGCACCCTATTCCCTATTTAGTGCACTCCTTTTAACCTGGGTACTGGTCAAGAGTAGTGTACTACGTAGGGAACATGATGTCATTTGGGACTCAGGCAAAGTCAAATAAGAGCGAGGAGAGATGAGGCGCGTAGCGGCGTAGCACCGAGCCGGGGCGTTGTCATCAGTGGCTCACTACCCTCGCACTTCCACCTCCCTTTACACAGAGTTCAGCCCAGCCTGTATCGTCAACCTCTCTTTACACAGAGCTCAGCCCTGCCTGTATCTTCCACATCCCTTTACACAGAGCTCAGCCCTGCCTGTATCTTCCACCTCCCTTTACACAGAGCTCAGCCCTGCCTGTTTCTTCAACCTCTCCTTACACAGAGCTCAGCCCTGCCTGTATCTTTCACCTACCCTTACACAGAGCTCAGCCCTGCCTGTATCTTCAACCTACCCTTACACAGAGCTCAGCCCTGCCTGTATCTTCCACCTCCCCTTACACAGAGCTCAGCCCTGCCTGTATATGCTGGGGGAAGAAGAAGTGACACTCAAATTCAATCTTCTTCAGCCGCCACTGTGGCCAGGCAGCCTATCTTCCCAGCGCAGGGTGAGGGTGGCAGGCATGCAGAGCGCCGATAGCAGGCCTCTTCAAAAGGGACCAGCTTCTGAGCCACTGGAGCCGCAACAATAGAGCCCTCTTCTGTCAACAAAGAGAGAGACTAGAGAGCCCAGATATCTACTCTACTGAAAGATTAACAATGGTAAATCCTTTAGGCCCCTTTCTTTTCATTTTTTTTTTTTTACATGTATGATTTATTTTAGAAGTTATTTACAGGACACTGATCTCCGAGGCTGAATTGGAACAAGAGATTAGCTCCATTTAAAGGGGAAAAGGGCCGTTTTCCCACTGGATGGTACAGGTTCCTTTGTAGAACTCGGACAATGGTGTGGAAAGCCTTGTAATAAGGATATTTCAGAGACTCTCACACTTGTTTGCAAAGCTTTCAGATATACAAATAAATAAATAAATGTAGTTTAATATAAAGTATTCATCCAGTGAGTGGTTTTGACTGGGGGGTGTGTTTGCAGTGGCTTCATGCACTCCAAACATCTGAGGGGGAACAAAGTGAGTGAGGATTGGTTTGGAGGGGTGGTACTAAGGGGGGTGGGGTCCTGAGGGGGGGTGTTCCGATTGGGGCGGAGTCCAGAGGGGGGTGGTCCTAAGGGGGGTGGGGTCCTGAGGGGGGGGGGGGTGTTCCGATGGAGGCGGAGTCCAGAGGGGGTGGTCCTAAGGGGGGTGGGGCCCTGAAGGGGGGTGTTCCGATTGGGGCGGAGTCCAGAGGGGGGTGGTCCTGAGGGGGGTGGTCCTTTGGGGGGTGGGGTCCTGAGGGGGGTGGTCCTGAGGGGGGTGGTCCTTTGGGGGGTGGGGTCCCGAGGCGGTGGTCCTGAGGGGGGGTGGGGTTCTGAGGGGGGGGGTGGTCCTGAGGGAGGTGGTCCTTTTTCAAACACCTGAAACAGCTTTTTCCTGCAAACTAGAGCCATAATTAATATGGATAATTCTAGGTCAAAAATATGTTTATTATTCTGCATATCTAAGCAAACCTCCTCAAAATAAATATGATTAGTCACATGCTTCATAAAGAACAAGGTGCAGACTGACAGTGAAATGCTGACTTACGGGTCCCTTTCCAACAATGCAGAGTTAAAGGTCAACTCATATCAATGAAATGTAATAGTGACTTGAGAAATAAATACACAGTGAATGACAAATAAAATAAAAAGTATAAATAACATGGCTATTGACAGGAAGTACCAGGTAAAAACATGGCTATGTACAGGAAGTACCAGGTAATAACATGGCGATATACAGGAATTAAAAGTACTGAGTCAATGTGCAGGGGAACCAGGTAATAACATGGCTATATACAGGAAGTACCAGGTAATAACATGGCTATATACACGAAGTACCAGGTAATAACATGGCTATATACAGGAAGTAAAAGTACTGAGTCGATGTGCAGGGGAACCAGGTAATTGAGGTAATTGACCTCGTGAGCTCTCTGTATCCACCTGACGGGTGTTTTTTTAATTGTTTTTAAGAACTAAATATACTTCTCTGCACAGCTCCTGTGTCACGCTCTGACCTTAGAGAGCCTTTATATTCTCTATGTTGGTTCGGTCGGTGTGTGACTAGGGTGGGTAGTCTAGTTTTGTATTTCTATGTTGGCCTGGTATGGTTCCCAATCAGAGGCAGCTGTCTATCGTTGTCTCTGACTGGGGATCATACTTAGGCAGCCTTTTTTTTCCCACCTGTTGTTTGTGGGATCTTGGTTTTGTATTGTTGCGTGTCGAGCCCTATAAGGCTGTACGTTGGTTTTCTCTTTCTTGTTTTGTTGCTGGTTATCATGAATACATATGATTAACCCCACGCTGCATCTGGTCTGACCATTCTCTTGGTCCGACCATTCTCTTGGTCTGACCATTCTCTTGGTGCGACCATTCTCTTGGTCTGACCATTCTCTTGGTCCGACCATTCTCTTGGTCCGACCATTCTCTTGGTGTGACCATTCTCTTGGTGCGACCATTCTCTTGGTCCGACCGTTCTGACAACCACGACATTCTGGGTAAAACGTTGAAAGGATTGTGAGTATTATTCGGTACATTATCATAGTAATAATAATGTAGTAATTGCTTGCTTTTCTAACGTGTGCCAACCTTGCCAATAAGTATGCCAGCTAAGACAGTTAGACTAGATAGCTTCTCGATATCCTGAAAGGTCTTACTGGTAGATAGTGACATGGTTGGGACATTGGGAACCTTTATAGTCTAGCTAAAGACAACTTCATACAATTTCTAGTTGGCTAATACGTCCTGCCCCTGGGCCCACGCCCTGCCCCAGGGCCCACGCCCTGCCCTTGGGCCCACGCCCTGCCCCTGGACCCACTATGGGCATCATGCTTCTGTGTGTGTGTCTGTCTGTGTGTGAGTCAGTGTGTGTGTGTGTGTGTGTGTGTGTGTGTGTGTGTGTGTGTGTGGTCACAGTTACCATCAAACACTAGATATTCTGCTCATGTCTTTACAGGGAGGGGGTTCACGGAGGGGGTTTAGGGTAAGAGCCAGGACGTCAGGACTGACGACTAAATAGCTGTGCAAACAGTTCGATACAGGAACCACTATCCAAACAGACGACTTCCACTCATTAATATTAAAAAGTGTCAGGTGAATCCTCCCTTTGACCAGTAAATATTGAATCAATGTAACACTAGAGCCGTCAGGGCTGCTCCTGTACGTTCAGCTCCTAACAGAGAGAAACTGTAGAATATAAAGGGGATCTAGTTGAAAACTAATTACCAACAGCAAGGATGAGTCCCTAATGACATCATATTCCCTACGAAGTGCCCTACTTTAGACCGGGGCCCATGTCCCTAATGACATCATATTCCCTACAAAGTGCCCTACTTTAGACCGGGGCCCATGTCCCTAATGACATCATATTACCTACCTAGTGCACTACTTTAGACCAGGACCCATGTCCCAAATAAAATCATATTACCTACGAAGTGCACACTACTTTAGACCAGGGACCATGTCCTTAATGACATCATATTCACTACGAAGTGCACTACTTTAGACCAGGGCCCATGTCCCAAATAACATCATATTACCTACGAAGTGCCCTACTTTAGACCGGGGCCCATGTCCCTAATGACATCATATTACCTACGTAGTGCACTACTTTAGACCAGGACCCATGTCCCTAATGATATCATATTACCTACGTAGTGCACTACTTTAGACCAGGACCCATGTCCCTAATGACATCATATTACCTACGAAGTACCCTACTTTAGACCGGGGCCCATGTCCCTAATAACATCATATTACCTACGAAGTACCCTACTTTAGACCGGGGCCCATGTCCCTAATAACATCATATTACCTACGAAGTGCACTATTTTAGACCAGGGCCCATGTCCTTAATGACATCATATTCACTACGAAGTGCCCTACTTTAGACCGGGGCCCATGTCCCTGATAACATCATATTACCTACGAAGTTTACTACTTTAGACCGGGGCCCATGTCCCTAATAACATCATATTACCTACGAAGTGCCCTACTTTAGACCGGGGCCCATGTCCCTAATGACATCATATTACCTACGAAGTGCCCTACTTTAGACCAGGACCCATGGTGGTCCTTGCTTTGTTGAAGTTAATTCACTGCCACCACTACCCAGTTACACTCTCTTCATATGATCAGCCAGATCAGCTATACACCCTCCATACGATCAGCCAGATCAGTAATACTCCCTCTTACGATCAGCCAGATCAGCTATACTCCCTCCATACGATCAGCCAGATCAGCTATACTCCCTCCATACGATCAGCCAGATCAGCTATACTCCCCCCATATGATCAGCCAGATCAGTTACACTCCCTCCATACGATCAGCCAGATCAGTTATACTCCCTCCATACGATCAGCCAGATCAGTTATTCTCCCTCCATACGATCAGCCAGATCAGTTATACTCCCTCCATACGATCAGCCAGATCAGCTATACTCCCTCCATACGATCAGCCAGATCAGTTATACTCCCTCCATACGATCAGCCAGATCAGCTATACTCCCTCCATACGATCAGCCAGATCAGCTATACTCCCTCCATACGATCAGCCAGATCAGTAATACTCCCTCCATACGATCAGCCAGATCAGTTATTCTCCCTCCATACGATCAGCCAGATCAGTTATACTCCCTCCATACGATCAGCCAGATCAGTTATAATCCCTCCATACGATCAGCCAGATCAGTTATACTCCCTCCATACGATCAGCCCTCCATACGATCAGCCAGAACAGTTATACTCCCTCCATACGATCAGCCAGATCAGTTATTCTCCCTCCATACGATCAGCCAGATCAGTTATTCTCCCTCCATACGATCAGCCCTCCATACGATCAGCCAGATCAGTTATTCTCCCTCTATACGATCAGCCAGATCAGTTATTCTCCCTCCATACGATCATCCAGATCAGTTCAATTTATTCTCAGAATGTTGCAGCACATTATCGCGCAAGAAAGGTGAAAGTGATGGTCTGGGGTCTCTGTTTTAGGGGTACATCCCAAATGGCAACCTATTTCATTTGTTGTGCACAACGTTTGACCAGGGTCCGTTAGGGCTCTTATGAAAAAAAAAGTAGTGCACTGTATCGGGAATAGAATGCCATTTGGGAGATCCACTTACTCTGCTCTTAGCAGAAGGAGTATTTTCTGATTGGGGGAGATTGGCTCGGGATGAGGAGATGGGTAGAGGGTATGTTAAGGGACGGGGAGACAGAGAGAGGCTGAGGGGTTGACAGCAAGGCCAGGGAGAATATGGAGGAGAAGTGTTTAAAGAACACAGAGGGGCGCAGGGGCCAGCCAGCTGAACTCAGCATTGATAAGCAATGGAGGAGCCGGTTCCATACAGGATGGAGGAAGAGTAGGACTCTGTAGATAGATAAGGAGGCAATGAGGAGTCCAATTTTAAAGAGGAAACATTTACTTTTGTGAGTATTCCGTGTTTGTGGGTAGGACTCTGTTTCTTAAATTTATACAAGTCATCAAAACAATTCATTATTGCCAATGTTTCAGGCCTATCAGGCCAGAAAGATCATGTATTTTAATTTGACCTTAGATTGAGCCAAAGCTCTGTGTATTTGAGGCTGATTTTACAGGAAGAAAACAATTATCTGACGTAATCCAACTATCGGCTGTGGTTATCCGGTAATAAGCAATAAGGACAATTGGACAACCATTCACAGTGTCTGATGCTGAGTGTTAAGATGCCCTGGGACTGAGAGAGACTGAGACAGAGAGTCAAAGAGAGAGACAAAGAGAGAGACAAAGAGAGAGACAGTGAGAGAGTCAGAGAAAAAGAGAGAGAGAGAGAGAGAGAGAGAGAGAGAGAGAGAGAGACAGTGAGAGAGTCAGAGACTGAGAGAGAGAGAGAGACAAAGAGAGAGACAGTGAGAGAGTCAGAGACTGAGAGAGAGAGACAAAGAGAGAGACAAAGAGAGAGACAAAGAGAGAGACAGAGAGAGACAGAGAGAGAGACAGAGAGAAAGAGACAAAGAGAGAGAGACAGAGAGAGAGACAGAGAGAGAGAGACAAAGAGAGAGACAGCGAGAGAGTCAGAGACAGAGAGAGACAGAGAGAAGCAGAGACAGAGAGAGAGAGGCAGTGAGAGACAGAGAGAGAGAGACGAAGAGAGAGAGAGACAGTGAGAGACAAAGAGAGAGAGAGAGAGAGAGAGGGAAAGAGAGAGGGAACGAGAGAGGGAAAGAGAGAGGGGCAGGCCTCCCTGTTTCTTGGCAGAATGTCTGAACATCTGCATTAGTGAAATACATGGGGAATACAGTACAGACCAACCTTCATCACTGCTGTTGAAATACATTTGGAGGTCAGGCTGTGAAACAGGCAATTATCAAAGGAGAAAGGAGACTACCCCAAAGCTGTGAGACAAACTCAGACTGGAGAGGCTGCTACGGTTCAATTCTGTTACATTCAATGGTCAAATACTTTAACAAATTTGGGAAGGGAGAGACTTTCATGAACCGCAGTGACTGCAGCTGCACTTCCATACAGTTTTAAGACGACTTCCTCCTCAGTCGGTTCCTCTTCTTGTTTTGGGCGGCGTTCGGCGGTCTTCTAGCCATCGCAGATCCACTATTTAATTTTCCATTTGTTTTGTCTTGTCTTCCTGCACACCTGGTTTTACATCTCCTAGTAATTGTCATGTGTATTTAACCCTCTGTTCCCTCCATGTCTGTGTGGGGGTAATGTTTATAGTCGAGGTTGGCTTCCGGCTGGTTTGCGCCGGGTTTTGTTTTGTACCGGTGCTTTGTTCTTGGGTTTTTGTACTTTCGCTGCCTCACTTGCTCTTTGGGCATTTTGTATTGTGACGCGGTTGCGTTCTGTATTATGATTGCCTCAGTAAAGTGCTTTGTCCGTTCGTCTCTGCTCTCCTGCGCCTGACTTCCATGCACCAGCTACACCCACCATCATGACAGATAGACTTGTAGTAGTAATACATTGAGGACACACACACACACAATAGTACAGAGCCTTTTAAAAAGTATTCACACCCCTTGACTTTTTCCACATTTTGTTACAGTCTGAAATGTAACATGGATTATAAGGGGTGATATTGTGTCGCTGATCTACACACAACACACCTCCATAAATGTCAAAGAGATTGTGTTTTTTTTTTTTATATTTTTTTTATATTTACAAATTAAAATATATAATGACAAGTTGAAATGTCTCGAGTCAATAAGTATTCAACCCCTTTTTGATAAGGTTTCCTAAATGAGATCAGGAGTAAAAATGTGCTTTAACAAGTCACATAATAAGTTGTATGAACTCGTAACCATGATTAGTGTTCGAGGTGTTTCAGTAGTTTGCAAAGTACTGTACTTGGGTTTAAAAAAATAATAATAAGACCTTGAATATCCCTATGAGCACAGCGAAGTTATTCATTACACTTTGGATGGTTGAATCAATACACCCAGTCACTACAAAAGATACAGACATCCTTCTTAACTCAGTTGCCGGAGAGGAAGGAAACCTGCTCGGGCATTTCACCATGAGGCCAATTGCGACTTTAAAATAGTTACAGAGTTTAATGACTGTGATAGGAGATAACTGAGGATTGATCAACAACATTGTAGTTACTCCACAATACTAACCTAGTTGACAGAAGCCTGTAAAAAATAACACTATAAAAAAACTGCTGCCTATTTGCAAAGAAGGCACTAAATTAATACAAAGCATTATGTTTGGGGCAAATCCAACAAATGTTATAGGCAAGGACTAGGGAGTTTTTTTGGGGGGGGGATACAAATAAACGGAATAGAGTTAAGCACAGGCAAAATCCTAGAGGAAAACCTGGTTCAGTCTGGTTTATAACGGACACTGGGAGACAAATTCACCTTTCAGCAGGACAATAACCTAAAACACAAGGCCAAATATACACTGGAGTTGCTTACCGAGAAGAGTGAATGTTCCTGATTGGCCGAGATACAGTTTTGACTTGCACTGGCTTGAAAATATATGACAAGACTTGAACAAGGCTTTCTAGCAATGATCGACAACCAACTTCACAAAGCTTGATTATTTTTGGGGAGAAAAATGTCACATTTTTGTAACATCCAGGTATGCAAAGCTCTTAGAGATTTACCCAGAAAGACTGTAATCACTGCCAAATGATTCTAACATGTATTGACTGAGGGGGTTGAATACTTATCCAATCAAGATATATACATGTTTTCTTTATATACTTAAAAATACACTTAAATAACATTTTATTTGTGTTTTACCACTTTGACATAACAGAGTGTTTTCTGTAGATTGTTGGGGAAAAAAAAGACAATTCAATTCATGTTAATCTTACTTTGTAACACAACAAAATCAGGAAAAAGTCAAGGAGTGTGAATACTTCCTGAAAGCACTGTGTACTCGCTTCACACACACACACACACACACACACACACACACACACACACACACACACACACACACACACACACACACACACACACACACACACACACTTCCTTCCCACCCACACACTTTATAGACATGCCATTATCCACTCTCATACATTTGCCTAACAGCATGCCAGACAAGATGACTGTCAACATCTCCCTACACAGACGAAATCCTCAGAGTGTTACATCACAGCATTACAGACTCAGTGACTGGTTCTGGCTCAGTCTAAAAGCAAGAAGCAGGTATCGGTGCCTTGGGTTAACGTGGAGGCAGAGCGCTGCCAAAGACTCCCACTCAGTCGGTTTCCCACTCAGAATAGAATAGTTTCTGCAGCTAACACTGTAGTAATTTCCTGATCTGGTTTATAATCTCTGCAGCTAGCGCTGTAGTCATTTCCTGATCTAGTTTATATTCTCTGCAGCTAGCGCTGTAGTCATTTCCTGATCTAGTTTATATTCTCTGCAGCTAGCGCTGTAGTCATTTCCTGATCTGGTTTATATTCTCTGCAGCTAGCGCTGTAGTCATTTCCTGATCTGGTTTATATTCTCTGCAGCTAGCGCTGTAGTCATTTCCTGATCTGGTTTATCATCTCTGCAGCTAGCGCTGTGGTCATTTCCTGATCTGGTTTATAATCTCTGCAGCTAGCGCTGTAGTCATTTCCTGGTAGGTTTATATACTCTTCAGCTAGCGCTGTTGTCATTTCCTGATCTGGTTTATATTCTCTGCAGCTAGCGCTGTAGTCATTTCCTGATCTGGTTTACATTCTCTGCAGCTAGCGCTGTAGTCATTTCCTGATCTGGTTTATCGTCTCTGCAGCTAGCACTGTAGTCATTTCCTGATCTGGTTTATCATCTCTGCAGCTAGCGCCAAAGTCATTTCCTGATAGGTTTATAGTGTGTAATAGGCGCGGAGAGACACACCATAGCTCTCACATCCCCCAGACACCAGCAACTTCTCTCCTCCAGCCTCTCTACCCTCCGGCCCACAGTGATAGCATCCCATGTCAGAAGGAAAAAAAATATGTGCTGACACACCCAACTACATCATAACAACAGGAACAATAGAATTAGTATATAGCTGACGTACAGAATAGCTGGAACTGAGAGAGGTACAAAATATGGTCAAAATAGCTGCAACAACACAAATGAAGGCAAGTTTTCTTCAGTTCCACTGTTGCCTCTGGATTTCAGTTCTGGCCCACTACCCTGCATCGTTGCCTCTGGTTTTCAGTTCCGACCCACTACCATGCACTATTGCCTCTGGTTTTCAGTTCCAACCCACTACCCTGCACCGTTGCCTCTGGTTTTCAGTTCCGACCCACTACCCTGCATCGTTGCCTCTGGTTTTCAGTTCCGACCCACTACCCTGCACCGTTGCCTCTGGTTTTCAGTTCCGACCCACTACCCTGCACCGTTGCCCAACCATCCTGACAATGGAGGGGACAGCAGTGAATAGACTCCCATTCCTATTCTGTTATGAAACCGTGTTTAAGTCCATGTCAATCAAAAGTATATATCTTAGTCCTGTAACCCTCTCTCTGCACCTGGTCTCATGTTTTATTGTAAGGCCCAGATCCTCATGTGTGATTTATTAACAGAGCGTAACTAAATTGGACCTCCAGAATGTATAAACCACCAAAACATCACCTGGGTCTGGTAAGGTATGTTAGCTGGAGCATAACAAAGAAATACATCAATAAATCGATATAGAACGAACTTGTCTTTCTAGGGCACGTCATTTATGAGCTAGCAGTATGACATGATGATAACGTCTGGCTTGACTAATGATGTGTGGGAATACAGGGATCCTAGAGCTGTCTCTCACATCACAACCCCAGGTGATCTGGAAATTAATGTTGATATGGGAACCTTCTACAGGAACTGGCATCACCATGCGTTGGCTGTAGCCCATCGAATGGGGGTGGGGGGGGTCAGTTGACATTACTCATTGGTGGAAATGGGGCAGGGGTCAGGGGTCAGTTGACGGAAATCATTGCTGGAAATTGGGCGGGGGTCAGGGGTCAGGGGTCAGTTGACATTACTCATTGGTGGAAATGGGGCGGGGGTCAGGGGTCAGGGGTCAGTTGACATTACTCATTGGTGGAAATGGGGCGAGGGTCAGGGGTCAGTTGACATTACTCATTGGTGGAAATGGGGCGGGGGTCAGGGGTCACTTGACAGAACTCATTGGTGGAAATGGGGCGGGGGTCAGGGGTCACTTGACAGAACTCATTGGTGAAAATGGGGCAGGGGTCAGGGGTCAGTTGACATTACTCATTGGTGGAAATAGGGCAGGGGTCAGGGGTCAGTTGGCAGAACTCATTGGTGGAAATAGGGCGGGGGTCAGGGGTCAGTTGACAGAACTCATTGGTGGAAATAGGGCGGGGGTCAGGGGTCAGTTGGCAGAACTCATTGGTGGAAATAGGGCGGGGGTCAGGGGTCAGTTGGCAGAACTCATTGGTGGAAATGGCGGCGGCTGGAAAAGTTATTATTTTCTTATTTCTTTCCAGAATCAGAACACATGTAGACGTATAGCTGAATGGGATGGTAGGTTATTATTTGACTTTGTATCAAAACACGTGGATGTGAAGGCAGCACTTGAACATATTCACATAGCAGCAGTAATGACCTGAGAGAAAAAGAAGGAAAAAGAAGGTGAGGGAAAGTATCAGCCTTGTCACGCCCTGACCTTAGTTCCTTTTTTATGTCTCTGTGTTAGTTTGGTCAGGGCGTTAGTTGGGGTGGGCATTCTATGTGCTTGTTCTATGTTTTGTATTTCTGGTTTTGGCCTGGTGTGGTTCCCAATCAGAGCAGCTGTCAATCATTGTCTCTGATTGAGAATCATAATTAGGCAGCCTGTTTTCCCACTATGGGTTGTGGGTAGTTGTTTTCTGTGTCATACAGAACTGTTTCGGTTTTCATTTATTTCTCTTGTTCTTTTGTATTCAGTGTTCGATTATTTCATTAAAAAATTGACACTTACCACACGGCACATTGGTCCGATCTTTCCTATTCCTCCTCAGAAGAGGAGGAAAACCGTTACAAACCTCCTCATATCGTTGGACTTTTTTTATTGGGCAGGTGGGCTTATAATCTGAGCTCTGTAAATGGTGTGTTCTCACTAATGACTCTCTGTGCCGTGACCCTTCCACCTAGACAAACAACTCACATCCCATACACCCAGAACCTAAGGTAATGCAAATATAACAGGTGGGCTTCTAATCCTAGACAAACAACTCACATCCCATACACCCAGAACCTAAGGTAATGCAAATATAACAGGTGGGCTTCTAATCCTAGACAAACAACTCACATCCCATACACCCAGAACCTAAGGTAATGCAAATATAACAGGTGGGCTTCTAATCCTAGACAAACAACTCACATCCCATACACCCAGAACCTAAGGTAATGCATATATAACAGGTGGGCTTCTAATCCTAGACAAACAACTCACATCCCATACACCCAGAACCTAAGGTAATGCATATATAACAGGTGGGCTTCTAATCCTAGACAAACAACTCACATCCCATACACCCAGAACCTAAGGTAATGCATATATAACAGGTGGGCTTCTAATCCTCGACAAACAACTCACATCCCATACACCCAGAACCTAAGGTAATGCATATATAACAGGTGGGCTTCTAATCCTAGACAAACAACTCACATCCCATACACCCAGAACCTAAGGTAATGCATATATAACAGGTGGGCTTCTAATCCTAGACAAACAACTCACATCCCATACACCCAGAACCTAAGGTAATGCAAATATAACAGGTGGGCTTCTAATCCTAGACAAACAACTCACATCCCATACACCCAGAACCTAAGGTAATGCATATATAACAGGTGGGCTTCTAATCCTCGACAAACAACTCACATCCCATACACCCAGAACCTAAGGTAATGCATATATAACAGGTGGGCTTCTAATCCTAGACAAACAACTCACATCCCATACACCCAGAACCTAAGGTAATGCAAATATAACAGGTGGGCTTCTAATCCTAGACAAACAACTCACATCCCATACACCCAGAACCTAAGGTAATGCATATATAACAGGTGGGCTTCTAATCCTAGACAAACAACTCACATCCCATACACCCAGAACCTAAGGTAATGCATATATAACAGGTGGGCTTCTAATCCTAGACAAACAACTCACATCCCATACACCCAGAACCTAAGGTAATGCATATATAACAGGTGGGCTTCTAATCCTAGACAAACAACTCACATCCCATACACCCAGAACCTAAGGTAATGCAAATATAACAGGTGGGCTTCTAATCCTAGACAAACAACTCACATCCCATACACCCAGAACCTAAGGTAATGCATATATAACAGGTGGGCTTCTAATCCTAGACAAACAACTCACATCCCATACACCCAGAACCTAAGGTAATGCAAATATAACAGACTTGTATATTATTATTATATATATTACGCTTTGCTTTGTGTTTGATGTCAGCAATTAGGATTATTTTCAGGCTCACATTGAAGTACTCTCTGCTGAGTGAGAGATAAATGATTGGACGTCCTTAGCTATAGCCGAAAGGAAGGTAGTAGTCGTAAAAAAAAACGAAGCATTTCAATGTTGTTTTTCCCTGTGTGGCTAAGTTCATAGGCCATATGTTGACGAATGGAGAAAACTGTGAACAGGATATCCTGACATATTTTATTGCCAATTTCCTGTGAGGAGAAATGCCCTCGTTCCACTGAATTCAGTTATGAGAATGACTAAATATAACCTTTAGGTCTAACTTGGATTTGTTTTATTTTATTATTATCATCGTTATTTTCAATTCAAGTTTAGATTTGACCAATTATTGCTGAAGGCCTGTGTATTGGTGAGAAGCACATGATATGAAGTAGATTAAATAGGTTCAAATGTTCGGTTTAACTCCCAGACTCTCCGGAAGATTATTGTGTCAAAACATCATGGTGCAATTAACTACAGTAACAAAACATCATGGTGCAATTAATTACAGTAGTAAAACATCATGGTGCAATTAACTACAGTAGCAAAACATCATGGTGTAATTAATTACAGTAACAAAACATCATGGTGCAATTAATTACAGTAGTAAAACATCATGGTGCAATTAACTACAGTAGCAAAACATCATGGTGCAATTAATTACAGTAGTAAAACATCATGGTGCAATTAATTACAGTAGTAAAACATCATGGTGCAATTAACTACAGTAGCAAAACATCATGGTGCAATTAACTACAGTAGCAAAACATCATGGTGCAATTAATTACAGTAGCAAAACATCATGGTGCAATTAATTACAGTAGCAAAACATCATGGTGCAATTAATTACAGTAGCAAAACATCATGGTGCAATTAGTTACAGTAGCAAAACATCATGGTGCAATTAATTACAGTAGCAAAACATCATGGTGCAATTAATTACAGTAGCAAAACATCATGGTGCAATTAGTTACAGTAGCAAAACATCATGGTGCAATTAATTACAGTAGCAAAACATCATGGTGCAATTAATTACAGTAGCAACACATCATGGTGCAATTAGTTACAGTAGCAAAACATCATGGTGCAATTAATTACAGTAGCAAAACATCATGGTGCAATTAATTACAGTAGCAAAACATCATGGTGCAATTAATTACAGTAGCAAAACATCATGGTGCAATTAACTACAGTAGCAAAACATCATGGTGCAATTAACTACAGTAGAAAACATTGTGGTGCAATTAACTACAGTAACAAAACATCATGGTGCAATTAATTCCAGTAGCAAAACATCATGGTGCAATTATCTACAGTAGAAAAACATTGTGGTGCAATTATCTACAGTAGCAAAACATCATGATGCAATTAATTACAGTAGCAAAACATCATGGTGCAATTATCTACAGTAGAAAAACATTGTGGTGCAATTATCTACAGTAGCAAAACATCATGATGCAATTAATTACAGTAGCAAAACATCATGATGCAATTAATTACAGTAGCAAAAATTCATGCTGCAATTAACTACAGTACAAAACATGGTGCAATTAATTACAGTAGCAAAACATCATGGTGCAATTAATTACAGTAGCAAAACATCATGGTGCAATTAACTACAGTAGCAAAACATCATGATGCAATTAATTACAGTAGCAAAACATCATGGTGCAATTAATTACAGTAGCAAAACATCATGGTGCAATTATCTACAGTAGAAAACATTGTGGTGCAATTAACTACAGTAGCAAAAGATCATGGTGCAATTAATTACAGTAGCAAAACATCATGGTGCAATTAACCACAGTAGCAAAACATCATGGTGCAATTATCTACATTAGAAAAACATTGTGGTGCAATTAACTACAGTAGCTCTAACATCATGATGCAATTAATTACAGTAGCAAAACATCATGGTGCAATTAACTACAGTAGCAAAACATCATGGTGCAATTAACTACAGTAGCAAAACATCATGATGCACTTAATTACAGTAGCAAAACATCATGGTGCAATTAATTACAGTAACAAAACATCATGGTGCAATTAATTACAGTAGCAAAACATGGTACAATTAACTACAGTAACAAGAAATGAACTATTTAAGACGGTCTACAACCGAGTCCTTTAAGAACACAACATAGTTATTTTGATCAAATATAAAATAGGGACAGAAATTCCATCGTCGCTGAAGCTTTCAGCGTGAAAGCAGCTGTGTCCCTAAAAGGCGTATTTAAGGCAGCAGGATGTTAACTGCAAGGTAAGAGTGTTGTTTTATCCCCTCAGTAACCAGACCAATTATCTGTAAAGTAAAAAAAAAATGTTTTATATACTTAATGCACCCCCCCCCCCCCCCCCCCCTGTCTCCCTGCACCATCTGCCCTCCCCCTTTAACATCCTGGAATCTTCATGAGATAGGACAAAAAAAATGGGCGTTTCCCTTATTACCATCTCACAGTGGAAATCAAATATGCAAGGAAAGTAGTATATATACTAATTAGTGCTGAATTCATAATTACTGTGCTCATTGATGGAGATGAATACATTCCATCTCCCTCAGGGGAGAAGCACCAGGCTGTCCAGAGTAGTTGGAGAGAACAAAATGCCCTCAGCAGGGCCCCTCTCTTTTCTTCTTGAAATTAGAGATCTGTGGCTTGCGGTAATGTTATGAGACGAAAAGATTCAAAGTGGCCCCCGCGATTTCTTTAAATTTAATGAATCAAGTGAATCCTGTAACCTAATACATGTATTTGATATGAGCCCAGCACCCAGTTATTCAAATACGAGCTTTATCTTTATCTGCTAATGCCAAATGGTACTAGGCACAAAAAAAGGCGGAGAGACCCGGGGAGGTACAGCAGCATAGCGGAGAACACTGTAAGGGGGAATGTTTCTCAACAGTTCTCCTTGCATGTCAACAATGTACACGCTTGTCAAGTGGAGGAGGTGAAGGAGGGGGAGAATGACAGGGAGCCACCAGTTTTAATTGGTGTAGATTAATAACAATTAGAGCCAGTGAGCTGCTGGGAGGAAGTGCCGGGAGCAGTATATGCGTATAGGAGGCAGCTCAGGGACGCATCACTACCAGCTCTGCATGCCAATTCTATTAAGGTCCCTCTTGTTCTTCTCCTCATCAAAGAGTTGGTGGAAAAAAATCGCTATCAGGCCTTCCATCAGATAACTGCTGGTGACAGGCAGTCAGGCAGTCAGGCTGGCAGACAGGCGGGCAGTCAGGCAGACAGGCAGACAGGCGGGCAGTCAAGCAGACAGGCAGACAGGCGGGCAGTCAAGCAGTCAGACAGTCAGGCAGTCAGGCAGAACGGCGGGCAGTCAGGCAGGCAGGCAGTCAGGCAGGCAGGCAGTCAGGCAGGCAGGCAGTCAGGAAGTCAGCCAGTAGCAAGACTAGAGGAGGAGGAAGACAGAGGTAGAGCCCAGCAAGTCAGAGGAGGAGAAATACAGAGGTAGAGCCCAGCAGGTCAGAGGAGGAGAAAGACAGAGGTAGAGCCCAGCAGGTCAGAGGATGAGAAAGACAGAGGTAGAGCCCAGCAGGTCAGAGGAGGAGAAAGACAGAGGTAGAGCCCAGCAGGTCAGAGGAGGAGAAAGACAGAGGAAGAGCCCAGCATGTCAGAGGTGGAGAAAGACAGAGGAAGAGCCCAGCAGGTCAGAGGAGGAGAAAGACAGAGGTAGAGCCCAGCAGGTCAGAGGAGGAGAAATACAGAGGTAGAGCCCAGCAGGTCAGAGGAGGAGAAAGACAGAGGAAGAGCCCAGCAGATCAGAGGAGGAGAAAGACAGAGGAAGAGCCCAGCAGGTCAGAGGAGGAGAAAGACAGAGGAAGAGCCCAGCAGGTCAGAGGAGGAGAAAGACAGAGGTAGAGCCCAGCAGGTCAGAGGAAGAGAAAGACAGAGGAAGAGCCCAGCAGGTCAGAGGAGGAGAAAGACAGAGGAAGAGCCCAGCAGGTCAGAGGAGGAGAAAGACAGAGGTAGAGCCCAGCAGGTCAGAGGAGGAGAAAGACAGAGGTAGAGCCCAGCAGGTCAGAGGAGGAGAAAGACAGAGGTAGAGCCCAGCAGGTCAGAGGATGAGAAAGACAGAGGTAGAGCCCAGCAGGTCAGAGGAGGAGAAAGACAGAGGAAGAGCCCAGCAGGTCAGAGGAGGAGAAAGACAGAGGTAGAGCCCAGCAGGTCAGAGGAGGAGAAAGACAGAGGAAGAGCCCAGCAGGTCAGAGGAGGAGAAAGACAGAGGAAGAGCCCAGCAGGTCAGAGGAAGAGCCCAGCAGGTCAGAGGAAGAGCCCAGCAGGTCAGAGGTAGAGCCCAGCAGGTCAGAGGTAGAGCCCAGCAGGTCAGAGGTAGAGCCCAGCAGTTCAGAGGTAGAGCCCAGCAGGTCAGAGGTAGAGCCCAGCAGGTCAGAGGAAGAGCCCAGCAGGTCAGAGGTAGAGCCCAGCAGGTCAGAGGTAGAGCCCAGGAGGTCAGAGGTAGAGCCCAGCAGTTCAGAGGTAGAGCCCAGCAGGTCAGAGGTAGAGCCCAGCAGGTCAGAGGTAGAGCCCAGCAGGTCAGAGGTAGAGCCCAGCAGGTCAGAGGTAGAGCCCAGCAGGTCAGAGGTAGAGCCCAGCATGTCAGAGGTAGAGCCCAGCAGGTCAGAGGAAGAGCCCAGCAGGTCAGAGGTAGAGCCCAGCAGGTCAGAGGTAGAGCCCAGCAGGTCAAAGGTAGAGCCCAGCAGGTCAGAGGTAGAGCCCAGCAGGTCAGAGGTAGAGCCCAGCAGGTCAGAGGTAGAGCCCAGCAGGTCAGAGGTAGAGCCCAGCAGGTCAGAGGTAGAGCCCAGCATGTCAGAGGTAGAGCCCAGCAGGTCAGAGGAAGAGCCCAGCAGGTCAGAGGTAGACCCCAGCAGGTCAGAGGTAGAGCCCAGCAGGTCAGAGGTAGAGCCCAGCAGGTCAGAGGTAGAGCCCAGCAGGTCAGAGGTAGAGTCCAGCAGGTCAGAGGTAGAGCCCAGCAGGTCAGAGGTAGAGCCCATCAGGTCAGAGGTAGAGCCCAGCAGGTCAGATTAAACTCCTTGAGATGCAACAAGAGATGTTCATGTCATTTGGCACCGACTTTATTAGATTTTTAATTTTAAACATTATATGCATATTAAGTCATGGCCGTGGTTGTTGTCATCATCGCCATCATCATCATCATCATCATCATCCTCATCATGATCCTGTCAGCTCAGAATCAAACTGATATGGTCAGAATATACAGAAGGCATGATTAGCAGGTTTGAACAACATTCTCGTGTTTTGTTCTACACGTTAAGTCTATGGAACATGCATCTGTCCAGTACATTTATTATGGCTTAAACATGTATGAAATGGACAACACTCAGGCTCCATTACTTTGTTGGATGGTTCAGACCAGTGAGGTGACGTGGTTCTCCAGGCCTCATGGGGTCTTCAGACCAGTGAGGTGATGTGGTTCTCTAGGCTCCATGATGATGTCAGACCAGTGAGGTGATTTGGTTCTCTAGGCTCCATGGTGACGTCAGGAGAGTGAGGTGATGTGGTTCTCTAGGCTCCATGGGGTCTTCAGACCAGTGAGGTGATGTGGTTCTCTAGGCTCCATGATGATGTCAGACCAGTGAGGTGATGTGGTTCTCTAGGCTCCATGGGGTCTTCAGACCAGTGAGGTGATGTGGTTCTCTAGGCTCCATGGTGACGTCAGACCAGTGAGGTGATGTGGTTCTCTAGTCTCCATGGTGACGTCAGACCAGTGAGGTGATGTGGAAACCTCTCTTCACCTTTATGTTAATGATGAAGAAGTGGGACGTGTCTTCCTGTAAAGAGGCCCCATGCAGGAGCACCGTCTTCCTGTAAAGAGGCCCCATGCAGGAGCACCGTCTTCCTGTAAAGAGGCCCCATGCAGGAGCACCGTCTTCCTGTAACGAGGCCCCATGCAAGAGCACCGTCGTCCTGTAAAGAGGCCCCATGCAGGAGCACCGTCTTCCTGTAACGAGGCCCCATGCAGGAGCACTGTCTTCCTGTAACGAGGCCCCATGCAGGAGCACCGTCTTCCTGTAACGAGGCCCCATGCAGGAGCACCGTCTTCCTGTAAAGAGGCCCCATGCAGGAGCACCGTCTTCCTGTAACGAGGCCCCATGCAGGAGCACCGTCTTCCTGTAAAGAGGCCCCATGCAAGAGCACCGTCTTCCTGAAATGAGGCCCCATGCAGGAGCACCATCTTCCTGTAACGAGGCCCCATGCAGGAGCACCATCTTCCTGTAACGAGGCCCCATGCAAGAGCACCGTCTTCCTGTAACGAGGCCCCATGCAGGAGCACCATCTCCCTGTAACGAGGCCCCATGCAGGAGCACCATCTTCCTGTAACGAGGCCCCATGCAAGAGCACCGTCTTCCTGTAACGAGGCCCCATGCAGGAGCACCATCTCCCTGTAACGAGGCCCCATGCAGGAGCACAATCTTCCTTTAACGAGGCCCCATGCAGGAGCACCATCTTCCTGTAACGAGGCCCCATGCAGGAGCACCGTCTTCCTGTAACGAGGCCCCTTGCAGGAGCACCATCTTCCTGTAACGAGGCCCCATACTGGAGCCCCATCTTCCTGTAGCGAGGCCCCATGCAGGAGCACCGTCTTCCTGTAACGAGGCCCCATGCAGGAGCACCGTCTTCCTGTAACGGGGCCCCATGCAGGAGCACTGTCTTCCTGTAACGAGGCCCCATGCAGGAGCACCTACCAGTTGGGATTTCTGGTGTACCAATGCGGCAGGTCAAGTTAACATAGAGTAAAAAATGATTAATGACGTATAGCACAAATGTTATTTTTGGACCTCCCTCCAAATCCTCCTAGTGCTATGCAAACTTTCAGAGAGGAACAAGGTAACAAAAAATACAAGGAAAGAGGAGTTTTACACCTTCCTGAACTCTCCTGATATCCTGAACTCTCCTGATATCCTGAACTCTCCTGATATCCTGAACTCTCCTGATGTCCTGAACTCTCCTGATATCCTGAACTCTATTGATATCCTGAACCCTCCTGATATCCTGAACTCTCCTGATATCCCAAACTGTCCTGAACGCTCCTGATGTCCTGAACTCTCCTGATGTCCTGAACTCTCCTGACGTCATGAACTCTCCTGACGTCATGAACTCTCCTGACGTCATGAACTCTCCTGATGTCCTGAATGCTCCTGATATCCTGAATGCTCCTGATATCCTGAACTCTCCTGATGTCCTGAACTCTCCTGATGTCATGAACTCTCCTGATGTCCTGAACTCTCCTGATATCCTGAACTCTCCTGATATCCTGAAATGTCCTGATGTCCTCAACTCTCCTGATGTCCTGAACTCTCCTGATGCCCTGAACTGTCCTGATGTCCAGAACTCCCCTAATGCCCTGAACTCTCCTGATGTCCTGAACTCTCCTGATGTCCTGAACTCTCCTGATATCCTGAACTCTCCTGATGTCCTGAACTCTCCGGATGTCCTGAACTCTCCTGATGTCCAGAACTCTCCTGATGTCCTGAATGCTCCTGATGTCCTGAACTCTCCTGATGTCCTGAACTCTCCTGATGTCCTGAACTCTCCTGATGCCCTGAACTGTACTGATGTCCAGAACTTTCCTGATATTCTGAACTCTCCTGATATCCTGAACTCTCCTGATGTCCTGAACGCTCCTGATGCCCTGAACTGTACTGATGTCCAGAACTCTCCTGATGTCCTGAACTCTCCTGATGTCCTGAACTCTCCTGATATCCTGAACTCTCCTGATGTCCTGAACTCTCCGGATGTCCTGAACTCTCCTGATGTCCAGAACTCTCCTGATGTCCTGAATGCTCCTGATGTCCTGAACTCTCCTGATGTCCTGAACTCTCCTGATGTCCTGAACTCTCCTGATGTCCTGAACTCTCCTGATTCCCTGAACTGTACTGATGTCCAGAACTTTCCTGATATTCTGAACTCTCCTGATATCCTGAACTCTCCTGATGTCCTGAATGCTCCTGATGCCCTGAACTGTACTGATGTCCAGAACTCTCCTGATGTCCTGAACACTCCTGATATCCTGAACTCTCCTGATATTCTGAACTGTCCTGATATCCTGAACTGTCCTGATGGCCCATGAAGAGAGGAAGAGGGGAGAGAGAGAGAAAAACCATATGCTTAGTAAAGGGAGGCAGAGAGGCCGGGTGTCAGACTGGGGTATGGGGGTAGCACTGGAGTTGCACTGAACTGTCCTAAACACTAGCCAATGCCTCCCCCTCCCACCTGCCACCCAGACAAGACAGCAGCATCCCCAGACCACAGATGTCCCTCTCCCACCTGCCACCCAGACAAGACAGCAGCATACCCAGACCACAGATGCCCCTCTCACGCCTGCCACCCAGACAAGACAGCAGCATACCCAGACCACAGATGCCCCTCTCCAACCTGCCACCCAGACAAGACAGCAGCATACCCAGACCACAGATGCCCCTCTCCTGCCTGCCACCCAGACAAGACAGCAGCATACCCAGACCACAGATGCCCCTCTCCCGCCTGCCACCCAGACCACAGATGCCCCTCTCCCGCCTGCCACCCAGACAAGACAGCAGCATACCCAGACCACAGATGCTAGCCACCCCGTCCAGAGGTCTGCCACCCAGACAAGACAGCAGCATACCCAGACCACAGATGCTAGCCACCCCGTCCAGCAGTCTGCCACCAATGCTCCGGGTTCCTCTGGAAACGGGGAGAACAGTGGGGGAGAGGGAAGAGGGCTGGAGAGAAAGAGGAGAAGGGGGGCAAAAGGCTTTCATCTGGTAGTTATTTGGGGTGTGTGTGTGTGTGTGTGTGGGTGGGTGTGGGTGTGTGTGTGTGTGTGTGTGTGTGTGTGTGTGTGTGTGTGTGTGTGTGTGTGTGTGTGTGTGTGTGTGTGTGTGTGTGTGTGTGTGTGTGTGTGTGTGTGTGTGTGTGTGGGTGGGTGTGTGTGTGTGTGTGATGGAGGAAGAGTTAGCTAGACCTCGGTTTTCTCCGTAACTCCGTCCATTAGTTTCCTCTACAGCAGCACTAGGATCTGGGCTGTGAATCAGCCACGGTTGGACATTCATCAGCCACGGTTTGACTTCACCTCAGCTCTGCTACGACTTCACCTCAGCTCTGATACAACTTCACCTCAGCTCTGATACGACTTCACCTCAGCTCTGCTACGACTTCACCTCAGCTCTGATACGACTTCACCTCAGCTCTGCTACGACTTCACCTCAGCTCTGATACGACTTCACCTCAGCTCTGATACAACTTCACCTCAGCTCTGATACGACTTCACCTCAGCTCTGATACGACTTCACCTCAGCTCTGATACAACTTCACCTCAGCTCTGATACGACTTCACCTCAGCTCTGATACGACTTCACCTCAGCTCTGCTATGACTCCACCTCAGCTCTGATACAACTTCACCTCAGCTCTGATACAACTTCACCTCAGCTCTGCTGGTCTACTGCAGCTAGTGTACTGACCTAAAGTCCACCTATTAACAGAAGGAAAACACCATCACGCGAGTCCATGGATTTGCATCCCAAATGGCTCCCATTCCCTTTATAGTGCTCTACGTTTGACCAGAAAGAGCTCTGCACTAAATAGGGAATATGCTGCCATTTGGCACACACTCCGAGTGTTTACATGGAGGTGGTGAAACACAGTATAAATTATATAGCTTCCTGCAGGCTGGCATGTCATGTTGTTGAGCGTCTTAACTCTGGCAGGCGTGATGAGGAACTTCCTGTTAAACAGGAAGTATTTTACTGGTGACTGGAGAGTTGTGGAATGGGCGTTGGAAACATGCTGTAAGAGGTCAGAGGGAGGGACAGGTGACCTGTGATGTCAGGGATCACACAACGGCATTGTGGAGGAATTGTGTGTGTGTGTGTGTGTGTGTGTTAGCTTATCACACACGTTGTTACCATCCTACTTGTGCCAATTTCCTCTACTCGTTTGTCTCGCGTGAAGATCATCTGGATTCTATCACGCTAAGTATTTTATTACCGTGTAAATACTTATATTCTACTGTTTCTTACAGTACTACTTGAAATACATTGAATAACTACATCTTCCATTGCATTGAGCTAGAGAGGATCTTCAAATTCTTGCAAAACAACGAAACAAACGAATCTGCGAATGTACACTCACGCGCTGAAAAAAATGGAGAAGTGATAGTCGCAAAGAGGAAAGAAGAATACCATTAGCTTGGAGCGTAGGAGTATTAAATTGGAAGGAAAATTAGTCAAGAGAGTCCCAGTCACTTTTACAAAGTGCTGATCGTACTACAACGGTAATTATCTCACCAAAGGGGCTAAGTGACGTGTATGGTCACATAGGTCAGTTTGTTTTTGACAGAACCAGCTAGCCACCTTCCCCCCATATATCCAAAAGCAGCTCATTAAATTGCCATGGTCCAAAACAGTAGTAGAAGCATTGTTAACATACAGACTGTTACTGTTAGACTCTTATTCAAATACTGGGAATAAAACATCTTAAATAAAGTTATGTTTAAAAATAAAGGTCCCAATGCAGACATTTTTTTTAAATCTTAAATCTCAAAATCAAATTATTTCTGGGTAACAAATTAATGACATTACTGTGACTGTTTTAAATTACAATGGTCAAAAAAGAAATAGCAATCTCTCCAGTAAGCACTGTCTGGGAGAGCTATGAGGAGGGGAGAACTGAAAACTGCATGTTATTGGCAGAGAGGTTCGGAACCCTCTTTCTTATTGGTCTATTTATTAACTAATGTACTGCCTGTTGATGTCATCGGGAAGGACAAAACTCCATCCTACCAAAACAGGTTAAAATTTCAATCATTTTTTTTTCAAATAGCTCTTACACCAAAAGGGGCATTATTATAATTTTCAACCTCATAGTGTTGAAATACTGTCTCTATAAAACACAGGAAAGTCACGTTTTTGACTGTACTGGACCTTTAAAGTATGATAGTCAACATTTATTGAATTGTTTCTTGTTTTCTAGAAACGCCTTGACAACGTCCTGAAATAAATCCTAGCTGTGAAATACAGCGGTAACATCTTTTATGGACTTGTCGTAGTCATCAATCTCTAGCTGGGAGTGAATTATCAGCACCACAACAAACCCCCAAAAAATCTATGTTGTTTTCTGAGGTCCAATAACATCCAAACTGGAGATATGTGTTTATTTTCTTCCATCTTGGTGCGTAAAAACCCAAGGCTGGTGACTGATAAGTATCATTATTGTTTTGTGAGATTCTGGTTTATGACATATCACAGAGCTGTTGACATGTCTGTGTTGAGAAGAAAAAAAGGGGTTCTGATCAATTCCGAGTCGACGTCTAGTTCCACATACAGAATGTAATGAGTTGACAGCTGGGCAGTGATATAGGCATATAGAATATATAAAGCCCCCTCGTGCTGTTTTATCAATGTTTTTACATGTTATTTTATTTGTTATTGTTATTTTGTTATATAGAACAAGCACCATGTAGTAGACTGGGGGGGAGTTCAGATATACAGTGTGTCTGGAAGAATAGGGATTTATTTAAAAGAATGTTGAAAAGAACCACGGTGCTTTAGTGAGTTTCCATTCGCAATGAATAGCAATGAAGCATGGTCCTTTCCGCCACTAGGATATGAAGCATGGTGTTTCCACCATTATTATATGAAGCATGCTGTGTTCCGCCATTATGATATGAAGCATGGTGTTTCCACCATTATGATATGAAGCATGGTGTTTTCCTCCATTATGATATGAAGCATTGTGTTTCCACCATTATGATATGAAGCATGGTGTTTCCACCATTATGATATGAAGCATGGTGTTTTGATCTATTATGATATGAAGCATGGTGTTTCCACCATTATTATATGAAGCATGGTGTGTTCCGCCATTATGATATGAAGCATGGTGTTTCCACCATTATGATATGAAGCATGGTGTTTCCACCATTATGATATGAAGCACAGTGTTTCCACCATTATGATATGAAGCATGGTGTTTCCACCATTATTATTTGAAGCATGGTGTTTCCACCATTATGATATGAAGCATGGTGTTTCCACCATTATGATATGAAGCATGGTGTGTTGATCTATTATGATATGAAGCATGGTGTTTCCACCATTATGATATGAAGCATGGTGTTTTCAACCATTATGATATGAAGCATGGTGTTTCCACCATTATGATATGAAGCATGGTGTTTTGATCTATTATGATATGAAGCATGGTGTTTCCACCATTATGATATGAAGCATGGTGTTTTCAACCATTATGATATGAAGCATGGTGTTTCCACCATTATTATATGAAGCATGGTGTGTTCCGCCATTATGATATGAAGCATGGTGTTTCCACCATTATGATATGAAGCATGGTGTTTCCACCATTATGATATGAAGCATGGTGTTTCCACCATTATTATATGAAGCATGGTGTTTCCTCCATTATGATATGAAGCATGGTGTTTTCAACCACTAGGATATGAAGCATGGTGATTTCCTTCACATCGATATCGTATCACATTTGGTGGCAGTGTTGGGCTCGTATCTTGGAATGAGTTTCACGGCTTGGAGAGAAATACAACAACATTTGAATCGTTTTTAAACATTGACAAACTTTTTTTTTATGCGGTGTGTTTCTACGGCCAAGATCCCAGCATGATGACATGTCCGTCTGGCAGAGAAACTGAGATTAAGGTTTTCCTTCCACTTTTGCACAGGTGTGCATTTTAGTCATACAGGCTAGTCATCCATGAAGGCTCAAGCCTTTCAGCTGAGTGGAGCAATACATCAGCCTTTTTCCAAGCTGAAACTGCTGAGAGTGAATTGGTAAAGTCTTTAGGTTATAGGAGTAGCCTGGAGGTCACGTTGAATCTGACAACACGGTTAGATGAACAAGAATTTAAGCTTTCTACCAATATCAGATATGCCTCTGTCCTGGGAAATGTTCTTGTTACTAACAACCGAATGCTAATCGCATTAGCCTGCGTTAGCTCAACCGTCACGCGGTGGACTCACCTATGCTGTAGAGGATTTATAAGAGTAACCTAGAGGTCAAGCTGAATCTGCTGAGGTTGAAGTGTTAACAGGTTATAGGAGTAGCCTAGAGGCCAAGCACTTACATCTACGTAGGCTATTTAACTACACACTGTATACATAGGTTAGGAGAAAGACTGAAATACTATTTCACAGGCACACAGGCACAAACACGCAATTCTGTCTAAATGGAGACCATGCTGTCTGTTATTTCCTAAGGTGACTGTGGACAGATTGAAATTGCGCGTTCATGAGTTTAACCAGCCCTCCTCTAACATGAGTAATGAGGGAAATAAATGCGTATCCACCTGTGCTGTTTCCTAACCGTTAAACAGGAGGCCAACCAGACGACAGGAGTCTACAACGGCTGCGACACACTCAAACTCAAGAGGAAGCTATCGTTGAAGGGCAGTATTCTATTACCGCGGCTGACCCCTTCTTTGCAATCCTCGAGCTCCCTCTCTCTCTCTCTCTCTCCCTCCGTCTCCCTCTCTCTCTTAACCTGCATTAACTCACCAGCGCTGAAGAGGCACCTCACTTTCGTCCACATTCAGAGTGCCACTTCACTTCGCCGGGATTTAAATGCAAACCTCATTAACTGCCAATTTGGGCATGGTACTTGGCATATATTGTCAGTATAATCTCCTAAAGCCCTGCCTGCCTGTCCGTCTGTATCTGTCTGTCTGTCTGTCTGTCTGCCTGCCTGCCTACCTTCCTGCCTGCCTGCCTGTCTGTCTGTCTGTCTGTCTGTCTGTCTGCCTGCCTGCCTACCTTCCTGCCTGCCTGCCTGCCTGCCTGCCTGCCTGCCTGTCTGTCTGCCTGTCTGTCTGTCTGTCTGTCTGAATGGCTGGTGTGTTGTCTTTATAATTCCATGGTTCAGCTCAGGGGCTGGTCAGGATGCAGATTCTCCTGCGGCTATATGGGAACACAGATGTGTATGGGAATCATGCTATACACTCCTTTTTCACTGGTTACCTGTAGAGTCATTCAGGGACTTGTTGTTTGGCCTTTATTATACTGCCTTGAAGAGGCCGAGGGCAATACACAATACATACAGGATTATACAAATCTCCTTTTGGTCAATTAAGTTTTAAATGCTCTTTGTATTTAGGGGCTGCAGGGAGCCTAGTGGTTAGAGTGTTGGGCCAGTAACTCCTATCCCGAGCTGACAAGGTTCAAATCTGTCGTTCTGCCCCCCTGAACAAGGCAGTTTAACCCACTGTTCCCCGATAGGCCATCATTGTAAATAAGAATTTGTTCTTAACTAACTTAACTGAAGAAGATTTATATGAATCTACCCCATCAGTTATGTAGAAGAGAGTCCCAGTCACTGAGAAACACCTGACTAGCCAGGTACAATACAACACTCTGACCCTCAGAAACACCTGACCAACCAGGTACAATACAACACTCTGACCCTCAGAAACACCTGACTAACCAGGTACAATACAATACTCTGACCCTCAGAAACACCTGACCAACCAGGTACAATACAATACTCTGACCCTCAGAAACACCTGACCAACCAGGTACAATACAACACTCTGACCATCAGAAACACCTGACTAGTCAGATACAATACAACACTCTGACCCTCAGAAACACCTGACTAAACAGATACAATACAATACCCTGACCCTCAGAATCTCCTGACTAGCCAGGTACAATACAATACTCTGACCCTCAGAAACACCTGACTAGCCAGGTACAATACAACACTCTGACCCTCAGAAACACCTGACTAACCAGATACAATACAATACTCTGACCCTCAGAAACACCTGACTAGCCAGATACAATACAACACTCTGACCCTCAGAAACACCTGACTAACCAGATACAATACAATACTCTGACCCTCAGAAACAGCTGACTAGCCAGGTACAATACAATACTCTGACCCTCAGAAACACCTGACCAACCAGGTACAATACAACACTCTGACCCTCAGAAACACCTGACTAGCCAGGTACAATACAATACTCTGACCCTCAGAAACATCTGACTAGCCAGGTACAATACAACACTCTGACCCTCAGAAACACCTGACTAACCAGATACAATACAACACTCTGACCCTCAGAAACACCTGACTAGCCAGGTACAATACAACACTCTGACCCTCAGAAACACCTGACTAGCCAGATACAATACAACACTCTAACCCTCAGAAACACCTGACTAACCAGGTACAATACAATACTCTGACCCTCAGAAACACCTGACTGGCAGGCTCCATTTAATACCTTATCTCTTTAACATTCATGTGGTAGAGTGGCATCCTGTGGCCTTGCATTTCTCCTCTGTGTCGTTAGCAGGAGCAACAAGACATCAGTATAACTGCCATGGGGGGCCTTTGAGCTAAACCCCCCCTTCCCAACACTGGGACACATCATCTACAGCTGAGTATGACTGACAGGACATCCTTGTGAGTAATATTAGAACCTCATTAAACCAGCGGAGAAAAAAAACACATTTACAGGCCTGTCTAATTAGTTTTATCTTTACCTGACCGTCCGTCCCAGCGTTTCAGCTTTACCCAGTTCTGTCCCATAATGCCCTGTAAAACTGGACTATACTTGTCACTTGTCTCTATTTAAAGTTTGTGTCACATCGTGAGTGATCGGATAAGCACCCATGTTTTAAAATGCCCTGGGGCAACGTTGGAAACCATCTCATTAATGGGTTGCAGGTTTTCAACAAGGGTTTAAAATATTAAATGTTGGAGTCAGAGGATGTGTGTGTGTGTCATTGGAATTGGCCCCCCTAAACATGACACTTTTGGAAGAAAGTTACTGACGATAAATAATTTCACACAGTTTGTTAATAATAAAACAATGCACTGCTAAGACAAAAACATTTAAATCTGTTCTCCCATGCCTGGGCTCGTTGCCTTCTACCTGGAACCCTCTGTGTTTCTGGTTGGTGGTTCCTGACATTGGCAAATCATTTGGGGATTGTTTCATTTAACTTAACACCATTTGAATATTGGTGAAACATAGAAATTTAGCAATTCTACTGGAAAAAAAAGCTCATCGACATTCGTAACATTGTGTCTTTATCTTAAAAAGTAAAAGACTTCTTTACTTGCTGGCGATTAGTTTACTACCTCCTCTGTGCCAGCGAGGGACAACTAATTAGCAGTGAAATAACTTACTCTCCTTGAAAAGCTTTAAAACAACAACAGACTAAACAAACAGGGAGATGAAAACAACAACCTCTAAGACAGAAAAAGCATTTTCTCAGAGCAGCACAACCCTTTATTTAATCACATGATTTGCATCCCAAATGGCACCCTATTCCCTATATAGTGCACTACTTTTGACCAGAGCCCTATGAGACTTGGTCTATAGTAGTGCACTACTTTTGACCAGAGCCCTATGAGACTTGGTCTATAGTAGTGCACAACTTTTGACCAGAGCCCTATGAGACTTGGTCTATAGTAGTGCACTACTTTTGACCAGAGCCCTATGAGACTTGGTCTATAGTAGTACACTACTTTTGACCAGAGCCCTATGAGAATTGGTCTATAGTAGTGCACTACGGGGAACAGGCTACCGTTTGGGATGCACTATGATGGTCCATTGCATTAGCAGCTCTAGCCAGGTCTCCTCTGTAACTGCTCATTGCTTCCCAGCTGGTGATGGCTAGGTCACAGACCACAGACTCTCTCTCCCACTAGGAAGACAGACTGGTGGTGATGGCTAGGTCACAGACCACAGACTCTCTCTCCCACTAGGAAGACAGACTGGTGGTGATGGCTAGGTCACAGACCACAGACTCTCTCTCCCACTAGGAAGACAGACTGGTGGTGATGGCTAGGTCACAGACCACAGACTCTCTCTCCCACTAGGAAGACAGACTGGTGGTGATGGCTAGGTCACAGACCACAGACTCTCTCTCCCACTAGGAAGACAGACATGGTGGTGATGGCTAGGTAACAGACCACAGACTCTCTCTCCCACTAGGAAGACAGACTGGTGGTGATGGCTAGGTCACAGACCACAGACTCTCTCTCTCACTAGGAAGACAGACTGGTGGTGATGGCTAGGTCACAGACCACAGACTCTCTCTCTCACTAGGAAGACAGACTGGTGGTGATGGCTAGGTCACAGACCACAGACTCTCTCTCCCACTAGGAAGACAGACTGGTGGTGATGGCTAGGTCACAGACCACAGACTCTCTCTCTCATTAGGAAGACAGACTGGTGGTGATGGCTAGGCCACAGACCACAGACTCTCTCTCACACTAGGAAGACAGACTACATTCCTTAACTAACATCTCATCATGTTCACTTGCCTGAGAAGGAGGTGGAGGTAGAGGAGGAGGTGGAAGAGGAGGAAGTGGAGATGGAGGAAGTGGAGATGGAGGTGGAAGAGGAGGAGGTGGAAGAGGAGGAGGTGGAAGAGGAGGAGGTGGAAGAGGTGGAAGTGGAGATGGAGGAGGACATTAAAGCAGAGTTGTAGAACAGCATTTCCTGTTAACAAACTATAGATATTTTTTGGTGTTTGTGTTGATGAACCTCACCAATGTTGTCTTGGTGTTTGTGTTGATGAACCTCACCGATGTTGTCTTGGTAATGGTGTTGATGAACCTCACTGATGTTGTCTTGGTGTTTGTGTTGATGAACCTCACCGATGTTGTCTTGGTGTTTGTGTTGATGAACCTCAACGATGTTGTCTTGGTGTTTGTGTTGATGAACCTCACCGATGTTGTCTTGGTAATGGTGTTGATGAACCTCACCGATGTTGTCTTGGTGTTTGTGTTGATGAACCTCACCAATGTTGTCTTGGTGTTTGTGTTGATGAACCTCACTTATGTTGTCTTGGTAATGGTGTTGATGAACCTCACCAATGTTGTCTTGGTAATGTTGTTGATGAACCTCACTGATGTTGTCTTGGTAATGGTGTTGATGAACCTCACCAATGTTGTCTTGGTAATGTTGTTGATGAACCTCACTGATGTTGTCTTGGTAATGGTGTTGATGAACCTCACCAATGTTGTCTTGGTAATGGTGTTAATGAACCTCACAGATGTTGTCTTGGTGTTTGTGTTGATGAACCTCACTGATGTTATCTTGGTGCTTGGACCTTGACCTTGTGATTGGACACCGAGCTCAGCAGACTCACAACTCTGGATCATAGGTGTATTTCTGTTTTGCAAAACGTTAATGGATGTATTACAGTGTAGATGAGACTGATCCTTCTTAGAGCGGAATCTCAACACCAGACTGATCATTCTTAGAGCAGAATCTCAACACCAGACACACCAGACTGATCCTTTTCTGAGCAGAATCATAACACCAGACTGATCCTTTTCTGAGCGGAATCTCAACACCAGACTGATCCTTCTTAGAGAGGAATCATAACACCAGACTGATCCTTCTTAGAGCAGAATCTCAACACCAGACTGATCCTTCTTAGAGCTGAATCATAACACCAGACTGATCCTTCTTAGAGCTGAATCATAACACCAGACTGATCCTACTTAGAGCTGAATCATAACACCAGACTGATCCTTCTTCGAGCGGTATCTCAACACCAGACTGATCCTTCTTAGAGCGGAATCTCAACACCAGACTGATCCTTCTTAGAGCGGAATCTCAACACCAGACTGATCCTTCTTAGAGCGGAATCTCAACACCAGACTGATCCTTCTTCGAGTGGAATCTCAACACCAGACTGATCCTTCTTAGAACAGAATCTCAACACCAGACTGATCCTTCTTAGAGCGAAATCTCAACACCAGACTGATCCTTCTTAGAACGGAATCTCAACAGCAGACTGATCCTTCTTAGAGCAGAATCTCAACACCAGACTGAACCTTCTTAGAGCTGAATCGTAACACCAGACTGATCCTTCTTCGAGCGGAATCTCAACACCAGACTGATCCTTCTTAGAACAGAATCTCAACACCAGACTGATCCTTCTTAGAGCGGAATCTCAACACCAGACTGATCCTTCATTAAATCCCCCAACGGACGATAAGTCAAATGCAGTAAGGCACCTGAGATGAATAAGTGTTTGTCTGACATACAACTTAATGTAACCCCCAGTACCCTTTAGACTTCAATTACAGCATGTGACAAATGGTTCAGATTTCTATTTAACGTGAGGATGATATTAAATCAAGCAGGTCCCCCCCCCCCATCCCTGTAAGTCTTAGATCAGAACTGATTGAATACCCACCCCATAAAGGGTAAGCAAATGTCAGCTAACGTGTAATTGAAAGGGAGGGGGGGGCGGGATTCAAACTTGCTTAAAAGGTGCCGCTCCAAAATGTCTACAGGTAAATAAATGCAGACTCTGTGTTGAGTACAGTACTACTCTAATCACGGCCAATTTGCAATGAAAGTGTCTTTTTCTATCCCGTTTACAATGAAACCTAACAATTCTATTGCCTTATTTAACAGAAATAGACTCTTTTTTTTGTAAGTCCTATTACAATGTCTTGTTCTTGCACTTCACTCCATAATATTGATCTGTTTCAGTATACTGTACCAATTTGGACACTATTCCCCTTAAAATATAGATACTAGTAATTCTCCCTGGCGCTCACCCAGCTCACACAGATACCCTGAGTATCCCTGGTGGTTAGCTTTGCAGGTGCTGATCAATAGCGCTTTCCATATCTATTTTTTTTTGTAAAAAAAAAAAAAGATTGCTTCACTTGAGGTAAAAGATATATAACCGGGAAGCTCCATTGATGTTCCTCTCTACCTCCCTGACAGAGAGATTTGTTTGAATTCATCCAGCTATGATTAACCTTCAGAACCGCGCAGGTCTTGTCTCATTCGTTTGTAGGGATTTCTTTGTGTTTAGGTGAGGGCACCATGAAGGCTGGAAGAGGGGACTGTCTTTTCCTCTTGAGGGTTTCTCCATATTTTTATCTTAAGAGTTTACCCTCTTACACAGTTACGTTATCTTTGCGGAAAAAAAAGAACATACTAAAGTTGGATAAAGTTTATATAAAGTCATTTAAATGTCATTTGACAACATTTATTTTTTAACATCTAATTTCCTATTCTTTACACTCCTTGAAAAAAAAAAGTTGCTATCTGGTACCAAAAAGGGTTCTTCAGCTGTCCCCATAGGAGAACCCTTTGAAGAACCTGTTTTGGTTCCGTGAAGAACCCTTTCCACAGAGGAAAGGAGTTATATCTGGAATCAAAAGAGGTTCTACCTAGAACCAAAAAGAGGTTCTACCTAGAACCAAAAAGGGTCCTCCTATTGGGCACAGCTGTAGAACCTGTTTTGGTTCCGTGTAGAACCCTTTCCACAGAGGAAAGGAGTTCTATCTGGAATCAAAAGAGGTTCTACCTAGAACCAAAAAGAGGTTCTACATAGAACCAAAATAGGTTATACCTAGAACCAAAAAGAGGTTCTACCTGGAACCAAAAGAGGTTATACCTAGAACCAAAAATAGGTTCTACCTGGAACCAAAAATAGGTTCTACCTAGAACCAAAAAAGAGGTTCTACCTAGAACCAAAAAGAGGTTTTACCTAGAACCAAAAGAGGTTCTACCTAGAACCAAAAAGGGTCCTCCTATTGGGCACAGCTGTAGAACCAGTTTGAAACACTTTTTCCCCCTAAGATTGTACCAGCGATGAGGTATCCATCTTGCAGTCTCAATGTCTCACAATAGTACAGGGCCTTTATTATGTGCTTTATTCTGTTACATGTTGGCACTGTATCCCAACACCGAGCATCAGCTGCCACCGTGAAGTTATTCCAGTTCATTTCACAACTCAACTCCAGGAGGAATATTTTTTTATTTTTGTTGGAAAAGTAAAAAGTTCCAATAAGAGCTGAGTTTTCCGTCTTGGGTTCCCCCCCCCCCCCCCCCCCCCATAATTCTCCTGTGCCTAACCTTGCATCCAACTCAATCAATACCGCCTACTGTGCCTCAGGCTACACTACAGAAAATACTACATCCAATTTGCACACAGAAATAACCAACTTTCCAACAGGTACCACATAATCACCACACAAAAAAGAGCTCGGACGAATCTGTTACATATTCTAAACAGCTCTTCTGAACTCCATTTACATGTGAAAAAATCACACCGTTTCTTCGCTGCCATGTCTAGCACAGTGCACATCAAGTGGCAGCGAAACGCCGCTTCCTGTTTGTTTAAAAGAAGAAAAAAAAACGAATGTTTTGGCTGGTTGTGTCACACCTTAGCATATTGCTCCGATGTGTTTGTGTGCCGACGGGTTTGAGTTGTATTCCCCTGTTGGTCTGTCTGAACACTGCCTATACCCGGGTGTTCTCAGAGGAGGCAACTTGGGCCACTCGCTCGCGGAGCGCGGAGAAGAAAGTCATTTCACAACGCCAGGGTTTTTTTTAATATTTTTTAAATCACACAACGTTAGGCTAGGAGTGGCATTGACAGAGAACAGCGTTGCAGCTAGGCCGGCAGGGCGGGTGAGAATGACTTGTCTTCCACAATAAATTAACAACTAGTGCCAAGATGACACCTTACTCAACCACGTCACTTGTCTCTGATGTTTAGGAGAAAAAAAACATGGCAGCCGTGAATCATGTGACGACACGACCACTTTCTATTCGTTAAGAGACAGATCAGTTTAAAGCTAGCGCTGGGTCTGCCCTACACTCCACGCAGGTCACCTGACCCAGGATTGGGAAAGCACAATTGTGTTAAAAGAAAGAGATGTGGGGAGGAAACAGCTAACTGTGGTGCGGGACAGCTTTGGACAATACGAACACCATTTTGGATTAATAGATTGAAGTTTACAAAGGGGTGCTATCAAAAATTGGTGTTTTTTAATGTGTAAATGCCGTTTTATAACCTCTTAGATTTGAATCTAAATGTACCAAAGATCCTCTGTTATTAAGAGACATCACACTGACCTCCATGACACCCTTCTTTGTCCGTGTCTATGAATATCTCCCAGAAAGTGTCGGTGTGTGAATTACAATAATTTATTTTGTCTGTGTGTGTCTGCGTGTGTGTGTGTCCGCGTGTGTGTGTGTGTGTGTGTGTCTGAAAGTGTGTGTGTGTGTGTGTCTGCATGTGTGTGTGTCTGCGTGTGTGTGTGTGTGTGTGTGTGTGTGTGTGTGTGTCTGAAAGTGTGTGTGTGTGTGTGTCTGCATGTGTGTGTGTCTGCGTGTGTGTGTGTGTGTGTGTGTGTGTGTGTGTGTGTGTGTGTGTGTCTGCATGTGTGTGTGTCTGCGTGTCTGTGTGTCTGTGTGTCTACGTGCGTACGTGTGTGTGTGTGTGTGCGTGTCTGTGTGTCTGCGTGTGTGTGTGTGTCTGCGTGTGTGTGTCTGTGTGTCTGTGTGTCTGTGTGTCTACGTGCGTGCGTGTGTGTGTGTGTGTGTGTGTGTGCGTGTGTGTGTGTGTGTGTGTGTGTGTGTGTGTGTGTGTGAGACACAAAGAAGGATGAATGGTTGGACAGAAATGCATTATCCATGTGTTGGGCTGCCGGTTGCTGAACTCACATAACCCCCATTTCACTTGCAGAGAATCGGTGAGATTTCAAATAAATTGTGATTTCTTTTTCAGAACCCCTGTTTTTTTTTTATACTATTGAGCAATATAGGGGTAAATTGTGAAACATGCTGGAAAAAATAGTCCCAACTAAAATATATAGGTTTCTGCAGAAATCAACCATCGCTTCTAGCAGCTAACGTTCTCTCATCGAGAGTAACCATTTAAAACACAGGGATTTTATTCCAATGAGCCATTGACCTGACCAATCATGTGCCGCGCGGTGTTTCCCATGACCCTAATCGTCACGTTAGCATCGCGAATCAACATTCCCCTTTTTTGCACTTTGTTTACTGTACATGCCAATAGTGTAATATTATTCAACAGCAGCGTGTCCTGTGCCACAATGATTGATTATGACAGGGAGCCAAGGTCACAGTGGAGGAACAGCCCTGGTGCAGACAGGCCTGTCTGACTCACACAGTTAACACTATATCCACATTGTATGAATGTCACCAGCGATCCAGTGATTTATTGCTTGGAAGGTTATGTTAAAAAAAAGAACAAATTCTGCCCCTCCTGCGTAGCTGACCAAATTGCACCTTTTTTTTTGGGGGGGGGCAAAAATATTTCAGAGCATAGATTATCTCATCTCTGTTTAGCTCTATTGTACAGAATGTTCCTTGTTATATTACTTCTTTGTCATATTCCTTCCTTGTTATGTTCCTTCCTTGTTGTATTACTTCCTTGTATTACTTCCTTGTTATATTCCTTCCTTGTTGTATTACTTCCTTGTATTACTTCCTTGTATTACTTCCTTGTTATATTCCTTCCTTGTATTACTTCCTTGTTATATTCCTTCCTTGTATTACTTCCTTGTTATATTCCTTCCTTGTATTACTTCCTTGTTATATTACTTCCTTGTATTACTTCCGTGTTATATTCCTTCCTTGTATTACTTCCTTGTTATATTCCTTCCTTGTTGTATTACTTCCTTGTATTACTTCCTTGTATTACTTCCTTGTTATATTCCTTCCTTGTATTACTTCCTTGTTATATTCCTTCCTTGTATTACTTCCTTGTTATATTACTTCCTTGTATTACTTCCGTTTATATTCCTTCCTTGTATTACTTCCTTGTTATATTCCTTCCTTGTATTACTTCCTTGTTATATTACTTCCTTGTATTACTTCCTTGTTATATTACTTCCTTGTATTACTTCCTTGTTATATTCCTTCCTTGTTATATTCCTTCCTTGTTATATTACTTCCTTGTTATATTTTTTGTCTTTCTTAAAAACAAATCTGGTTGATAAGCATTAGATATTTTATTAATTATATTTTAAAATAATAAAATCTGACTATATATAGCTAGATATTTGTGTGTCCTGTCGCCATCCCTTGTTGTGTGTACTTGAAAACAGAATTGATTTTGGTTGAATGCACTTCCTAGGTCATAGGCGTGTACCGTGAGAGATTGTGTTCTCGTCCACTGGACCATTAATTTGGACGTTTGACCTCAGACCTGTGTAGAGTTGGCTGTTTCCAATTTAATGTGATGTACAATCACTGCCTCCAAAGAAACACAAACTGACAGGAACAAAAATATATATATATGTAAATGGAATGCAAATGAAGTCAGCATTCAGATAAAAAAACACAACAATTTATTAACACACACCGTAAAAAAAATAAAGAATCATTTCCTCAAAACACAACGACTTAAAAATAAGAAATCCAAGAACCCTTTCGTCGACTAAAAGAACATTCAGGTGATTCTAACAGCGGATCACAGTAGCACTGAGAGGAATCAGTCGTGAAACGATGTGGAAACAGAACCCTGCGAGTTACAACATCTAGGCTGACACCTGTTAGACTCCTCCGTAGGTTGTTAATGATCTGGGAACAGACAGTGAGACAATCCTTCCTGTGGAGCGTAACCAAATGTAGATGACATGAATAAGCTAGGTGAGTATGGAGCTGTCCCACATTTCACGCTCTCTCTCTCTCTCTCTCTCACTACCTCTACAGGGCTCTCTCTCTCTCTCTCTCTCTCTCTCTCTCTCTCACTACCTCTACAGGGCTCTCTCTCTCTCTCTCTCTCTCTCTCTCTCTCTCTCTCTCTCTCTCTCACTACCTCCACAGGGCTCTCTCTCCCACTACCTCTACAGGGCTCTCTCTCATCACCTCCACAGGACTCTCTCTCTCATCACCTCCACAGGACTCTCTCTCTCATCACCTCCACAGGGCTATCTCTCTCATCACCTCCACAGAGCTCTCTCTCACTACCTCTACAGGGCTCTCTCTCACTACCTCTACAGGGCTCTCTCTCACAACCTCTACAGGGCTCTCTCTCACAACCTCCACGGGACTCTCTCTCACTACCTCCACAGGGCTCTCTCTCTCACTACCTCCACAGGGCTCTCTCTCACTACCTCCACAGGGCTCTCTCTCTCACTACCTCCACAGGACTCTCTCTCACTACATCCACAGGGCTCTCTCTCTCACTACCTCCACAGAGCTCTCTCTCTCTCTCACTACCTCCACAGGGCTGTGTAGGTGGAAGGGGGGATGGCGGGGTGGTGGAGGAGGGCGGAGCAGTAGAATCACACACCAACATGCAGTGGAGCTGTTCTGCATGCACTTTGTCATGTCACGTCTGAAGGAGCAACCTCACTACCTCAATCCCAGCCATGGCACTCTCTGAGCTGAGCCTGTCTCCTCTTCTCTGTCTGCTGAGCCTGTCTCCTCTTCTCTCTCTGAGCTTAGCCTGTCTCCTCTTCTCTGTCTGCTGAGCCTGTCCCCTCTTCTCTCTCTGAGCTGAGCCTGTCTCCTCTTCTCTCTCTGAGCTGAGCCTGTCTCCTCTTCTCTCTCTGAGCTGAGCCTGTCTCCTATTCTCTCTCTGAGCTGAGCCTGTCTCCTCTTCTCTCTCTGAGCTGAGCCTGTCTCCTCTTCTCTGTCTGCTGAGCATGTCTCCTCTTCTCTCTCTGAGCCTGAGCCTGTCTCCTCTTCTCTGTCTGCTGAGCATGTCTCCTCTTCTCTCTCTGAGCTGAGCCTGTCTTCTCCTCTCTCTGAGCCTGTCTCCTCTTCTCTCTCTGAGCCTGTCTCCTCTTCTCTCTCTGAGCCTGTCTCCTCTTCTCTCTCTGAGCCTGTCTCCTCTTCTCTCTCTGAGCTGAGCCTGTCTCCTCTTCTCTCTCTGAGCCTGTCTCCTCTTCTCTCTCTGAGCCTGTCTCCTCTTCTCTGTCTGAGCTGAGCCTGTCTCCTCTTCTCTCTCTGAGCTGAGCCTGTCTCCTCTTCTCTCTCTGAGCTGAGCCTGTCTCCTCTTCTCTCTCTGAGCTGAGTCCTGTCTCCTCTTCTCTCTCTGAGCTGAGCCTGTCTCCTCTTCTCTCTCTGAGCCTGTCTCCTCTTCTCTCTCTGAGCTGAGCCTGTCTCCTCTTCTCTCTCTGAGCCTGTCTCCTCTTCTCTCTCTGAGCCTGTCTCATCTGTCTCTCTCTGAGCTGAGCCTGTCTCCTCTTCTCTCTCTGAGCCTGTCTCCTCTTCTCTCTCTGAGCCTCTCTCCTCTTCGCTCTCTCTCTTCCCTGTAAATGACTGCCTCTTGTGACAGATGACAACTCTAGGGCTGAAAATACAAAAAGTACCGGAGCTACGAAAGTGTAATCAGTCACAAACACAGCTACAAAAGATGTTACAAATTTTATACCCTTATAGCTTCCTCCCTTATTGACTGGTCCTCACAGCTACTAACTACTGACTTTACTACTGTGATTTATTCACGTTTAGGGCGGACTTCTTAGAGATCCCGACGACTGTTAGTCTGTTACTAAGGATGGAGGTTTTTACCTCTAGCATAGAGGATGTGTTGTATAGATGGGATGTTAGTTAGGAGTGAATCTGTAACTTGATAGAACATTTACAGAGATGGTTAAAAACAAACATTTGTACACGGCACAAATGTGTTTATTACTGTGTAATTTCAAGCATATATCAGAGAAAGCACAGACGTCCTGTTACATCACAGGCATACGTACGTTGTAAAATATTTGTCATGGCTTCATATCTAGAAGTTCACATACATTTTATTAAATTAAATCCGTGTAAAGATGTTTGAATACTACCATTACTACGTTGGCTAAAGGGCAGATTTTCCGTTGTCCTGATTTTCAAAGCCAGATGAAATTATCCATTAAATGTAAACACGTCACCTCCCACTGTTGCCCCGCTAGTGTCGGAACTACCCAGGGGGTTCCAGAACTACCCAGGAGGTTCCAGAACTACCCAGGGGGTTCCAGAACTACCCAGGAGGTTCCAGAACTACCCAGGGGGTTGCAGAACTTAACATGTAAATTGTGATAGAGCATGTAATTCCTGCTTTGGGTCCCTAATGACTTTGATTAAAATCTGACTTGTGCCAGACAGACATTTCCTCCATTTTTTATTTATTTTTTTAACCGATGATGAAAATGAGAAGATGAGATGATGCAAGGTGACAATTAATTCTGTCCTCTCTGGTGTTCAGGGGTCAAACATTAAATGCTAGAATACTTGTATATATCATAAACATTTAAAACTTGTATATATATATTAATGGGTCAGGTGATAGTAAAATCAACCATTGTGGTATGTCGTACTGTATTATGTGTGCTGTATTATGTGTGCTGTATTATGTGGTGCTGTATTATGTGGTGCTGTATTATGTGGTGCTGTATTATGTGTGCTGTATTATGTGGTGCTGTATTATGTGTGCTGTATTATGTGGTGCTGTATTATGTGGTGCTGTATTATGTGGTGCTGTATTATGTGTGCTGTATTATGTGTGCTGTATTATGTGGTGCTGTATTATGTGTGCTGTATTATGTGTGCTGTATTATGTGGTGCTGTATTATGTGTGCTGTATTATGTGTGCTGTATTATGTGGTGCTGTATTATGTGTGCTGTATTATGTGGTGCTGTATTATGTATTATGTGGTGCTGTATTATGTGGTGCTGTATTATGTGTGCTGTATTATGTGTGCTGTATTATGTATTATGTGGTGCTGTATTATGTGGTGCTGTATTATGTGGTGCTGTATTATGTGTGCTGTATTATGTATTATGTGTGCTGTATTATGTGGTGCTGTATTATGTGTGCTGTATTATGTGGTGCTGTATTATGTGTGCTGTATTATGTGGTGCTGTGTTATGTATTATGTGTGCTGTATTATGTGTGCTGTATTATGTGTGCTGTATTATGTGGTGCTGTATTATGTGTGCTGTATTATGTATTATGTGTGCTGTATTATGTGGTGCTGTATTATGTATTATGTGGTGCTGTATTATGTATTATGTGGTGCTGTATTATGTGTGCTGTATTATGTGTGCTGTATTATGTGTGCTGTATTATGTGGTGCTGTATTATGTGTGCTGTATTATGTGGTGCTGTATTATGTGGTGCTGTATTATGTATTATGTGGTGCTGTATTATGTGTGCTGTATTATGTGGTGCTGTATTATGTGGTGCTGTATTATGTGGTGCTGTATTATGTGTGCTGTATTATGTGTGCTGTATTATGTGGTGCTGTATTATGTGTGCTGTATTATGTATTATGTGTGCTGTATTATGTGGTGCTGTATTATGTGGTGCTGTATTATGTGGTGCTGTATTATGTGTGCTGTATTATGTATTATGTGGTGCTGTATTATGTGTGCTGTATTATGTATTATGTGTGCTGTATTATGTGGTGCTGTATTATGTGTGCTGTATTATGTGTGCTGTATTATGTGGTGCTGTATTATGTGTGCTGTATTATGTGTGCTGTATTATGTGTGCTGTATTATGTGTGCTGTATTATGTATTATGTGGTGCTGTATTATGTGGTGCTGTATTATGTATTATGTGGTGCTGTATTATGTGGTGCTGTATTATGTGTGCTGTATTATGTGTGCTGTATTATGTGTGCTGTATTATGTGGTGCTGTATTATGTGGTGCTGTATTATGTGGTGCTGTATTATGTGTGCTGTATTATGTGGTGCTGTATTATGTGTGCTGTATTATGTATTATGTGTGCTGTATTATGTGGTGCTGTATTATTTGTGCTGTATTATGTGGTGCTGTATTATGTGTGCTGTATTATGTGTGCTGTATTATGTGGTGCTGTATTATGTGGTGCTGTATTATGTGGTGCTGTATTATGTGGTGCTGTATTATGTGGTGCTGTATTATGTGTGCTGTATTATGTGTGCTGTATTATGTGTGCTGTATTATGTGGTGCTGTATTATGTGTGCTGTATTATGTGGTGCTGTATTATGTGGTGCTGTATTATGTGGTGCTGTATTATGTGTGCTGTATTATGTGTGCTGTATTATGTGTGCTGTATTATGTGGTGCTGTATTATGTGGTGCTGTATTATGTGTGCTGTATTATGAGTGCTGTATTATGTGTGCTGTATTATGTGGTGCTGTATTATGTGGTGCTGTATTATGTATTATGTGTGCTGTATTATGTGTGCTGTATTATGTGGTGCTGTATTATGTATTATGTGTGCTGTATTATGTGGTGCTGTATTATGTATTATGTGTGCTGTATTATGTGTGCTGTATTATGTGGTGCTGTATTATGTGTGCTGTATTATGTATTATGTGGTGCTGTATTATGTGGTGCTGTATTATGTGGTGCTGTATTATGTGTGCTGTATTATGTGGTGCTGTATTATGTATTATGTTTGCTGTATTATGTGTGCTGTATTATGTGTGCTGTATTATGTGTGCTGTATTATGTGGTGCTGTATTATGTGTGCTGTATTATGTGTGCTGTATTATGTTGTGCTGTATTATGTGTGCTGTATTATGTGGTGCTGTATTATGTGGTGCTGTATTATGTATTATGTGTGCTGTATTATGTGTGCTGTATTATGTGTGCTGTATTATGTGGTGCTGTATTATGTATTATGTGTGCTGTATTATGTGGTGCTGTATTATGTATTATGTGGTGCTGTATTATGTGTGCTGTATTATGTGTGCTGTATTATGTATTATGTGGTGCTGTATTATGTATTATGTGGTGCTGTATTATGTATTATGTGTGCTGTATTATGTGTGCTGTATTATGTGTGCTGTATTATGTGGTGCTGTATTATGTGGTGCTGTATTATGTGTGCTGTATTATGTGTGCTGTATTATGTGTGCTGTATTATGTCGTGCTGTATTATGTGTGCTGTATTATGTGTGCTGTATTATGTTGTGCTGTATTATGTGTGCTGTATTATGTGGTGCTGTATTATGTGGTGCTGTATTGTGTATTATGTGTGCTGTATTATGTGGTGCTGTATTATGTGTGCTGTATTATGTGTGCTGTATTATGTGTGCTGTATTATGTGTGCTGTATTATGTGTGCTGTATTATGTGGTGCTGTATTATGTATTATGTGTGCTGTATTATGTGGTGCTGTATTATGTGGTGCTGTATTATGTATTATGTGTGCTGTATTATGTGGTGCTGTATTATGTGTGCTGTATTATGTGGTGCTGTATTATGTGGTGCTGTATTATGTATTATGTGTGCTGTATTATGTGGTGCTGTATTATGTGTGCTGTATTATGTGTGCTGTATTATGTGTGCTGTATTATGTGGTGCTGTATTATGTATTATGTGTGCTGTATTATGTGGTGCTGTATTATGTGGTGCTGTATTATGTATTATGTGTGCTGTATTATGTGGTGCTGTATTATGTGTGCTGTATTATGTGGTGCTGTATTATGTGGTGCTGTATTATGTATTATGTGTGCTGTATTATGTGGTGCTGTATTATGTGTGCTGTATTATGTATTATGTGTGCTGCTGTATTATGTGTGCTGTATTATGTGTGTGTATTATGTGGTGCTGTATTATGTATTATGTGGTGCTGTATTATGTGTGCTGTATTATGTGGTGCTGTATTATGTGTGCTGTATTATGTGGTGCTGTATTATGTGTGCTGTATTATGTGTGCTGTATTATGTGTGCTGTATTATGTGGTGCTGTATTATGTGTGCTGTATTATGTGGTGCTGTATTATGTGGTGCTGTATTATGTGGTGCTGTATTATGTGTGCTGTATTATGTGTGCTGTATTATGTGTGCTGTATTATGTGGTGCTGTATTATGTGGTGCTGTATTATGTGTTGGTGTATTATGTGTGCTGTATTATGTGGTGCTGTATTATGTGGTGCTGTATTATGTGGTGCTGTATTATGTGGTGCTGTATTATGTGTGCTGTATTATGTGGTGCTGTATTATGTGGTGCTGTATTATGTGGTGCTGTATTATGTGGTGCTGTATTATGTGTGCTGTATTATGTGTGCTGTATTATGTGTGCTGTATTATGTGGTGCTGTATTATGTGGTGCTGTATTATGTGTGCTGTATTATGTGTGTTGTATTATGTGTGCTGTATTATGTGTGTTGTATTATGTGTGCTGTATTATGTGGTGCTGTATTATGTGGTGCTGTATTATGTGTGCTGTATTATGTGGTGCTGTATTATGTGGTGCTGTATTATGTGTGCTGTATTATGTGTGCTGTATTATGTGTGCTGTATTATGTGTGCTGTATTATGTATTATGTGTGCTGTATTATGTGTGCTGTATTATGTGGTGCTGTATTATTTGTGCTGTATTATGTGTGCTGTATTATGTGTGCTGTATTATGCGTGCTGTATTATGTGGTGCTGTATTATGTGTGCTGTATTATGTGTGCTGTATTATGTGGTGCTGTGTTATGTATTATGTGTGCTGTATTATGTGTGCTGTATTATGTGTGCTGTATTATGTGGTGCTGTATTATGTGTGCTGTATTATGTATTATGTGTGCTGTATTATGTGGTGCTGTATTATGTATTATGTGGTGCTGTATTATGTATTATGTGGTGCTGTATTATGTGTGCTGTATTATGTGTGCTGTATTATGTGTGCTGTATTATGTGGTGCTGTATTATGTGTGCTGTATTATGTGGTGCTGTATTATGTGGTGCTGTATTATGTATTATGTGGTGCTGTATTATGTGTGCTGTATTATGTGGTGCTGTATTATGTGGTGCTGTATTATGTGGTGCTGTATTATGTGTGCTGTATTATGTGTGCTGTATTATGTGGTGCTGTATTATGTGTGCTGTATTATGTGTGTGCTGTATTATGTGGTGCTGTATTATGTGGTGCTGTATTATGTGGTGCTGTATTATGTGTGCTGTATTATGTATTATGTGGTGCTGTATTATGTGTGCTGTATTATGTATTATGTGTGCTGTATTATGTGGTGCTGTATTATGTGTGCTGTATTATGTGTGCTGTATTATGTGGTGCTGTATTATGTGTGCTGTATTATGTGTGCTGTATTATGTGTGCTGTATTATGTGTGCTGTATTATGTATTATGTGGTGCTGTATTATGTGGTGCTGTATTATGTATTATGTGGTGCTGTATTATGTGGTGCTGTATTATGTGTGCTGTATTATGTGTGCTGTATTATGTGTGCTGTATTATGTGGTGCTGTATTATGTGGTGCTGTATTATGTGGTGCTGTATTATGTGTGCTGTATTATGTGGTGCTGTATTATGTGTGCTGTATTATGTGTGTGCTGTATTATGTGGTGCTGTATTATGTGCTGTATTATGTGGTGCTGTATTATGTGTGCTGTATTATGTGGTGCTGTATTATGTGGTGCTGTATTATGTGGTGCTGTATTATGTGGTGCTGTATTATGTGGTGCTGTATTATGTGTGCTGTATTATGTGTGCTGTATTATGTGTGCTGTATTATGTGGTGCTGTATTATGTGTGCTGTATTATGTGGTGCTGTATTATGTGGTGCTGTATTATGTGGTGCTGTATTATGTGTGCTGTATTATGTGTGCTGTATTATGTGTGCTGTATTATGTGGTGCTGTATTATGTGGTGCTGTATTATGTGTGCTGTATTATGAGTGCTGTATTATGTGTGCTGTATTATGTGGTGCTGTATTATGTGGTGCTGTATTATGTGTGTGCTGTATTATGTGTGCTGTATTATGTGGTGCTGTATTATGTATTATGTGTGCTGTATTATGTGGTGCTGTATTATGTGTGTGCTGTATTATGTGTGCTGTATTATGTGGTGCTGTATTATGTGTGCTGTATTATGTGTGCTGTATTATGTGGTGCTGTATTATGTGGTGCTGTATTATGTGTGCTGTATTATGTGGTGCTGTATTATGTATTATGTTTGCTGTATTATGTGTGCTGTATTATGTGTGCTGTATTATGTGTGCTGTATTATGTGGTGCTGTATTATGTGTGCTGTATTATGTGTGCTGTATTATGTTGTGCTGTATTATGTGTGCTGTATTATGTGGTGCTGTATTATGTGGTGCTGTATTATGTATTATGTGTGCTGTATTATGTGTGCTGTATTATGTGTGCTGTATTATGTGGTGCTGTATTATGTATTATGTGTGCTGTATTATGTGGTGCTGTATTATGTATTATGTGGTGCTGTATTATGTGTGCTGTATTATGTGTGCTGTATTATGTGTGGTGCTGTATTATGTGGTGCTGTATTATGTATTATGTGTGCTGTATTATGTGTGCTGTATTATGTGTGCTGTATTATGTGGTGCTGTATTATGTGGTGCTGTATTATGTGTGCTGTATTATGTGTGCTGTATTATGTGTGCTGTATTATGTGTGCTGTATTATGTGTGCTGTATTATGTGTGCTGTATTATGTTGTGCTGTATTATGTGTGCTGTATTATGTGGTGCTGTATTATGTGGTGCTGTATTGTGTATTATGTGTGCTGTATTATGTGGTGCTGTATTATGTGTGCTGTATTATGTGTGCTGTATTATGTGTGCTGTATTATGTGTGCTGTATTATGTGTGCTGTATTATGTGGTGCTGTATTATGTATTATGTGTGCTGTATTATGTGGTGCTGTATTATGTGGTGCTGTATTATGTATTATGTGTGCTGTATTATGTGGTGCTGTATTATGTGTGCTGTATTATGTGGTGCTGTATTATGTGGTGCTGTATTATGTATTATGTGTGCTGTATTATGTGGTGCTGTATTATGTGTGCTGTATTATGTGTGCTGTATTATGTGTGCTGTATTATGTGGTGCTGTATTATGTATTATGTGTGCTGTATTATGTGGTGCTGTATTATGTGGTGCTGTATTATGTATTATGTGTGCTGTATTATGTGGTGCTGTATTATGTGTGCTGTATTATGTGGTGCTGTATTATGTGGTGCTGTATTATGTATTATGTGTGCTGTATTATGTGGTGCTGTATTATGTGTGCTGTATTATGTGTGCTGTATTATGTGTGCTGTATTATGTATTATGTGGTGCTGTATTATGTGTGTTGTATTATGTGGTGCTGTATTATGTATTATGTGGTGCTGTATTATGTGTGCTGTATTATGTGGTGCTGTATTATGTGTGCTGTATTATGTGGTGCTGTATTATGTGTGCTGTATTATGTGTGCTGTATTATGTGTGCTGTATTATGTGGTGCTGTATTATGTGTGCTGTATTATGTGGTGCTGTATTATGTGGTGCTGTATTATGTGGTGCTGTATTATGTGTGCTGTATTATGTGTGCTGTATTATGTGTGCTGTATTATGTGGTGCTGTATTATGTGGTGCTGTATTATGTGGTGCTGTATTAAGTGTGCTGTATTATGTGGTGCTGTATTATGTGGTGCTGTATTATGTGGTGCTGTATTATGTGGTGCTGTATTATGTGTGCTGTATTATGTGGTGCTGTATTATGTGGTGCTGTATTATGTGGTGCTGTATTATGTGGTGCTGTATTATGTGTGCTGTATTATGTGTGCTGTATTATGTGTGCTGTATTATGTGGTGCTGTATTATGTGGTGCTGTATTATGTGTGCTGTATTATGTGTGTTGTATTATGTGTGCTGTATTATGTGTGTTGTATTATGTGTGCTGTATTATGTGGTGCTGTATTATGTGGTGCTGTATTATGTGTGCTGTATTATGTGGTGCTGTATTATGTGGTGCTGTATTATGTGTGCTGTATTATGTGTGCTGTATTATGTGTGCTGTATTATGTGTGCTGTATTATGTATTATGTGTGCTGTATTATGTGTGCTGTATTATGTGGTGCTGTATTATTTGTGCTGTATTATGTGTGCTGTATTATGTGTGCTGTATTATGCGTGCTGTATTATGTGGTGCTGTATTATGTGTGCTGTATTATGTGTGCTGTATTATGTGTGCTGTATTATGTATTATGTGTGCTGTATTATGTGGTGCTGTATTATTTGTGCTGTATTATTTGTGCTGTATTATGTGGTGCTGTATTATGTATTATGTGTGCTGTATTATGTATTATGTGTGCTGTATTATGTGTGCTGTATTATGTGGTGCTGTATTATTTGTGCTGTATTATGTGGTGCTGTATTATGTGTGCTGTATTATGTGTGCTGTATTATGTGGTGCTGTATTATGTATTATGTGTGCTGTATTATGTGGTGCTGTATTATGTGTGCTGTATTATGTGGTGCTGTATTATGTGTGCTGTATTATGTGGTGCTGTATTATGTGGTGCTGTATTATGTGGTGCTGTATTATGTGGTGCTGTATTATGTGGTGCTGTATTATGTGGTGCTGTATTATGTGTGCTGTATTATGTGTGCTGTATTATGTGTGCTGTATTATGTGGTGCTGTATTATGTGGTGCTGTATTATGTGGTGCTGTATTATGTGGTGCTGTATTATGTGGTGCTGTATTATGTGTGCTGTATTATGTGTGCTGTATTATGTGTGCTGTATTATGTGGTGCTGTATTATGTGTGCTGTATTATGTGGTGCTGTATTATGTGGTGCTGTATTATGTGGTGCTGTATTATGTGTGCTGTATTATGTGTGCTGTATTATATGGTGCTGTATTATGTGTGCTGTATTATGTGGTGCTGTATTATGTGTGCTGTATTATGTATTATGTGTGCTGTATTATGTGGTGCTGTATTATGTGTGCTGTATTATGTGGTGCTGTATTATGTATTATGTGTGCTGTATTATGTATTATGTGTGCTGTATTATGTGTGCTGTATTATGTGGTGCTGTATTATGTATTATGTGTGCTGTATTATGTGGTGCTGTATTATGTATTATGTGTGCTGTATTATGTGTGCTGTATTATGTGGTGCTGTATTATGTGTGCTGTATTATGTATTATGTGGTGCTGTATTATGTGGTGCTGTATTATGTATTATGTGGTGCTGTATTATGTGTGCTGTATTATGTGTGCTGTATTATGTGTGCTGTATTATGTGTGCTGTATTATGTATTATGTGTGCTGTATTATGTGGTGCTGTATTATGTGTGCTGTATTATGTGGTGCTGTATTATGTATTATGTGTGCTGTATTATGTGTGCTGTATTATGTGGTGCTGTATTATGTATTATGTGTGCTGTATTATGTGGTGCTGTATTATGTATTATGTGTGCTGTATTATGTGTGCTGTATTATGTGTGCTGTATTATGTGGTGCTGTATTATGTGTGCTGTATTTTGTGTGCTGTATTATGTGTGCTGTATTATGTGTGCTGTATTATGTATTATGTGGTGCTGTATTATGTGGTGCTGTATTATGTGTGTTGTATTATGTGTGCTGTATTATGTGTGCTGTATTATGTGTGTTGTATTATGTGTGCTGTATTATGTATTATGTGGTGCTGTATTATGTGGTGCTGTATTATGTGTGTTGTATTATGTGGTGCTGTATTATGTGTGCTGTATTATGTGTGCTGTATTATGTGTGCTGTATTATGTGTGCTGTATTATGTGTGCTGTATTATGTGTGCTGTATTATGTGGTGCTGTATTATGTGGTGCTGTATTATGTGGTGCTGTATTATGTATTATGTGGTGCTGTATTATGTGGTGCTGTATTATGTGTGCTGTATTATGTGGTGCTGTATTATGTGGTGCTGTATTATGTGGTGCTGTATTATGTGTGCTGTATTATGTGGTGCTGTATTATGTGTGCTGTATTATGTGTGCTGTATTATGTGGTGCTGTATTATGTGGTGCTGTATTATGTGTGCTGTATTATGTGGTGCTGTATTATGTGGTGCTGTATTATGTGGTGCTGTATTATGTGTGCTGTATTATGTGTGCTGTATTATGTGTGCTGTATTATGTATTATGTGGTGCTGTATTATGTGTGCTGTATTATGTATTATGTGGTGCTGTATTATGTGTGCTGTATTATGTATTATGTGGTGCTGTATTATGTGGTGCTGTATTATGTGGTGCTGTATTATGTGTGCTGTATTATGTGTGCTGTATTATGTGGTGCTGTATTATGTGGTGCTGTATTATGTGGTGCTGTATTATGTGGTGCTGTATTATGTGGTGCTGTATTATGTGTGCTGTATTATGTGTGCTGTATTATGTGTGCTGTATTATGTGGTGCTGTATTATGTGTGCTGTATTATGTGTGCTGTATTATGTGGTGCTGTATTATGTGGTGCTGTATTATGTGTGCTGTATTATGTGTGTTGTATTATGTGTGCTGTATTATGTGGTGCTGTATTATGTGTGCTGTATTATGTGTGTTGTATTATGTGTGCTGTATTATGTGGTGCTGTATTATGTGTGCTGTATTATGTGGTGCTGTATTATGTGTGCTGTATTATGTGGTGCTGTATATGAGACCTTTAAGGTTCAATACGTATAAGTATAACGTTCTTAGTTACTTCAATGATACAGACTTACTTAGATGCCAAGCAGTTTGTTTTAATAAGAGGTTTGCTGTCGCACAACGGTAAGACTGCTGCCAATGTTCAGAAGGTTATTCTCTCCTGTAAGTACATTCTAAAGGGGTCACCAGTCAACAACATGAGTGTAGATCTTACTGCCTGAGTAAAAGAGTAGATACGGCTTCCCCGGGGAGGCTAAATGCAGAGTAATGTTAAACCTTATCAAGTCCCCCCCCCCCCCCCTCCCTTTTATGTAAATATTTTAGAGCCATTTCATTTCATTCCACTCAAATGCCCGTACCCAGGAGTCTGAAAGAGAAATGCTACATTTTAATATTGCATCGATGATAAATTATAGCCTCATTCTAAAACAGTCCGACATTAGTTGTTAATAGATCAGAGTTTCTGGGTGAAAAGGATTCGACTGGTGTGGGGATGACACAGTTTAATAATGAACGGGGGATTGAACTGCAATACACGGCTGTTCTGTGTTTAAGGGATGGAGCAGGACAGTGGCTCTCGTCGGGACATCTGACTGCTCATCGACAGACGCCTTTTAACTTCATACTAGTTCCAACGAGAACCTCTACCTGACAAAGAAGGGGTTTCAAAAACACTCTTTCAAAACAATTACATGAAAATGAACCCCCTCCATAGACAGGACCTACCACCCTAATGAGGTCTCTATAGACAGGACCTACCACCCTAATGAGGTCTCCATAGACAGGACCTACCACCCCTAATGAGGTCTCTATAGACAGGACCTACCACCCCTAATGAGGTCTCTATAGACAGGGCCTACCACCCCTAATGAGGTCTCTATAGACAGGACCTACCACCCCTAATGAGGTCTCCATAGACATGACCTACCACCCTAATGAGGTCTCTATAGACAGGGCCTACCACCCCTAATGAGGTCTCCATAGACAGGACCTACCACCCTAATGAGGTCTCCATAGACATGACCTACCACCCTAATGAGGTCTCCATAGACATGACCTACCGCCCTAATGAGGTCTCCATAGACAGGACCTACAGCCCTAATGAGGTCTCCATAGACAGGACCTACCACCCTAATGAGGTCTCCATAGACAGGACCTACCACCCTAATGAGGTCTCCATAGACAGGACCTACAGCCCTAATGAGGTCTCCATAGACAGGACCTACCACCCTAATGAGGTCTCCATAGGCAGGACCTACCACCCTAATGAGGTCTCCATAGACAGGACCTACCACCCTAATGAGGTCTCCATAGGCAGGACCTACAGCCCTAATGAGGTCTCCATAGGCAGGACCTACCACCCTAATGAGGTCTCCATAGACAGGACCTACCACCCTAATGAGGTCTCCATAGACAGGACCTACCACCCTAATGAGGTCTCCATAGGCAGGACCTACCACCCTAATGAGGTCTCCATAGACAGGACCTACCACCCTAATGAGGTCTCCATAGACAGGACCTACCACCCTAATGAGGTCTCCATAGGCAGGACCTACAGCCCTAATGAGGTCTCCATAGGCAGGACCTACCACCCTAATGAGGTCTCCATAGACATGACCTACCACCCTAATGAGGTCTCCATAGACATGACCTACCACCCTAATGAGGTCTCCATAGACAGGACCTACAGCCCTAATGAGGTCTCCATATGCAGGACCTACCACCCTAATGAGGTCTCCATAGACAGGACCTACCACCCTAATGAGGTCTCCATAGACAGGACCTACCACCCTAATGAGGTCTCCATAGACAGGACCTACCACCCTAATGAGGTCTCCATAGACAGGACCTACAGCCCTAATGAGGTCTCCATAGGCAGGACCTACCACCCTAATGAGGTCTCCATAGACAGGACCTACAGCCCTAATGAGGTCTCCATAGACAGGACCTACCACCCTAATGAGGTCTCCATAGACAGGACCTACCACCCTAATGAGGTCTCCATAGACAGGACCTACAGCCCTAATGAGGTCTCCATAGACAGGACCTACCACCCTAATGAGGTCTCCATAGACAGGACCTACAGCCCTAATGAGGTCTCCATAGACAGGACCTACAGCCCTAATGAGGTCTCCATAGACAGGACCTACAGCCCTAATGAGGTCTCCATAGACAGGACCTACCACCCTAATGAGGTCTCCATAGACAGGACCTACAGCCCTAATGAGGTCTCCATAGACAGGACCTACAGCCCTAATGAGGTCTCCATAGACAGGACCTACCACCCTAATGAGGTCTCCATAGACATGACCTACCACCCTAATGAGGTCTCCATAGACAGGACCTACAGCCCTAATGAGGTCTCCATAGACAGGACCTACAGCCCTAATGAGGTCTCCATAGACAGGACCTACCACCCTAATGAGGTCTCCATAGACATGACCTACCACCCTAATGAGGTCTCCATAGACAGGACCTACAGCCCTAATGAGGTCTCCATAGACAGGACCTACAGCCCTAATGAGGTCTCCATAGACAGGACCTACCACCCTAATGAGGTCTCCATAGACATGACCTACCACCCTAATGAGGTCTCCATAGACAGGACCTACAGCCCTAATGAGGTCTCCATAGACAGGACCTACCACCCTAATGAGGTCTCCATAGACAGGACCTACCACCCTAATGAGGTCTCTATAACCAGGGCCTACCACCCCAATGAGTTCTCTATTTACAGGGTATACCACCCTAATGATGAAGTCTCTATAGACAGGGCCTACCACCCTAATGATGAAGTCTCTATAGACAGGGTATACCACCCTAATGATGAAGTCTCTATAGACAGGGCCTACCACCCTAATGATGAAGTCTCTATAGACAGGGCCTACCACCCTAATGATGAAGTCTCTATAGACAGGGCCTACCACCCTAATGATGAAGTCTCTAAACAGGGTCTACCACCCTAATGAGGTCTCTAAACAGGGTAGAAACCTGGGGTGGTAGACCCCTTATGTTACTGTCACAATCAGATCAATGCCACATTAAAATGACCTCAGGATTTAATTTCTCACGACACCCTGCTACAACTAAACTCCCCGTGAAGTGAAAGAGGTATGGGACTGTAGGTGTGAGTAAGGATGACAGAAGGCAGAGATGGGTACCGTTTACAGGGAATTTATTCTGTCACGCAGTAATTTTGGGGAAAAGGGGCTGGACGGGACCAAAGCAAAGACAGTAAATATCAAAGTACCCTCTCCTACCTTACCTGCCTAACCACTACTTATCTAACTAGCACCACCTGGTGCACTAACCAAAATACAGGGGGTGTTCCGCCCAGGTCTTACCTAGTGTGCCGAGACAGAGTATATATATTAAGGGTATATGTATGCCCGCAGGCCTCTTGCCTAAGCACTCCCAAGGTGCCTTCCCCCCTGGGAACAAAAACAGAATAACAAAAACAATATCAATAATAAAAACGACTGCATCCTACTGGTACACACATACCTCAGAAGCAGTGGCTACACAATATTTAAAACTCTGAGCAACAACTAACACAGAATTTACACATCAGCTCTATTCTGTGCAACAACCAAAACAGGACATCAAATAAGCTCTATCTGAGCAACAACCCACACAGGACATACCAATCAGCTCTCTCAACAACAAACAACACAGGACACACTCATCTCTCTTCTCTCAGCTATCATCTGTCCTCTGAGCAACAGAACACTGGCTTATATAGCTGGAGAAGGAGTTGGCAATTGAAGACAGCTGTTTCTGACGAGAGGGAGGGGTCAGCTCCAATTTTCAATGGGGCCCGACCAATCAGCTGCTTAGAGAAATCCAGGAAGCCATCCTTAAACACACACATACAAAATACACAAACCACAACAGAAACTGAGGAACGTAACACAAAACAGAAGAAGTCTATATACTGTGTGTGCAAATGAGGTAAGATAAGAGAGGTAAGGCATTAAATAGGCCATAGTGGCAAAATAATTACAATGTAGCAATTAAACACTGGAGTGAGAGATGTGTAGAAGATGAATGTGCAAGTAGATATACTGGAATGCAAAGTTGAAAAAATAAATAACAGTATGGGGATGAGGTAGCTGGATGGGCTGTTTACAGATGGGCTATGTACAGGTGCAGTGATCTGTGAGCTGCTCTGACAGCTGATGCTTAAAGTTAGTGAGGGATATATGAGTCTCCAGCTTCAGTGATTTTTGCAATTAGTTCCAGTCATTGACAGCAGAGAACTGAAAGAAAGTTGGCCAAAGGAGGAATTGGCTTTGGGGGAGACCAGTGAGATATACCTGCTGGAGCTTGTGTTACGGGTGGGTGCTGCTATGTTGACCAGTAAGCTGAGATATGGCAGGGCTTTACCTAGCAGAGACTTATAGATGACCTGGAGCCAGTGGGTTTGGCGACGAATATAAAGTGAGGGCCAGCCAATGAGAGCATACAGGAGGCAGTGGTGGGTAGTGTATGAGGCTTTGATGACAAAACTGATGGCACTGTGATAGACTGCATCCAATTTGCTGAGTAGAGTGTTGGAGGCTATTTTGTAAATGACATTGCCGAAGTCAAGGATTGGCAGGATAGTCAGTTTTACGAGGGTATGTCTGGCAGCTTGAGTGAAGGATGCTTGGTTGCGAAATAGGAAGCCGATTCTAATTTTAATTTAAGATTTAATTTAATCCACGTAAGGAGAGTTGAATGGCATTGAAGGTCGTCTGGAGGTTAGTTAACACAGTGTCCAACGAAGGGCCAGAAGTATACAGAACGATGTCGTCTGCGTAGAGGTGGATCAGATAATCACCAGCAGCAAGAGCAACTTCATTGATGTATACAGAGAAAAGAGTCGGCCCGAGATTTGAACCCTGTGGCACCCCCATAGAGACTGCCAGAGGTCCGGACAACAGGACAACAGGACAACAACTCTGTCTGTCAAGTAGTTGGTGAACCAGGCGAGGCAGTCATGTGAGAAACCAAGGCTGTTGAGTCTGCCGATAAGAATGTGGTGATTGACAGAGTCGAAAGCCTTGGACAGGTCGATGAATAGCGCTGCACAGTATTGTCTCTAATCGATGGTGGTTATGATATTGTTTAGGACCTTGAGCATGGCTGAGGTGCACCCATGACCAGCTCGGAAACCAGATTGCAAAGAGGAGAAGGCATGGTGGGATTCGAAATGGTCGGTAACTTGGCTTTCGAAGACCTTAGAAAGGCAGGGTAGGATAGATATAGGTCTGTAGCAGTTTGGGTCTAGATTGTCTCCCCCTTTGAAGAGGAGGGATGACCGCGGCAGCTTTCCAATCTTTGGGGATCTCAGACGATACCAAAGAGAGGTTGAACAAGTTAGTAACAGGGGTTGCAACAATTTTGGCTGATAATTTTAGAAAGAGAGGGTCCAGATTGTCTAGCCCTGCTGGTTTGTAGGGGTCCAGATTTTGCACCTCTTTCAGAACATCAGCTATATGGATTTGTGTGAAGGAGAAATGGGGATGCTTGGGAAAGTTGCTGTGGGGGGTGCAGGGCTGTTGACCAGGGTTGGGGTGGCCAGTTGGAAAGCATGTCCAGCCATAGAAAAAGGCTTATTGAAATTCTCAATTATTGTGGATTTATCGGTTGTGACGGTATTCTAGCCTCAGTGTAGTGGGCAGCTGGGAGAAGGTGCTCTTATGGACTTTACAGTGTCCCAGAACTTTTTGGAGTTTGTGCTGCACGATGCAAATTTCTTTTTGAAAAAGCTAGCCTTTGCTTTCCTTAACTGCCTGTTGGTACCTAACTTCCCTGAAAAGTTGCATTTTGCGGGGGGTATTCGATGCTAATGCCGTACGCAACAGGATATGTTTGTGTTAGTCAAGGGCAGTCAGGTCTGGTGGTCGTTTGACCGCAGATCCATTACGGAAGCAAGCAATGAGGCAGTGATCGCTGAGATCCTGGTTGAAGACAGCATAAGTGTATTTGGAGGGCAGGTTGGTTAGCATGATATCTATGAGGGTGCCTGTGTTTACGGATTTGGGGTTGTAACTGGTAGGTTCATTGATCGATTGTGTGAGATTTAGGTTATTAAGATTAGATTGTAGAATGGCCGGGGTGTTAAGCATGTCCCAGTTTAGGTCACCTAACAGCACAAGCTCTGAAGATAGATGGGGGCAATCAATTCACATATGGTGTCCAGGGCACAGCTGGGGGCTGAGGGGGGTCTATAGCAAGCGGCAATGGTGAGAGACTTGTTTCTGGAAAGGTGGATTTTTAAAAGCAGAAGCTCAAATTATTTGGACACAGACCTGGATAGTAAGACAGAACTCTGCAGCCTAACTCCGCCCCCTTTGGCAGTTCTATCATGTCGAAAATGTTATAGTCAGGGATGGATATTTCTGGGTTTTTGGTGGCCTTCCTAACCCAGGATTCAGACACGGCTTGGACATCCGGGTTGGCATGAAGCTAAAGCAATGAGTAAAACAAACTTCTAGGCTTCTAATATTAACATGCTTGAATCCAAGGCTTTTTCGGTTACAGAAGTCAACAAATGAGAGCGCCTGGGGAATGGGAGTGGAGCTAGGCACTGCATGGCCTGGATTAACCTCTACATCACCAGAGGAGCAGAGGAGGAGTAGGATAAGGGTACGGCTAAGAGCTATAAGAACTGGTCATGTTGTATGTTCAGAACAGAGAGTAAAAGGAGCAGGTTTCTGGGCGAGGTAGAATAGATTCAATGCATAATGTACAGACACAGGTATGGTGGGATGTGAATACAGTGGAGGTAAACCTAGGCATTGAGTGATGATAAGAGAGGTATTGTTTCTAGAGACATCAATTAAACCAGGTGAGGTCACCGCATGTGCGGGAGGTGGGACAAGAGGGTTAGCTGAGGCATATTCAGCAGGGCTGGAGGCTCTACAGTGAAATAAGACAATAACCACTAACCAAAACAGCAGTGGACAAGACATATTGACATTAGGGAGAGGCATGCATAGCCGAGTGATCACAAGGTCCAATGAGTAGCTGGACGGGCTGGAGACACGACGATTCAGACAGCCAGCGGGCCAGGGCTAGCAGGCTAGCAGTAGGGCCTTAGAGGGACGTCGTGATGGAAGAAGTCTGTTGTAGCCCCCTCGTGCGTATTACGTCAGCAGACCAGTCGTGATGGATCAGCAGAGATCCGTGTCGTAAAAGGGTCCAGGCCAATTGGTAATATAAGTATCGTAGCCCAAGGAGTGGCTGATGGACCTCTTCAGCTAGCTAGTTGGTGCTTGCTTCGGGAACCGGGACAGTAGCCAGGAGAAGCCAATCAGGATAGCAGCTAGCTAGTTGGTGCTTGCTTCGTGACCGGGACGTTAGCCAGGAGAAGCCAATCAGGATAGCAGCTAGCTAGTTGGTGCTTGCTTCGTGACTGGGACGTTAGCCAGGAGAAGCCAATCAGGATAGCAGCTAGCTAGCTGCGATGATCCAGGTGAAGAGGTTCAGACCTTGCGGCAGGAATCCAGGGATATAGAGAAAAGGAGTCTGTTAAGATCTGGGTTTAATCACGCTGTGCAGACTGGCAGGAGTTGTCCAGGCTAAAGGTTAGCTGATGACTGCTAGCAGTGGCTAGCTGACTACTAGCTAGTAACTAGTTAGCTGGCTAGCTCTGTTGGGGGTTCCGGTTCTGAAGTAAAGAACATAGCAGAACCATACCACATTGGATGAGGCGGGTTGCAGGAGAGTATGTTGAAGTTGCGGTTAAGACAAGTATAAATATATATATATATATATATAAAGATAAATACAGGATCTGGGGGAACGTAAACATTTCTAACTCTAAAAAGGAAGACAAAAAGAAAGGAAAACAGAAGGCTTCTTGCGAATGTTTAAAAAAGCTTCTGTAGGATTTGTGGTTTTGTAGAGACAAAATGTTCCTAGTTAAACTAATATAACAACTGAATTAAAACGCTAGGCATAGTCACATTTCAACAATGATGAAGAAGTGTGCGCCATGAAAATTACAAGGTGTGGTATTTAAACACGTGACAGAGGTTGTGGTGAAGTGCACGGAAACCGATGATGTCATCATCCTGGCATTTATACCTGAATCAGAAGTAGATCCGTCATGGTCAGGACGTGTGTGTTATAGACTAAAAATATAATCTTAATTATTAGGAAACTTCAATCCCATAATGAAGTCTTTCATATGCTCTCTGGATTGGAGGCGTCTGTCTTTATTAGCCACGAGGGGTTAGGAGGCAGCTTTATTATCAAGCAAAATTAAAAGGATTGCCTGCGTCTATTTGATGAGGACACCATTCTGGATCTCATAATTCTCATAATCACAAACGCCATGTAACTACAAAAATAAAAAAAACGTCTTAGGAACATTAAAACTCTAGAATGATTTTAATTCAGTGTGGAAGCCTTATTGCTTTTGTTACATTTAGCCTGATTCATAACTAACCAGTAATCATATACTTTATGTACTGTACTTTATATCTTATCGTGTGCAATTAGGACATCTAGGAATAGTACCTTATATTTAATTAGGACATCTAGGCATAGTACCTTATATTTAATGAATGTATTTAATTAGGACATCTAGGCATAGTACCTTATATTTAATTAGGACATCTAGGCATAGTACCTTATATTTAATTAGGATTTCTAGGAATAGTACCTTATTTAATTAGTATATTTAATTAGGATGTCTAGGTATAGTACCTTATATTTAATTAATGTATTTAATTAGGATTTCTAGGAATAGTACCTTATATTTAATTAATATATTTAATTAGGACTACTAGGAATCTTACCTTGTAGAGTATATTTAATTATGACTTCTAGGAATAGTACCTTGTACAGTATATATAATTAGGACTTCTAGGAATAGTACCTTGTACAGTATATTTAATTGTGTGTCTAGGAATAGTACCTTGTACAGTATATTTAATTAGGACTTCTAGGAATAGTACCTTGTACAGTATATTTAATTATATTTCTAGGAATAGTACCTTGTACAGTATATTTAATTAGGACTTCTAGGAATAGTACCTTGTACAGTATATTTAATTAGGACTTCCAGGAATAGTACCTTGTACAGTATATTTAATTAGGACTTCTAGGAATAGTACCTTGTACAGTATATTTAATTATATTTCTAGGAATAGTACCCTGTACAGTATATTTAATTAGGACTTCTAGGAATAGTACCTTGTACAGTATATTTAATTAGGACTTCCAGGAATAGTACCTTGTACAGTATATTTAATTAGGACTTCTAGGAATAGTACCTTGTACAGTATATTTAATTAGGACTTCTAGGAATAGTACCTTGTACAGTATATGTAATTAGGACTTCTAGGTGAAAGTACCTTGTACAGTGTATTTAATTAGAATGTTTAGGTAAAGTACCTTGTACAGTATATTTAATTAGGAGTTCTAGGTGAAAGTACCTTGTACTGTACATTAAATTAGGAGTTCTAGGTGAAAGTACCTTGTACAGTATATTTAATTAGAATGTTTAGGTAAAGTACCTTGTACAGTATATTTAAATTAGAATGTTTAGGTAAATTACCTTGTACAGTATATTTAATTAGAATGTTTAGGTAAAGTACCTTTTACAGTATATTTAATTAGAATGTGTAGGTAAAGTACCATCTACAGTATATTTAATTAGAATGTTTAGGTAAAGTGCCTTGTACAGTATATTTAATTAGAATGTTTAGGTAAAGAACCTTGTACAGTATATTTAATTAGAATGTTTAGGTAAAGTACCTTGTACAGTATATTTAATTAGAATGTTTAGGTAAAGTACCTTGTACAGTATATTTAATTAGAATGTTTAGGTAAAGTACCTTGTACAGTATATTTAAGTAGAATGTTTAGGTAAAGTACCTTGTACAGTATATTTAATTAGAACGTTTAGGTAAAGTACCTTGTACAGTATATTTAATTAGAATGTTTAGGTAAAGTACCTTGTACAGTATATTTAATTAGAACGTTTAGGTAAAGTACCTTGTACAGTATATTTAATTAGAACGTTTAGGTAAAGTACCTTGTACAGTATATTTAATTAGAATGTTTAGGTAAACTACCTTGTACAGTATATTTAATTAGAATGTTTAGGTAAAGTACCTTGTACAGTATATTTAATTAGAATGGTTAGATAAAGAACCTTGTACAGTATATTAAATTAGAATGTTTAGATAAAGTACCTTGTACAGTATATTTAATTAGAATGTTTAGGTAAACTACCTTGTACAGTATATTTAATTAGAACGTTTAGGTAAAGTACCTTGTACAGTATATTTAATTAGAACGTTTAGGTAAATTACCTTGTACAGTATATTTAATTAGAACGTTTAGATAAAGTACCATCTACAATATATGTAATGCACTTAACTTTCTGTTCTGACATTAAGTAAACCCTGTCTTAAAACATTTTACAAGAAACCATCAAACCAGACCTTTACCTTCCTGTAGAAGTGCACAGTAACTGTACAGACAACATCTATATAATATTTATTACTCACTGTCATGGTATTGTTGTTCAAGGCCTCTCCCTGCATTGTTACCTTGGTTGCTAGAAAGAGCTGACAAGCAGCAGTACAAGAGAATAAGAACCTCTGCAGTCCAAAGCACATTTTTTTGGCTCTCAATAAATCATCTGTCATTGTGGCCCCACACATAATGAGCAATAAAGTTTCCTCGCGGACCGAATGAAGACTTTCGTGAAAGAAGAATAAAAACACAGGAGGAGGAAGAGGCTGCGTCCTCTTCCTCCAGAGGTCCATAAAAGATCTGCCTCCTCTTGCATTTTCCGAACACTATTTTGAAATGTGTTGAATAAACAGTATAATGAATTGATTGTGTCACCAAACACCAAAGAAACAGAGTGTTGCTGAGACATTGTGGATTGTTTTGGTACAGGGAGCATAAACTCATCACACCTTACAGGGAGCATAACTCATCACACCTTACAGGGAGCATAACTCATCACACCTTACAGGGAGCATAACTCATCACACCTTACAGGGAGCAAAACTCATCACACCTTACAGGGAGCAAAACTCATCACACCTTACAGGGAGCAAAACTCATCACACCTTACAGGGAGCATAAACTCATCACACCTTACAGGGAGCATAACTCATCACACCTTACAGGGAGCATAACTCATCACACCTTACAGGGAGCAAAACTCATCACACCTTACAGGGAGCAAAACTCATCACACCTTACAGGGAGCAAAACTCATCACACCTTACAGGGAGCATAAACTCATCACACCTTACAGGGAGCATAACTCATCACACCTTACAGGGAGCAAAACTCATCACACCTTACAGGGAGCAAAACTCATCACACCTTACAGGGAGCAAAACTCATCACACCTTACAGGGAGCATAAACTCATCACACCTTACAGGGAGCATAACTCATCACACCTTACAGGGAGCATAACTCATCACACCTTACAGGGAGCATAACTCATCACACCTTACAGGGAGCATAACTCATCACACCTTACAGGGAGCAAAACTCATCACACCTTACAGGGAGCATAACTCATCACACCTTACAGGGAGCATAACTCATCACACCTTACAGGGAGCATAACTCATCACACCTTACAGGGAGCATAAACTCATCACACCTTACAGGGAGCATAACTCATCACACCTTACAGGGAGCATAACTCATCACACCTTACAGGGAGCATAACTCATCACACCTTACAGGGAGCATAAACTCATCACACCTTACAGGGAGCAAAACTCATCACACCTTACAGGGAGCAAAACTCATCACACCTTACAGGGAGCATAAACTCATCACACCTTACAGGGAGCATAAACTCATCACACCTTACAGGGAGCATAACTCATCACACCTTACAGGGAGCATAACTCATCACACCTTACAGGGAGCATAACTCATCACACCTTACAGGGAGCATAACTCATCACACCTTACAGGGAGCATAACTCATCACACCTTACAGGGAGCAAAACTCATCACACCTTACAGGGAGCATAAACTCATCACACCTTACAGGGAGCAAAACTCATCACACCTTACAGGGAGCAAAACTCATCACACCTTACAGGGAGCAAAACTCATCACACCTTACAGGGAGCAAAACTCATCACACCTTACAGGGAGCAAAACTCATCACACCTTACAGGGAGCAAAACTCATCACACCTTACAGGGAGCAAAACTCATCACACCTTACAGGGAGCAAAACTCATCACACCTTACAGGGAGCAAAACTCATCACACCTTACAGGGAGCAAAACTCATCACACCTTACAGGGAGCAAAACTCATCACACCTTACAGGGAGCAAAACTCATCACACCTTACAGGGAGCAAAACTCATCACACCTTACAGGGAGCAAAACTCATCACACCTTACAGGGAGCAAAACTCATCACACCTTACAGGGAGCAAAACTCATCACACCTTACAGGGAGCAAAACTCATCACACCTTACAGGGAGCAAAACTCATCACACCTTACAGGGAGCAAAACTCATCACACCTTACAGGGAGCAAAACTCATCACACCTTACAGGGAGCAAAACTCATCACACCTTACAGGGAGCAAAACTCATCACACCTTACAGGGAGCAAAACTCATCACACCTTACAGGGAGCAAAACTCATCACACATTACAGGGAGCAAAACTCATCACACCTTACAGGGAGCAAAACTCATCACACCTTACAGGGAGCAAAACTCATCGGACGTTACAGGGAGCAAAACTCATCACACCTTACAGGGAGCAAAACTCATCACACCTTACAGGGAGCAAAACTCATCACACCTTACAGGGAGCAAAACTCATCACACCTTACAGGGAGCAAAACTCATCACACCTTACAGGGAGCAAAACTCATCACACCTTACAGGGAGCATAAACTCATCACACCTTACAGGGAGCAAAACTCATCACACCTTACAGGGAGCAAAACTCATCACACCTTACAGGGAGCAAAACTCATCGGACGTTACAGGGAGCAAAACTCATCACACCTTACAGGGAGCAAAACTCATCGGACGTTACAGGGAGCAAAACTCATCACACCTTACAGGGAGCAAAACTCATCACACCTTACAGGGAGCAAAACTCATCGGACGTTACAGGGAGGTCAGAATCACACCTTACAGGGAGCAAAACTCATCACACCTTACAGGGAGCAAAACTCATCGGACGTTACAGGGAGGTCAGAATCACACCTTACAGGGAGCAAAACTCATCACACCTTACAGGGAGCAAAACTCATCGGACATTACAGGGAAGTCAGAATCACACCTTACAGGGAGGTCAGAATCACACCTTACAAGGAGGTCAGAATCACACCTTACAGGGAAGTCAGAATCACACCTTACAGGGAGGTCAGAATCACACCTTACAGGGAGGTCACAATCACACCTTACAGGGAGGTCAGAATCACACCTTACAGGGAGGTCAGAATCACACCTTACAGGGAGGTCAGAATCACACCTTACAGGGAGGTCAGAATCACACCTTACAGGGAGGTCAGAATCACACCTTACAAGGAGGTCAGAATGACACCTTACAGGGAAGTCAGAATCACACCTTACAGGGAGGTCAGAATCACACCTTACAGGGAGGTCAGAATCACACCTTACAGGGAGGTCAGAATCACACCTTACAGGGAGGTCAGAATCACACCTTACAGGGAAGTCAGAATCACACCTTACAGGGAGGTCAGAATCACACCTTACAGGGAGGTCAGAATCAGACCTTACATGCAGCAACACAACATGGCAGCAACACAACATGGCAGCAACACAACATGGCAGCAACACAACATGGCAGCAACACAACATGGTAGCAACACAACATGGTAGCAACACAACATGGCAGCACAACAACATGGTAGCACAACAACATGGTAGCAACACAACATGGTAGCAACACAACATCGCAGCACAACAACATGGTAGCACAACAACATGGTAGCAACACAACATGGCAGCAACACATGGTAGCACAACAACATGGTAGCACAACAACATGCCATAAACACAACATGGTAGCACAACAACATGGCAGCACAACAACATGGTAGCACAACAACATGGTAGCACAACAACATTCCAAAATGCCGGGCAGTCAAAACAGCCTGGTCAGAGATTGTTAGTGCATAACCTTGACACATGAACATAGATTGGGTAGGGGAAGTAACACCTGGGTAGAGACAATAAAGTAATTACTCTGTAAAACACACCTGAGACTCTCTCACCTCTCAATAAGAGTCTATAGAACTGTCAACATCTCCACTCATCCTCAGTCTAGACCTGCAACTCTCTCACTTCTCAATAAGAGTCTGTAGAACTGTCAACATCTCCAATCATCCTCAGTCTAGACCTGAGACTCTCTCACCTCCCAATAAGAGTCTGTAGAACTGTCAACATCTCCACTCATCCTCAGTCTAGACCTGAGACTCTCTCACCTCTCAATAAGAGTCTGTAGAACTGTCAACATCTCCACTCATCCTCAGTCTAGACCTGAGACTCTCTCACCTCTCAATAAGAGTCTGAAGAACTGTCAACATCTCCACTCATCTTCAGTCTAGACCTGAGACTCTCTCACCTCCCAATAAGAGTCTGTAGAACTGTCAACATCTCCACTCATCCTCAGTCTAAACGAGGTGCGTCAGTCGTAGAGTGAACAGAACATTGTTGGAGAACATAACATTACTCTTGGGTTAGACCCTGTTGGGGTTTAACCAATACGTATTCCTCTTTGCTCTCTTCATCCAGAAGCGTACAGTGAGGTAAGAACCTGAGACAATGGCAACAAGACAATGTAGAGATCAGCATGTTGTCTGGGATTGGGTGACCCACCGACAAATGATAAATTATAATTGTTGAAGCATGTTTTCCAACATGAAGACGATCCACATGCTCCTGACGCTCTGACGTCTTCCCTGTATTCTGAGGAAGAGAATGACAAGTAACTTTGCTAATAAATGCTGACCCAGATAAGATAATTTCCTGACAGGAAGAGTCGAGGGCTGGTTGGACACTCATATTCTTTCTGGGTCATGGACTGTGTCTGAAATGGCTCCCTTATATAGTTCATATGTCTCTGGTCGAAAGTAGTGCACTCTATAAGGAATAGGGTGCCATTTTGGATACGACCCATGACATAGCCCCCCCCCCCCTCCACTCCACTCCACTCCTCAACACCCCACCCCCCTTCTGTCAAGAGAGTCATCCTCTCATATCCTCTGGTCTTACCATATGGTACAAAGGTAGGCTGAACTAATGGCCTATATTGTAATTACTATACTGTGATAGTTCTTGTTACATGGTTTAAGGTCACTGTCAAGGTCAGCTAGTGACATAGAGGTACTTGTAAGTGTACCCAAGAACATAGAAAGGTTAAGTAAATCCTATAGTCAGGAAATATAACCTCTAATCCAACAGAATTCCTCAATTCAAAAGACAATTTATTCCTATGATGCAATTAATGTAGAAAACGTTTTGAGGCGACTTTGCTTTAGGTAATGCTGCCCTGCGTGACACATGAAAACAAACCCGAAACAGCCAGGCAGTCAATCCACTTTGTTTTGACCAGACACATAATGAGTCTTCAGGGACACGCTAAGGGGGAAATAGCTAATGATTCATGCCATACTGTTATACCATTCTGCATGTTACAAGGTTGCATACGTCAACTGTTCCACGTAGAGAATGGCTCACGGAAAGGCTGCTGAAGGAGGGTTGGTACCAGTAATGACTGCTGCTGAAGGAGGGTTGGTATCAGTAATGACTGCTGCTGAAGGAGGGTTGGTGGTAACAGTAATGACTGCTGCTGAAGGAGGGTTGGTACCAGTAATGACTGCTGCTGAAGGAGGGTTGGTACCAGTAATGACTGCTGCTGAAGGAGGGTTGGTATCAGTAATGACTGCTGCTGAAGGAGGGTTGGTGCCAGTAATGACTGCTGCTGAAGGAGGGTTGGTTTCAGTAATGACTGCTGCTGAAGGAGGGTTGGTATCAGAAATGACTGCTGCTGAAGGAGGGTTGGTATCAGTAATGACTGCTGCTGAAGGAGGGTTGGTATCAGTAATGACTGCTGCTGAAGGAGGGTTGGTATCAGTAATGACTGCTGCTGAAGGAGGGTTGGTATCAGTAATGACTGCTGCTGAAGGAGTGTTGGTGGTACCAGTAATGACTGTTGCTGAAGGAGGGTTGGTGGTACCAGTAATGACTGCTGCTGAAGGAGGGTTGGTACCAGTAATGACTGCTGCTGAAGGAGGGTTGGTACCAGTAATGACTGCTGCTGAAGGAGGGTTGGTGGTACCAGTTATGACTGCTGCTGAAGGAGGGTTGGTATCAGTAATGACTGCTGCTGAAGGAGGGTTGGTATCAGTAATGACTGATGCTGAAGGAGGGTTGGTGGTACCAGTAATGACTGCTGCTGAAGGAGGGTTGGTGGTACCAGTAATGACTGCTGCTGAAGGAGGGTTGGTGGTATCAGTCATGACTGCTGCTGAAGGAGGGTTGGTACCAGTAATAACTGCTGCTGAAGGAGGGTTGGTGGTATCAGTAATGACTGCTGCTGAAGGAGGGTTGGTGGTATCAGTAATGACTGCTGCTGAAGGAGGGTTGGTGTCAGTAATGACTGCTGCTGAAGAAGGGTTGGTATCAGTAATGACAGCTGATGAAGGAGGGTTGGTATCAGTAATGACTGCAGCTGAAGGAGGGTTGGTACCAGTAATGACTGCTGCTGAAGGAGGGTTGGTATCATTAATGACTGCTGCTGAAGGAGGGTTGGTGGTATCAGTAATGACTGCTGCTGAAGGAGGGTTGGTATCAGTAATGACTGCAGCTGAAGGAGGGTTGGTATCAGTAATGCCTGCTGCTGAAGCAGGGTTGGTATCAGTAATGACTGCTGCTGAAGGAGGGTTGGTATCAGTAATGACTGCTGCTGAAGGATGGTTGGTGGTACCAGTAATGACTGCTGCTGAAGGAGGGTTGGTGGTACCAGTAATGACTGCTGCTGAAGGAGGGTTGGTATCAGTAATGACTGCTGCTGAAGGAGGGTTGGTGGTACCAGTAATGACTGCTGCTGAAGGAGGGTTGGTGGTATCAGAAATGACTGCTGCTGAAGGAGGGTTGGTACCAGTAATGACTGCTACTGACGGAGGGTTGGTGGTACCAGTAATGACTGCTGCTGAAGGAGGGTTGGTATCAGTAATGACTGCAGCTGAAGGAGGGTTGGTACCAGTAATGACTGCTGCTGAAGGAGGGTTGGTGGTATCAGTAATGACTGCTGCTGAAGGAGGGTTGGTGGTATCAGTAATGACTGCAGCTGAAGGAGGGTTGGTAATATTAATGACTGCTGCTGAAGTAGGGTTGGTGGTACCAGTAATGACTGCTGCTGAAGGAGGGTTGGTATCAGTAATGACTGCTGCTGAAGGAGGGTTGGTGGTACCAGTAATGACTGCTGCTGAAGGAGGGTTGGTATCAGTAATGACTGTTGCTGAAGGAGGGTTGGTGGTACCAGTAATGACTGCTGCTGAAGCAGGGTTGGTATCAGTAATGACTGCTGCTGAAGCAGGGTTGGTAACAGTAATGACTGCTGCTGAAACAGGGTTGGTATCAGTAATGACTGCTGCTGAAGCAGGGTTGGTATCAGTAATGACTGCTGCTGAAGGAGGGTTGGTGGTATCAGTAATGACTGCAGCTGAAGGAGTGTTGGTACCATTAATGACTGCTGCTGAAGGAGGGTTGGTATCAGTAATGCGTGCAGCTGAAGGAGGGTTGGTAACAGTAATGACTGCTGCTGAAGGAGGGTTGGTGGTATCAGTAATGACTGCTGCTGAAGGAGGGTTGGTGGTATCAGAAATGACTGCTGCTGAAGGAGGGTTGGTACCAGTAATGACTGATACTGACGAAGGGTTGGTGGTACCAGTAATGACTGCTGCTGAAGGAGGGTTGGTATCAGTAATGACTGCAGCTGAAGGAGGGTTGGTACCAGTAATGACTGCTGTTGAAGGAGGGTTGGTGGTATCAGTAATGACTGCTGCTGAAGGAGGGTTGGTGGTATCAGTAATGACTGCTGCTGAAGGAGGGTTGGTGGTATCAGTAATGACTGCTGCTGAAGGAGGGTTGGTGGTACCAGTAATGACTGCTGCTGAAGGCGGGTTGGTATCAGTAATGACTGCTGCTGAAGGAGGGTTGGTATCAGTAATGAGTGCTGCTGAAGGAGGGTTGGTGGTATCAGTAATGACTGCTGCTGAAGGAGGGTTGGTGTCAGTAATGACTGCTGCTGAAGGAGGGTTGGTATCAGTAATGACTGCTGATGAAGGAGGGTTGGTATCAGTAATGACTGCTGATGAAGGAGGGTTGGTATCAGTAATGACTGCTGCTGAACGAGGGTTGGTACCAGTAATGACTGCTGCTGAAGCAGGGTTGGTATCAGTAATGACTGCTGCTGAAGGAGGGTTGGTGTCAGTAATGACTGCTGCTGAAGGAGGGTTGGTAACAGTAATGACTGCAGCTGAAGGAGGGTTGGTACCAGTAATGACTGCTGTTGATGGAGGGTTGGTACCAGTAATGACTGCTGCTGATGGAGGGTTGGTACCAGTAATGACTGCTGCTGATGGAGGGTTGGTACCAGTAATGACTGCTGCTGATGGAGGGTTGGTACCAGTAATGACTGCAGCTGAAGGAGGGTTGGTATCAGTAATGACTGCTGCTGATGGAGGGTTGGTACCAGTAATGACTGCTGCTGAAGCAGGGTTGGTAACAGTAATGAACCACAGATGCGGCTGTATCCGATGCATGGACCCCAACGTGTGGGCCTTTACTTTCAGCTTGATTTCAACACACGACCCCCACATGAGGGAGAAGGTCTTCTACTCATCATGAAGGATGAATCTCCGGTGTGAGGACCAGAGGGAGCCAGTTTAAAACACATACCATATGCAGTTGGGAAAGAGCTCATTTATCAGCTTGGAAATACAGTTTTCTTGCTATCCCTTCCATGCCTCCCATCCTCTCCACTCACTCCCCGAGAGCACAATCGCCTCCTAACTGTGTGATTTGACAGGTTTCAAGAGGCAGAAATGTAATCTCAAGTGCTGCCTGGTGTCTGGTCCGGTGTGAATCTCGCTGTGGTAGGGAAGGGACAGGAAGGTGAATGGTGTAAAGGTAATGAGGGAATGCACTAGAACTAGTAGGTTCTAATGAGATCCTGTAGTAAGGGACCTGGAGCAGGGAGAAATGGAGACAGATAAGTACCTACTATGAGAAGACGATTGTTTGCAGTGTTCCCGCCATGGGAAAATGGATCCGAGCCAAACCTGGACAATTTGTTTGGCGAGTCAGAAATAATGTGGAAGGTTGACAATCTACAACGGGCATATGGTGCAACCCTGGCCATTTGTTATTGCTAATGACCTAATCGTTCTCCTGGCAGAAAATAAAAAATGATGAGCGCTTTACGTCATTTACCAAAACGTCTAAAATAATTCAAAAGAATATGATGAGGGGCCAATGCAAGCATGTGAGAAGCTTTGCCTGACAAATGTCTTGGTAGGTGTCTAACGATTTGTCTATTTCGCCAAGCAACTGTCTCTTTATCCCGAACAGCAGGTGCTCTAATCATGTTCAGTGGTCCACTGCATTTATCCTCTGAATGAAAAGATAGTATGCATCGTGTGTGTGTATCTTTTAGGTGATGGCGGCAGCAACTCAACTATAGGTTTAATCCAGGTCTCAGCAACTGAACACGTTGAAATAGCATGACAAAACTCTTACTTGATATATTGATTCTTTAAAATTCATACAGGATCTATTAAGCCAATCTAACATGCGTATTATTTAAGTGCTAAAACTAGTCTTAAATAGCAACATGACTGCAGTTTCTAAGGATCGGCAGTAGGATTAGCACACTGAGAAAACTTGCTTAACAAAATGTCAGGTAAAGTCATGTTATTGTAGTGCAAAGTCATTCGTTCAAAATACACCTTTGAATCTTAAAAAATGTCTTTACTGGTAAAACAATGAATAACTGATGATGAGGCAATACATGCTGCTCTATACATCACCTATACATGCTGCTCTGTACATCACCAACACATGCTGCTCTGTACATCACCAATACATGCTGCTCTGTACATCACCAATACATGCTGCTCTGTACATCACCTATACATGCTGCTCTGTACATCACCTATACATGCTGCTCTGTACATGCTGCTCTATACATCACCAATACATGCTGCTCTGTACATCACCAATACATGCTGCTCTGTACATGCTGCTCTATACATCACCTATACATGCTGCTCTGTACATCACCAATACATGCTGCTCTGTACATCACCTATACATGCTGCTCTGTACATCACCAATACATGCTGCTCTGTACATCACCTATACATGCTGCTCTGTACATCACCTATACATGCTGCTCTGTACATCACCTATACATGCTGCTCTGTACATCACCTATACATGCTGCTCTGTACATCACCAATACATGCTGCTCTGTACATCACCAATACATGCTGCTCTGTACATCACCAATACATCACCTATACATGCTGCTCTGTACATCACCTATACATGCTGCTCTGTACATCACCTATACATGCTGCTCTGCACATCACCAATACATGCTGCTCTGTACATCACCTATACATGCTGCTCTGCACATCACCTATACATGCTGCTCTGTACATCACCTATACATGCTGCTCTGTACATGCTGCTCTGTACATCACCAATACATGCTGCTCTGTACATCACCTATACATGCTGCTCTGTACATCACCTATACATGCTGCTCTGTACATCACCTATACATGCTGCTCTGTACATCACCAATACATGCTGCTCTGTACATCACCTATACATGCTGCTCTGTACATCACCTATACATGCTGCTCTGTACATCACCAATACATGCTGCTCTGTACATCACCTATACATGCTGCTCAATACATCACCTATACATGCTGCTCTGTACATCACCAATACATGCTGCTCTGTACATCACCTATACATGCTGCTCAATACATCACCTATACATGCTGCTCTGTACATCACCAATACATGCTGCTCTATACATCACCAATACATCACCAATACATGCTGCTCTGTACATCACCTATACATGCTGCTCTGTACATCACCTATACATGCTGCTCTGTACATCACCTATACATGCTGCTCTGTACATCACCAATACATGCTGCTCTGTACATCACCTATACATGCTGCTCTGTACATCACCAATACATCACCTATACATGCTACTCTGTACATCACCAATACATCACCTATACATGCTGCTCTGTACATCACCTATACATGCTGCTCTGTACATCACCAATACATCACCTATACATGCTACTCTGTACATCACCAATACATCACCTATACATGCTGCTCTGTACATCACCTATACATGCTGCTCTGTACATCACCTATACATGCTGCTCTGTACATCACCTATACATGCTGCTCTGTACATCACCTATACATGCTGCTCTGTACATCACCAATACATGCTGCTCTGTACATCACCAATACATCACCTATACATGCTGCTCTGTACATCACCTATACATGCTGCTCTGTACATCACCTATACATGCTGCTCTGTACATCACCTATACATTCTGCTCTGTACATCACCTATACATGCTGCTCTGTACATCACCTATACATGCTGCTCTGTACATCACCTATACATGCTGCTCTATACATCACCTATACATGCTGCTCTATACATCACCTATACATGCTGCTCTGTACATCACCTATACATGCTGCTCTGTACATCACCTATACATGCTGCTCTGTACATCACCTATACATGCTGCTCTGTACATCACCTATACATGCTGCTCTATACATCACCTATACATGCTGCTCTATACATCACCTATACATGCTGCTCTGTACATCACCTATACATGCTGCTCTGTACATCACCTATACATGCTGCTCAATACATCACCAATACATGCTGCTCTGTACATCACCAATACATGCTACTCTATACATCACCAATACATGCTGCTCTGTACATCACCTATACATGCTGCTCTGTACACCACCTATACATGCTGCTCTGTACATCACCTATACATGCTGCTCTGTACATCACCTATACATGCTGCTCTGTACACCACCTATACATGCTGCTCTGTACATCACCAATGCATGCTGCTCTGTACACCACCTATACATGCTGCTCTATACATCACCTATACATGCTGCTCTGTACATCACCTATACATGCTGCTCTGTACACCACCTATACATGCTGCTCTGTACATCACCAATGCATCACCAATACATGCTACTCTGTACATCACCAATACATGCTGCTCTGTACATCACCAATGCATCACCAATACATGCTACTCTGTACATCACCTATACATGCTGCTCTGTACATCACCTATACATGCTGCTCTATACATCACCTATACATGCTACTCTGTACATCACCTATACATGCTGCTCTGTACATCACCTATACATGCTGCTCTGTACATCACCAATACATGCTGCTCTGTACATCACCTATACATGCTACTCTGTACATCACCTATACATGCTGCTCTGTACATCACCTATACATGCTGCTCTGTACATCACCTATACATGCTACTCTGTACATCACCTATACATGCTGCTCTGTACATCACCTATACATGCTGCTCTGTACATCACCTATACATGCTGCTCTGCACATCACCTATACATGCTGCTCTATACATCACCTATACATGCTGCTCTGTACATCACCTATACATGCTACTCTGTACATCACCTATACATGCTGCTCTGTACATCACCTATACATGCTGCTCTGTACATCACCTATACATGCTGCTCTGCACATCACCTATACATGCTGCTCTATACACCACCTATACATGCTGCTCTATACATCACCTATACATGCTGCTCTGTACATCACCAATACATGCTGCTCTGTACATCACCTATACATGCTACTCCAATACTAATTATGTGGCTGTGAGAGCAGAGGGAATTGTGCTGACTTTAACTGGGCATGTGTCCCTAATGGCACCCTCTTGCCTTTTGTAGTGTGCTACCCCCATAGGCCCTGTTCAAATGTAGTGCACTATAAAGGGAGTAGGGTGCCATTTTTGAATGACTAACTTAGTCTGACCTTGAGTTGGGGTTTAGAGGAGGCAGGCCTTGATGGAGTGTGGAGCCACCTCATAATTGACTGCCCTTAATCCCAATTAAAGAACTGTAAATGAAATGAAGTCTTCAAATGAATGCAGTCTTAACTTCTGGAGCAGGCCCTACTTTTCTTAATTAGTACATAATTATTCCGATTTTGATATCCGCTGAAAACGATCACATGGAAATTATTTCAGGCTCTGTAACAATAGCTCTTGTATGATATATAAATATATATATATATATATATATATATGCTCTTCTGCTAAAATCTCTATTAACACGTGGAAGTAATTAACTGGTAATTACATTGGAAGTACAACGACCGTTAGGAAGTTTGATAGCCTCTGGTCTGTCACTCAGGCCAGAAAGTTCAGCCGTCTGTGAAAAACGACGGTCACTCCATGAAGAAGCTCGTATAGTAAACTAACAGACATTGTATCTCAGACAGGACACTAACAAGACATTGTATCTCAGACAGGACACTAACAAGACATTGTAGCTCAGACAGGACACTAACAAGACATTGTATCTCAGACAGGACACTAACAAGACATTGTAGCTCAGACAGGACACAGACAGAACACTAACATGACATTGTATCTCAGACAGGACACTAACAAGACATTGTATCTCAGACAGGACACTAACAAGACATTGTATCTCAGACAGGACACTAACAGACATTGTAGCTCAGACAGGACACAGACAGGACACTAACAAGACATTGTATCTCAGACAGGACACTAACAAGACATTGTAGCTCAGACAGGACACTAACAAGACATTGTATCTCAGACAGGACACTAACAGACATTGTATCTCAGACAGGACACTAACAAGACATTGTATCTCAGACAGGACACTAACAAGACATTGTAGCTCAGACAGGACACTAACAAGACATTGTATCTCAGACAGGACACTAACAAGACATTGTAGCTCAGACAGGACACAGACAGGACACTAACAAGACATTGTATCTCAGACAGGACACTAACAGACATTGTAGCTCAGACAGGACACAGACAGGACACTAACAAGACATTGTATCTCAGACAGGACACTAACAAGACATTGTATCTCAGACAGGACACTAACAAGACATTGTAGCTCAGACAGGACACTAACAAGACATTGTATCTCAGACAGGACACTAACAAGACATTGTAGCTCAGACAGGACACTAACAAGACATTGTAGCTCAGACAGGACACAGACAGGACACTAACATGACATTGTAGCTCAGACAGGACACTAACAAGACATTGTATCTCAGACAGGACACTAACAGACATTGTAGCTCAGACAGGACACAGACAGGACACTAACAAGACATTGTATCTCAGACAGGACACTAACAAGACATTGTAGCTCAGACAGGACACTAACAAGACATTGTATCTCAGACAGGACACTAACAGACATTGTATCTCAGACAGGACACTAACAAGACATTGTATCTCAGACAGGACACTAACAAGACATTGTAGCTCAGACAGGACACTAACAAGACATTGTATCTCAGACAGGACACTAACAAGACATTGTAGCTCAGACAGGACACAGACAGGACACTAACAAGACATTGTATCTCAGACAGGACACTAACAGACATTGTAGCTCAGACAGGACACAGACAGGACACTAACAAGACATTGTATCTCAGACAGGACACTAACAAGACATTGTATCTCAGACAGGACACTAACAAGACATTGTAGCTCAGACAGGACACTAACAAGACATTGTATCTCAGACAGGACACTAACAAGACATTGTAGCTCAGACAGGACACTAACAAGACATTGTAGCTCAGACAGGACACAGACAGGACACTAACATGACATTGTAGCTCAGACAGGACACTAACAAGACATTGTATCTCAGACAGGACACTAACAAGACATTGTAGCTCAGACAGGACACAGACAGGACACTAACATGACATTGTAGCTCAGACAGGACACTAACAAGACATTGTATCTCAGACAGGACACTAACAAGACATTGTAGCTCAGACAGGACACAGACAGAACACTAACATGACATTGTAGCTCAGACAGGACACTAACAAGACATTGTATCTCAGACAGGACACTAACAAGACCTTGTAGCTCAGACAGGACACAGACAGGACACTAACATGACATTGTAGCTCAGACAGGACACTAACAAGACATTGTAGCTCAGACAGGACACAGACAGGACACTACCACGACACTGTAGCTCATACAGGACACTAACAAGACATTATAGCTCATACAGGACACTAACAAGACATTGTATCTCAGACAGGACACTAACAAGATATTATAGCTCAGACAGGACAATAGCACGTCATTGTATCTCATACAGGACACTAACAAGACATAGTAGCACATACAGGACAATAACAAGACATAGTAGCACATACAGGACAATAACACATCATTGTATCTCAGACAGGACAATAACACGTCATTGTATCACAGAGAGGACACTAACAAGACATAGTAGCACATACAGGACACTAACAAGACATAGTAGCTCATACAGAACAATAACAAGACATAGTAGCTCATACAGAACACTAACAAGACATTGTAGCTCATACAGGATACTAACAAGACATTGTAGCTCATACAGGACACTAACAAGACATTGTAGCTCATACAGGATACTAACAAGACATTGTATCTCAGAAAGGACACTAACAAGACATAGTAGCACATACAGGACAATAACACATAATTGTATCCACTATTGACAAGGTGGAAATTACAGATCTTATTGACATCATTGGTCAGCTATAAAAAAATATATATATATTTTTTAAACATCTTCAGTTTATCATCTATTTACTCTGAACCAGAACTGTTAATTTAAATATTTACTTGAATTGTGCCAGAATAGTGTTTCATTTCCTGTTTTTAGGGAGTAGTGGGACCTTTGGTTGTTTTATACAGTAACACAGGGCTTCTTGGTTGTTTTGAGGGATGTACGGATGACTTAATATTAGATAGATTGTACGAAAAGGAAAGATAAATAGTCTTTGCATGTCAAGATAAAGTAATTGAAGCTGCCTGGGGGAGAGACAGTCTACACTGGGCTAAGAATATGACTCCCTAATGTAAAGCGTTGTTTTTTCCTCTTAAACTTTTACTGGATCGAACATGGGGATTAAGGGACGATTTAGTCAGCAAGCCATATCCACTCTATTTGAAGGAACTCCTCTCTCCTGTGGAAAGGGGAAGTGTATCCTGCATATCCTGCAGTGTGAGACACTGTATCCTGCAGTGTGAGACACTGTATCCTGCAGTGTGAGACACTGTATCCTGCAGTGTGAGACACTGTATCCTGCAGTGTGAGACACTGTATCCTGCAGTGTGAGACACTGTATCCTGCAGTGTGAGACAGACCAGAGCTGGAGGCCCGAGTACACGGACAGTACACGGACAGAACACGGACAGTACACGCACAGTACACGGACAGAACACGGACAGTACACGGACAGAACACGGACAGTACACGGACAGAACACGAACAGTACACGGACAGAACACGGACAGAACACGGACAGAACACGACAGAACACGAACAGAACACGGACAGTACACGAACAGAACACGGACAGAACACGAACAGAACACGGACAGAACACGGACAGAACACGGACAGAACACGGACAGATAATTCTGCCACAGCTGCCCTTTCAACTCCTGACCCCCATCCACTTGCAAGGTCAACAAATTAGTGCTCTGGATGTGTTGACCGAGGGAATATAATGTATTTCCTCTGACTCAACTGTTTACGTAACCGAGAGACTTTTAATGAGGCTATGTCATGTGGCCAGAGAGAAATGGGTCATTTAATCTGCGGTGAGCTAATATAGAAACAATATTTATAAAAACCACCAATGAAAACATGAGAATATATAATTAGGAATAGTTTGAATGACGATAGGAAACAATGAATAGTGTATCCGGTCATAATGTTTTGCTTTGGTTCCTAATCTGGGAAAACATGTCTAAAACTCGGAAATAAGATACGAACAATCAGGCGAAACATGAGAATATATATAAATAAATATAAATATATATAAATATATAAAATAAAGATGATACATGTTTCACAATCATGTTTCCCACTTCAGATCTCATAGGAACGAATCCAAAACGTGGACTTTACGTAAGTCAGGTATTGATGTCAATGCGATATTTTCGAGTTTCGGATAAATACTTGCGGAGAGTGGGGTAACATTCAACATCACTCCGTCAAGGGAAATAAAATATTATTTCCAACAAAGATATCTACGTATATTACAGGATGTTGTGTATTTCTGGAAATAATCAGAATTGATGTAATCATAAACGTTTTGAAAACACAGCTTAAGTATCTTGGCACAACTTACCCCACAGGTATATAAAATAATAAAAATTGTTTGTTACATTTCTGTAGCACTTTTCATAACAATCGAAAGCATTAAAAGTATTATTTTTATTTTTTATATAGGTACATAATAATTTGTAGCCTAGCTATATTCAGAGTAGTCTAGCTATATTTAGAGAAGTCTAGCTATATTTAGAGTAGTCTAGCTATATTCAGAGTAGTCTAGCTATATTTAGAGAAGTCTAGCTATATTTAGAGTAGTCTAGCTATTGTTAGAGTAGTCTAGCTATATTTACAGTAATATAGCTATAGTTTGAGTAGCCTAGATATATTTAGAGTAGCCTAGCTATAGTTATAGTAGCCTAGCTATAGTTTGAGTAGCCTAGCTATATTTAGAGTAGCCTAGCTATAGTTATAGTAGCCTAGCTATAGTTTGAGTAGCCTAGCTATAGTTATAGTAGCCTAGCTATAGTTTGAGTAGCCTAGCTATATTTAGAGTAGCCTAGCTATAGTTATGGTAGCCTAGCTATAGTTTGAGTAGCATGGCTATAGCTAGGCTACTCCAAATATAGCTAGGCAACTTTAAATATAGCTAAAATGTCCGTGTTCTCAAAATGTTATTTAACTTTATTTAACTAGTCAGTTAAGGACACATTCCTATTTTCAATGACAGCCTAGGAACAGTGGGTTAACTGGTCTAGGAACAGTGGGTTAACTGGTCTAGGAACAGTGGGTTAACTGGTCTAGGAACAGTGGGTTAACTGGTCTAGGAACAGTGGGTTATCTGGTCTAGGAACAGTGGGTTAACTGGTCTAGGAACAGGGGGTTAACTGGTCTAGGAACAGTGGGTTAACTGGTCTAGGAACAGGGGGTTAACTGGTCTAGGAACAGTGGGTTAACTGGTCTAGGAACAGTGGGTTAACTGGTCTAGGAACAGTGGGTTAACTGGTCTAGGAACAGTGGGTTAACTGGTCTAGGAACAGTGGGTTAACTGGTCTAGGAACAGTGGGTTAACTGGTCTAGGAACAGTGGGTTATCTGGTCTAGGAACAGTGGGTTAACTGGTCTAGGAACAGGGGGTTAACTGGTCTAGGAACAGGGGGTTAACTGGTCTAGGAACAGGGGGTTAACTGGTCTAGGAACAGTGGGTTAACTGGTCTAGGAACAGTGGGTTAACTGGTCTAGGAACAGTGGATTAACTGGTCTAGGAACAGGGGGTTAACTGGTCTAGGAACAGTGGGTTAACTGGTCTAGGAACAGTGGGTTAACTGGTCTAGGAACAGTGGGTTAACTGGTCTAGGAACAGTGGGTTAACTGGTCTAGGAACAGTGGGTTAACTGGTCTAGGAACAGTGTGTTAACTGGTCTAGGAACAGTGGGTTAACTGGTCTAGGAACAGTGGGTTAACTGGTCTAGGAACAGTGGGTTAACTGGTCTAGGAACAGTGGGTTAACTGGTCTAGGAACAGGGGGTTAACTGGTCTAGGAACAGTGGGTTAACTGGTCTAGGAACAGTGGGTTAACTGGTCTAGGAACAGTGTGTTAACTGGTCTAGGAACAGTGGGTTAACTGGTCTAGGAACAGTGGGTTAACTGGTCTAGGAACAGTGGGTTAACTGGTCTAGGAACAGTGGGTTAACTGGTCTAGGAACAGTGGGTTAACTGGTCTAGGAACAGTGGGTTAACTGGTCTAGGAACAGTGGGTTAACTGGTCTAGGAACAGTGGGTTAACTGGTCTAGGAACAGTGGGTTAACTGGTCTAGGAACAGGGGGTTAACTGGTCTAGGAACAGTGGGTTAACTGGTCTAGGAACAGTGGGTTAACTGGTCTAGGAACAGTGGGTTAACTGGTCTAGGAACAGGGGGTTAACTGGTCTAGGAACAGGGGGTTAACTGGTCTAGGAACAGTGGGTTAACTGGTCTAGGAACAGTGGGTTAACTGGTCTAGGAACAGTGGGTTAACTGGTCTAGGAACAGTGGGTTAACTGGTCTAGGAACAGTGGGTTAACTGGTCTAGGAACAGTGGGTTAACTGGTCTAGGAACAGTGGGTTAACTGGTCTAGGAACAGTGGGTTAACTGGTCTAGGAACAGTGGGTTAACTGGTCTAGGAACAGTGGGTTAACTGGTCTAGGAACAGTGGGTTAACTGCCTGTTCAGGGGGAGAACAGCAGATTTTTACCTTGTCAGCTCAGGGGTTTGATCTTGTAACACTTTCGTTAACTAGTCCAACGCTCTAACCACTAGGTTACCTGGCTCTAACCACTAGGTTACCTGGCTCTAACCACTAGCCTACCTGGCTCTAACCACTAGGCTACCTGGCTCTAACCACTAGGCTACCTGGCTCTAACCACTAGGCTACCTGGCTCTAACCACTAGGTTACCTGGCTCTAACCACTAGGTTACCTGGCTCTAACCACTAGGCTACCTGGCTCTAACCACTAGGCTACCTGGCTCTAACCACTAGGTTACCTGGCTCTAACCACTAGGCTACCTGCTCTAACCACTAGGCTACCTGGCTCTCACCACTAGGCTACCTGGCTCTAACCACTAGGCTACCTGGCTCTAACCACTAGGCTACCTGCTCTAACCACTAGGCTACCTGGCTCTAACCACTAGGCTACCTGGCTCTAACCACTAGGCTACCTGGCTCTAACCACTAGGCTACCTGCTCTAACCACTAGGCTGCCTGCCTCTAACCACTAGGCTACCTGGTTCTAACCACTAGGCTACCTGCTCTAACCACTAGGCTACCTGGCTCTAACCACTAGGCTACCTGGCTCTAACCACTAGGTTACCTGGTTCTAACCACTAGGCTACCTGCTCTAACCACTAGGCTACCTGCTCTAACCACTAGGCTACCTGGCTCTAACCACTAGGCTACCTGGCTCTAACCACTAGGCTACCTGCTCTAACCACTAGACTACCCTGCCACCCCGTATAACCTGCTTTGGTTTAGATACAAACACCAAGAAAACTCTAACACAATACATTTGACTCTGTGAAATTCTGTTTTTTGGACATAACCACTTTTCCCATGTAGTTTCTTCCTTCACAGACTCCATGAAATGATGATCTCGTCCTAAATATCCGGTCACTTGATAAAGCTTGTGTATGGTTTCCTTAAACAAGAGGGGTTGCTCAACGTCCCCTGTTTTTTCTCAACTTCCCTCAATCTACTAATCTACAAAAAATAACACAATTGCACATTCTTTGCACAGATGTGCGTAAGCTGGTGAACAGTTGCAGGGTATTAAATGTATGATTACATTGAGTCTTTATTACATTAGTATTAGACATATAATGTGTACAAATCAAATAGAGTTGTGCAATGCTCATTATTTTTTATAACGCATGTAATATGTATGGCTATCCTGTAATGTATAAAATGTTGCAATTTATCTCATGTAGATGAATATCATTAGGGGGGCGTACTCTGGGTAAATTGTCTAATATTTCACAGTTACAGGGAGTTAAACAGTACTGCACAATACACTGTGGAAATCACTGTTATAGGGGAATATACAGTACTACACAATACACTGTAGAAATCACTGTTATAGGGGAATATACAGTACTACACAATACACTGTAGAAATCACTGTTATAGGGGAATATACAGTACTACACAATACACTGTAGAAATCACTGTTATAGGGGAATATACAGTACTACAGAATACACTGTGGAAATCACTGTTATAGGGGAATATACAGTACTATACAATGCACTGTAGAAATCACTATTATAGGGGAATATACAGTACTACACAATACACTGTAGAAATCACTGATCTGAATGTAATTGTCTTTATATGTCAAATGTCTATATTATCTAATTCACATGGGCAAATACTAGACTTTAATTGAAGCTGAGAGCTCCAGTGTGTCATTATGAAGATGTTTCAGGGCAGCGGAGGTCTCAGAGACACCACACATATTGTTATTCATTTCCTGGTTGTAGTTTCCTGTCTGTACATATTGTTATTCATTTCCTGGTTGTAGTTTACTGTCTGTACATATTGTTAGTCATTTCCTGGTTGTAGTTTCCTGTCTGTACACATTGTTATTCATTTCCTGGTTGTAGTGTCCTGTCTGTACATATTGTTATTCATTTCCTGGTTGTAGTTTACTGTCTGTCCATATTGTTATTCATTTCCTGGTTGTAGTTTACTGTCTGTACATATTGTTAGTCATTTCCTGGTTGTAGTTTCCTGTCTGTACACATTGTTATTCATTTCCTGGTTGTAGTGTCCTGTCTGTACATATTGTTATTCATTTCCTGGTTGTAGTTTACTGTCTGTACATATTGTTAGTCATTTCCTGGTTGTAGTGTACTGTCTGTACATTTTGTTAGTCATTTCCTGGTTGTAGTTTACTGTCTGTACATATTGTTATTCATTTCCTGGTTGTAGTTTACTGTCTGTACATATTGTTAGTCATTTCCTGGTTGTAGTTTACTGTCTGTACATTTTGTTAATCATTTCCTGGTTGTAGTGTCCTGTCTGTACATATTGTTATTCATTTCCTGGTTGTAGTTTACTGTCTGTACATATTGTTAGTCATTTCCTGGTTGTAGTTTACTGTCTGTACATATTGTTAATCATTTCCTGGTTGTAGTGTCCTGTCTGTACATATTGTTATTCATTTCCTGGTTGTAGTTTACTGTCTGTACACATTGTTATTCATTTCCTGGTTGTAGTGTCCTGTCTGTACATATTGTTATTCATTTCCTGGTTGTAGTTTACTGTCTGTACATATTGTTAGTCATTTCCTGGTTGTAGTGTACTGTCTGTACATATTGTTAGTCATTTCCTGGTTGTAGTTTCCTGTCTGTACATATTGTTAGTCATTTCCTGGTTGTAGTGTCCTGTCTGTACATATTGTTATTCATTTCCTGGTTGTAGTTTACTGTCTCTACATATTGTTAGTCATTTCCTGGTTGTAGTTTACTGTCTCTACATATTGTTAAAATTGTAATGTCAATGTTTACAACACATTAAACAATATATGTAGACTTTATTTTCCAAAGAGGGGGACACCTCTAAAGTTTGGTTATGTAAAATAAACTAAATTACACCTCTCTCAGTTTACTACAAATTAATCCTTAGAGAACCCCCCCCCCCCCCATGTTCCCCACTCATTACCTTCAAGCAAAGAGGTGTAGCTACAATTAGTACACGCCTTTCATTACAATATGGATATTCCCTACTTGTCCTTGGGACACCAACACATCTTACAATCCACAGGAACACCTCCCTACCAACCCCCCTTACCTCCCCCACCCTCTCCCCCCAGCCTACCGGCAACCCCCTGCCCAACCCCCTTTACCTCCCCCACCCTCTCCCCCCAGCCTACCGGCAACCCCCTGCCGTGCCTTCCACGGCGTTTCGTGTCGACGCGGTGCCGGAGCTCAAGGTGCTTGTCCTGGTAAATTGAAGAGCGCTGGAAAGCAAAGGAGAGAGATAATATTACATTTCATCGTGTCAAAAAGGTGTTTCTTACTGTGTTAATGGAGCCCAATACGTTTTGGCGGTGAGGCTGAACGCGAGCTCCTCTAACCAGCTGATGATAAAGGCCTCTGAAGATTAAAGCCAGCCCATGCTGTTCTAATATGATGTCGTTGTGTAGATTATAGAATGGAAGATGTTCACCATTCATGACTCTATCATTAAATACTTCTCAGTGGACACATCATATGAAACACAGTTTTTTTAAACTTTTTTTTTCACATTTTATTGAAACTTTATTTGACTTAGACAAGTCAGTTAAGAACTAATTCTTATTTACAATGACGGTCTACCCCGGCCAAAACACGGACGACGCTGGGCCAATTGTGCCCCGCCCTATGGGACTACCAATCACGGGCCGGATGTGATGCAGCCTGTGATACAATGACAATGATAACACTATTTGTCTATTTCTAACAAATTAATTTGTATTTCAAGTTAATATTATTTTTTTGTCTGGAATTTAAAAAATATGCATATTTTTTTTGTGGTGTAGTAGTTCTATATTGTGCCTGCCGGCAGGCAGTAGAGCAGCACAAGTGTGTCTGTAGATGACACAGGAAATGGGTGTGAGCAACAGGATTCACGCAGAGCTTCTCACACTTCCTGCTCTATCTCCTATCAGACGGTGAGAGGAGGGAGGGAGGGAGGGAGGGAAGGAGGGAGGGAGAGCGAGAGAGGGAGGGAAGGAGAGTGAGAGAGGGAGGGAAGGAGAGCGAGAGAGGGAGGGATGGAGAGCGAGAGAGGGAGGGAAGGAGAGCGAGAGAGGGAGGGAAGGAAGGAAAGTGGGAGAGGGAGGGAGGGAGTGAAAGAGAACGAGAGAGGAAGGGAGTGAAGGAGAGAGAGAGAGGGAGGGAGGGAATGGGAGAAGGGAGGGAGGGAGTGAAAGAGAACGAGAGAGGAAGGGAGTGAAGGAGAGAGAGAGAGGAAGGCAGGGAATGAGAGAAGGGGAGTCTGAGAAAGAAAGAGAGAAACAGAATATCTGCATAGCGGAGGTATAACTGACAGCCGAGGTCAGACCCTCTCTGTTTAATGACACAGACACATTTTGACTAGTTTAAATAACTTTCAACAATCATCAACTCACCGGTTCCACTCTTCATACCAACCCGCCTAAACCTGACACATAATTACACACGTACTGATGGCATTGCCAGGGCCGATAATTAAACACTGCCCCGGGAGGATTGGTATTGCTGGTCTACAGCTGGGATGTTGTCGAGAGGTGGAGAGAAAAGCAGCGTTTAACCAGATCCTCTTTAAAGAAGTTGGACCAGAGGTGCTGCTGTTGCGTTAATGGCGTAAGTCTCTGCACACCAATCACCATGTGTGTGTAGTGTGTCTACAACGGTACCCTATTCCATATCTGGTGCACTACTTTTTTTACCCCGGGGCACATAGGTACCAGGGTGCTTTTTTTGGGGGAAGCAAGCCAATGTCTCTCACCCAACAAGTGATACACAAACAGTGTTATCTGGGGGTTAAACAGCTCCGTCAGGCCCGAGTCTGGTTCTGTCTGTCCATTCATCTATTATCGTCCATTACAGCAACACTCGCACGTTTGATTTGGCAACGTGTCACCCTGCAAAAAAGCCATTTCGGACACCTTTATGATTCAACCAACACAGATCTGAAAAGGCACAAAGACGACGAATAGGACACATATGCTCAGCATATAACTAGATTTATCTCTCCTGTCCTGAGTGGAAACAATACATCAATATATCTAGATTTATCTCTCCTGAGGGGATAGAATACCTCAATATATCTAGATTTATCTCTCCTAAGGGGGAACAATACCTCAATATATCTAGATTTATCTCTCCTTTCCTGAGGGGAACAATACATCAATATAACTAGATTTATCTCTCCTGAGGGCAAACAATACCTCAATATTACTAGATTTATCTCTCCTGAGGGCAAACAATACCTCAATATATCTAGATGTATCTCTCCTGAGGAGAAACAATACCTCAATATATCTAGCTGTATCTCTCCTGAGGAGAAACAATACCACAATATAACTAGATTTATCTCTCCTGAGGAGAAACAATACCACAATATAACTAGATTTATCTCTCCTGAGGAAAAACAATACCACAATATATCTAGATTTATCTCTCCTGTCCTGAGGAGAAACAATACCTCAATATATCTAGATTTATCTCTCCTGTCCTGAGGAGAAATAATACCTCAATATATCTAGTTTTATCTCTCCTGTCCTGAGGAGAAATAATACCTCAATATATCTAGATTTATCTCTCCTGTCCTGAGGAGAAACAATACCTCAATATATCTAGTTTTATCTCTCCTGTCCTGAGGGGGAAGACATCACACTCATTGTTTTTCAGAGCCAACATTTTTATTGTGACAAAGCGAGACTATTTTGGGCCCATTTCTGTTTTCATTTAAAGCATTTATAATAGAAACCAGTCACGTCATACTCTGGTGTACAGGAACCTGCTCTCACTGTGGACACATGTATTTTCAACATTAAAAACAAGCCATTTAAAAACAATACACGGCTGAACTTTGTACTTTCCACAGATCTCAACAGGCCCTGATATTTCCTTATATGAAGTTGTGAAGCCCACTGAGTCGTGGGAAGGTTTGCGATCCAGACAGATCTGAAGGAGCCAACTCCATGGTGGAACAGGAACGGGAACAGGGACGGGAACGGGAACGGGAACAGGAACGGGGACAGGGACGGGAACGGGAACAGGGACAGGAACGGGAACAGGAACGGGGACAGGGACAGGAACGGGAACAGGGACAGGAACGGGAACAGGAACAGGGACAGGGACAGGGACGGGAACAGGAACGGGAACGGGAACGGGGACGGGGACGGGGACGGGGACGGGAACGGGAACGGGAACAGGGACAGGAACAGGGACAGGGACAGGGACAGGGACGAGAACGGGAACGGGAATGGGAACGGGGACGGGGACGGGAACAGGGACGGGAACAGGAACGGGGACGGGGACGGGGACGGGGACGGGAACGGGGACGGGAACGGGGACGGGAACGGGAACGGGGACGGGAACGGGGACGGGGACGGGGACGGGAACAGGGACGGGAACGGGAACGGGAACGTGAACGGGAACAGGGACAAGAACAGGGACAGGGACAGGGACAGGGACAGGGACAGCCACCCGTCCTGACTCCTCACCGTAGTGTATGTCCTTTTCATCTCCATGAACCTCAGTCCCTGCTCCCTGCTCCCTGCCGTGAAAACAAATCACACTTCTCTATTCAAGAGGCCAGTGAATAATGACCCATTAACCAATCAGGACAGGTATATACACACGTTAACATACTACCATCCTCAGACTGGGCAAGAGAGAAAGACAGTGTCTTCCCTTCATCTTTATTCTGGTCACCCTGAATATTTTTATTTAGTTATTTAACCTTTATTTAACCAGGTAGGCTAGTTGAGAACACCTTTATTTAACCAGGTAGGCTAGTTGAGAACAAGTTCTCATTTGCAACTGCTACCTGGCAAAGATAAAGCATAGCAGTGTGAACAGACAACAACACAGAGTTACACATGGAGTAAACAATAAACAAGTCAATTACACAGTAGAATGAAAAAAAGAGTCTGTATACATTGTGTGCAGAAGGCACGAGGAGGTAGGCGTTTAATTACAATTTAGCAGATGAACACTGGAGTGATAAATGATCAGATGGTCATGTACAGGTAGAGATACTGGTGTATCTGACCCTCAACAGGTGTCAGTACAGACAGACAGACTCAAAACCCCAAAACAGGAAGTATCCAGGGTGACCTACATCTTCAAAACATTTACATTTTAGACACAACTGTAACTTAAATATTTTAAAATGTAAAAAAAAAAAAAAAAGTAGAAATCTTTAGAGGAAGAAAGAAAACAACATGGTGGTAATTTATTGCTCAAGAATTTTCTAGAAAAGGTTAGCTCTACATTACGGCCAGATGCACATCTGTACTTTCCAGGTAGTCCTGTGTAGCCCACTAGGGGGAAGCCACAGAACTCCAGGTAGTCCCGTGTAGCCCACTAGGGGGAAGCCACAGAACTCCAGGTAGTCCCTTGTAGCCCACTAGGGGGAAGCCACAGAACTCCAGGTAGTCCCTTGTAGCCCACTAGGGGGAAGCCACAGAACTCCAGGTAGTCCCTTGTAGCCCACTAGGGGGAAGCCACAGAACTCCAGGTAGTCCCTTGTAGCCCACTAAGGGGAAGCCACAGAGCTCCAGGTAGTCCCGTGTAGCCCACTAGGGGGAAGCCACAGAACTCCAGGTAGTCCCTTGTAGCCCACTAGGGGGAAGCCACAGAACTCCAGGTAGTCCCTTGTAGCCCACTAAGGGGAAGCCACAGAACTCCAGGTAGTCCCTTGTAGCCCACTAGGGGGAAGCCACAGAACTCCAGGTAGTCCCTTGTAGCCCACTAGGGGGAAGCCACAGAACTCCAGGTAGTCCCTTGTAGCCCACTAGGGGGAAGCCACAGAACTCCAGGTAGTCCCTTGTAGCCCACTAGGGGGAAGCCACAGAACTCCAGGTAGTCCCTTGTAGCCCACTAGGGGGAAGCCACAGAGCTCGGCTGTAATTCATGTCTCACAAATAACATGGGTCATGACACGAATTGTGGTTCATATTAACCATATTCCCATAAGGCCCTTTTCTATAATTACTTTTTTTTGATATCACATTGTAAAGACGAAGGTAATTGAACAAAGATTTTCACAGCTTCTAGATCTGAGAGTAGTGAAAATTGGCGGGTATTGTTCTGAAATTGTTGATAAATAAACGTGACTAGAAAACCAAAAGCTCAGATCAAAAGCGATCTACTGTGTACTTTACAAGGAGTAGCTATAGGAACGCTCCTGGACCACGGTCCCTTATCCCTGAAGCTATACTTTTGGGAGACGGTATCATCACAAATTATAGTGCCGATCACAGTCCTGCAAAAAAAAAAAAAAAACATTTTTGTTCCTAATCATTGACCGAATTAGTCTTGCATGTTCTTGACCAAAGTCAGATGTCATCGTCATCTAATTGTTCCAAATGACACAGGCCAAATACATGACAAAAGTGTTGTGGAAATGTCCTCAGGCCAGAAACATGCTGAGGTAAATGATGGTAAAGGAAACCTGTCTGTGTCTCTAAACGTGGCTTGGCAGCGAGGTTGCTGCCTCATTAAGGGTTCTCAGCAAGGGCCACGCAAGGCCTTTCACTTCGAGGTTGCTGCCTCATTTCCTGCTGACGGCTCTTTAGGGCCAACTGCTGATGGCTTCTGGAGCCCCGGCTCCGAGAGGACAGGTGTCCGCCGTTGTGAAACCTCTAGCACAGCTGGTAGCATCTGGCACACAGCACTCCATTCACAGGCCTGGCAAAAGACCTGGCGTCCAACCTGGCGTTCCCGGGTCTGCAGAGAAGGTATGTCAAGGGCAGCCGTGGTACAAGCTTACTCACAGGGCAACCCGGGCCCCCTTGGGAGAGCCTACAACTGAGGGTAGAGGGTCATTTAGTTTCCACACCCACGCTAGGCCTGGCCTCCACGGGAATGGCAACAATGAGCCTCATCAATGCCAAATGTTGTAATTGCTGCTGCTGTGTATATGTGAGTGTGTGAGTGTGTGAGTGTGTGTGTGTGTGTGTGAGAGAGTGTGTGAGTATGTGTGTGTGGCGAGAGAGACAACCGATTCATTAAAATCTGGGCAACAACAGACATATCCTGTGAAGCAAAAAAAATAAGAAAGGACAACAGTAGTCATATCCCATGTAGCAGAAACAGGGCAACAGCAGTCATATCCCATGTAGCAGAAACAGGGCAACAGCAGTCATATCCCATGTAGCAGAAACAGGGAAAGAAAGAACATATATATATATATATATATATTGTCCACTTCATTCTGTGTATGTCTGCCCCATGTGGGTACAGTCCCCAGTGGAACATGTTTTCTATGATCACAGAGCAGTCCTGATACTCTCCAGGTTTCCCTGTAAATACCTGCGAGTCTAGATGCTGCAGCAACAAATTCCCACTATTTAAGACGTCTGACCTAGAAAGCCTGAGAAAACCATATGGAATACAGGAAGCAGGAAAAAAGGCAGATTTAGTATGGCTAAAGGTCTTGTGGGATGTTGTGGTGTTTCTCCAAGAGCAGCCTCATAGGAACCATGGCCTAAATCCCTGTGTGGTATAACCGTGATGGAAGCTAGGGCTGTAGTATGATGGAAGCTAGGGCTGTAGTATGATGGAAGCTAGGGCTGTAGTATGATGGAAGCTAGGGCTGTAGTATGATGGAAGCTAGGGCTGTAGTATGATGGAAGCTAGGGCTGTAGTATGATGGAAGCTAGGGCTGTAGTATGATGGAAGCTAGGGATGTAGTATGATGGAAGCTAGGGCTGTAGTATGATGGAAGCTAGGGCTGTAGTATGATGGAAGCTAGGGCTGTAGTATGATGGAAGCTAGGGCTGTAGTATGATGGAAGCTAGGGCTGTAGTATGATGGAAGCTAGGGCTGTAGTATGATGGAAGCTAGGGCTGTAGTATGCTCTAATAACTTAATGATAACCTACTGGTCTATTGTCTGTTCTCTACTCATTAACTTAATGATAAGCTAGTGGTCTATAGACTTAATGATGACCTAGTGGTCTATAGACTTAATGATAACCTAGTGGTCTATAGAGTTAATGATAACCTAGTGGTCTATAGACTTAATGATAACCTACTGGTCTATAGTCTGTTCTCTTCTCATTAACTTAAAGACAACCTACTGGTCTATAGTCTGTTCTCTCCTCATTAACTTATTGATAACCTAGTGGTCTATAGTCTGTTCTCTCCCCATTAACTTAATGATAACCTACTGGTCTATAGTCTGTTCTCTCCTCATTAACTTATTGATAACCTAGTGGTCTATAGTCTGTTCTCTCCTCATTAACTTAATGATAACCTACTGGTCTATAGTCTTTTCTCTCCTCATCAACTTAATGATAACCTAGTGATCTATAGACTTAATGATAACCTACTGGTCTATAGACTTAATGATAACCTAGTGATCTATAGACTTAATGATAACCTAGACTTAATGATAACCTATGGATCTATAGACTTAATGACAACCTACTGGTCTATAGTCTTTTCTCTATTCATTAACTTGATAATGATAACCTAGTGTTTTCTATAGACTTTTCTCTATTCATTACCTTCATTAATGATAAGCTAGTGTTCTTGTCAATGCTGTCCTGTATATTTAGGGATAACTATGCAAAGGGGATATAGACATACCTCGTATTTATATGTGATGCGTTGTTCTTCTTCTGTAGTCGAACAATCTAATAAACGGTATTAGATAAACATTCACAATGTGAATCTATTGGATTTGCTGCAGGGGAAATGGACGAACCACTATGTATGTGTCATCTCATGTTATACGGGTGGATGACTCAATTGGTAATAAATATGGATCAAGAGGCCCTTTTACATTGGAAATAATAAAAACAGATATCGCAGTGATATAAGCGACCACTTTGCGATGTTACGGTGAAATTGCTCGGGCACGTTGTGCAGAATACAAAATCTAATTTCTGTGAGCAACCCTCTTCTATCCGCTGTCGTCTCCGCAGATCATTTTTATTCATAGCGGGTAGGACGTATAGCCTAGAACAACGCCAGTGATCTATTTACCGCAAAGCATCCCAGGCCTTTACAGGCAGTTTTGGACAGCTGTGATAGACACATGCTGGTATCAGAAATATCTTCAAGCACTCAGCCGATCTAATACATTGATTAAACTTTGCCTGTACCAATCATTTTCCCTGTATCTTCCCCTGTCTGTCGGGCACCACCTGAAGGATCGCTGCCTACTTACGTGGAACCACAATGGAGAAGGAAATGGTTTAATTGAAGTATCTGACGTTTTTGAGAACTGTCAAGACTCTTTCACCGGAATGATATATGATCTTATAAGGACACGCTTCCCCTTCAAGCTGTGAATTATATTACCCAGCGGTCTGAGAACCCTATTTTAATGGTGCTGTGATGGCAGTATTACGGCCCAATCAGCAGAACAGCAGGACCAGGAGAAAAACAGCCCCTATGACGATTGTAAAATGCCTTGTTTATTTGTTGATGTTCCCAACATTTGAAATGGGATTTGCTTCGGTCACGCAGTCAGATCTGTGACTGGCAGTAGACTCTACTGTGGGTCAGAGCTTCTGGATCCTTCCACCAGTCTCACAAACGATCCAGACTGATCCATACGTAATGTTCACTTTATATGATTAACATAGGCGATAAAGGGCAACCCTGATTAACACCACTATATAATATTATTAAATATATTATAGGATTAACACTATATAATATTATTAAATATATTATAGGATTAACACTCTATATTATATTATTAGATATATTATAGGATTAACACTCTATATAATATTATTAGATATATTATAGGATTAACACTCTATATAATATTATTAAATATGTTATAGGATTAACACTCTATATTATATTATTAGATATGTTATAGGATTAACACCACTATATAATATTATTAGATATGTTACAGGATTAACACCTATATCTATATAATATCATTATATTATTATCACAAACCCCAAACATAAGTGTAGAGTAAATCACTATACTAGAAAAATGGTTGGTACCTTGAGGATCAATACATTTTTAGGTAATCAAATATCTACTCCTCTATAAACTGACCAATGAGTTCACCAGCCATAACGTTGTTTCCTCAGAGAGCAGGCGCTGACTGTTATAGAAATACCTACCGTTCGCTATGTAAAATAACACTGGTAGAGTTCTCTACCAGAGAGATGGACAGTACTGTTCACTATCTAAAATAACACTGGTAGAGTTCTCTACGAGAGAGACGGACAGTACTGTACGCTATCTAAAATAACACTGGTAGAGTTCTCTACGAGAGAGATGGACAGTACTGTTCGCTATGTAAAATAACACTGGTAGAGTTCTCTACGAGAGAGACGGACAGTACTGTACGCTATGTAAAATAACACTGGTAGAGTTCTCTACGAGAGAGATGGACAGTACTGTACGCTATGTAAAATAACACTGGTAGAGTTCTCTACGAGAGAGACGGACAGTACTGTACGCTATCTAAAATAACACTGGTAGAGTTCTCTACGAGAGAGATGGACAGTACTGTTCGCTATGTAAAATAACACTGGTAGAGTTCTCTACGAGAGAGACGGACAGTACTGTACGCTATGTAAAATAACACTGGTAGAGTTCTCTACGAGAGAGATGGACAGTACTCTACGCTATGCAAAATAACACTGGTAGAGTTCTCTACGAGAGAGATGGACAGTACTGTACGCTATGTAAAATAACACTGGTAGAGTTCTCTACGAGAGAGATGGTCGGTACTGTACGCTATGTAAAATAACACTGGTAGAGTTCTCTACGAGAGAGATGGACAGTACTGTTCACATGTAAAATAACACTGGTAGAGTTCTCTACGAGAGAGATGGACAGTACTGTACGCTATGTAAAATAACACTGGTAGAGTTCTCTACGAGAGAGATGGACAGTACTGTTCGCTATGTAAAATAACACTGGTAGAGTTCTCTACGAGAGAGATGGACAGTACTGTTCACATGTAAAATAACACTGGTAGAGTTCTCCACGAGAGAGATGGACAGTACTGTACGCTATGTAAAATAACACTGGTAGAGTTCTCTATGAGAGAGATGGACAGTACCGTACGCTATACTTACAGGGGTTGTCTATAACAGAGACAGACTGTACAGTTTGCAATATAATACTGATAGGTTTGTCTGGGAGAGGTAGAGACCTACGGTAGGTTAGCTACTATAATACTGATAGGTTTGTCTGGGAGAGGTAGAGACCTACGGTAGGTTAGCTACTATAATACTGATAGGTTTGTCTGGGAGAGACCTACGGTAGGTTAGCTACTATAATACTGATAGGTTTGTCTGTTCTACTCTGGTCCTGGTCTACGCTGGTCCTGTTCTACTCTGGTCCTGGTCTACTCTGCTCCTGTTCTACTCTGGTCCTGTTCTACTCTGGTCCTGGTCTACTCTGCTCCTGTTCTACTCTGGTCCTGTTCTACTCTGGTCCTGGTCTACTCTGGTCCTGGTCTACTCTTGGTCCTGGTCTTCTCTGGTCCTGGTCTACTCTGGTCTACTCTGGTCCTGGTCTACTCTGGTCCTGGTCTACTCTGGACCTGGTCTACTCTGGTCCTGTTCTACTCTGGTCCTGTTCTACTCTGGTCCTGGTCTACTCTGGTCTACTCTGGTCCTGGTATCCTCTGGTCTACTCTGGTCCTGGTCTACTCTGGTCCTGGCAGCACCTTATCACCAATTCTATCTGGTAGTCATTCAGCCATTTCATGGCCATTCTGATGCAGGCAAAAAGCAGACACCACTTTACATTTCCTAAGCTCTCTGGACAAACGTTACGATGACATATGAGTCCTCCCTTCCCCCACTGCTGCCTGGTTTAGCCTCAGCCCACCAGCCTGTCTGTCCTCTCAATGAGTCCTTCCTTCCCGCCCTGCTGCCTGGTTTGGCCTCAGCCCACCAGCCTGTCTGTCCTCTCAATGAGTCCTTCCTTCCCGCCCTGCTGGCTAGTTTGGCCTCCGCCCACCTGGTCTTTCTATCCTCTCAATGAGTCCTTCCTTCCCCCTCTGCTGCCTGGTTTGGCCTCAGCCCACCAGCCTGTCTGCCCTCTCAATAAGTCCTTCCTTCTCCCTCTGCTGCCTGGTTTGGCCTCCGCCCACCTGGTCTTTCTGTCCTCTCAATAAGTCCTTCCTTCCCCCCTCTGCTGCCTGGTTTGGCCTTTGTCCTCTCAAAGCTGTCATTCATTAGGTGGTGAATTGGGGTCTCTGTCAACCCTTGCTAACTTGGTAATTTGATAAATGGAACATCTATGCTCTCATGTTTATCACACTGACAATCAAACAGCCATGTTATTATATTACACTGGGGGGAGACCTTCAACCCAGACTGTTCCTAGTGTGTACATGTAGAGCCAGCCAGAACTACCAGATATTCAGCTGTCACCTCGGTCTCAGCGTATTGCCTTTGTCACAACTGTTTCTGATTAGGGGGGGGGGGGGGGGGGGGGGTCCAGATGGGGGAAGGGAGGCGAGGGCTGGGGGGGTGACTATATATTCACCTCAGTTGAGGATAGACCTGAATCAGATTCTAATGTAAGCTTCCCAGAACAGTTTTTCTCTGCACAAAATAAACTCAACCCTTTCTAAAGTCTAGATTTAAATCAAATATAAATATTATTTTGGCGACGATGAGGTGATTTATAATAGAACCATTATTATAGAATAGGACTGGCAGTAGAAGTAAGAATAGGACTATTAGTAGGATTAAGAATAGGACTGGCAGTAGGATTAAGAATAGGACTGGCAGTAGGATTAAGAATAGGACTGGCAGTAGGATTAAGAATAGGACTAGCAGTAGGATTAAGAATAGGACTGGCAGTAGGAGTAAGAATAGGACTGGCAGTAGGATTAAGAATAGGACTGGCAGTAGGATTAAGAATAGGACTAGCAGTAGGATTAAGAATAGGACTGGCAGTAGGAGTAAGAATAGGACTGGCAGTAAGATTAAGAATAGGACTAGCAGTAGGATTAAGAATAGGACTGGCAGTAGGATTAAGAATAGGACTGACAGTAGGATTAAGAATAGGACTGGCAGTAGAAGTAAGAATAGGACTGGCAGTAGGATTAAGAATAGGACTGGCAGTAGGAGTAAGAATAGGACTGGCAGTAGGATTAAGAATAGGACTGGCAGTAGGAGTAAGAATAGGACTGGCAGTAGGAGTAAGAATAGGACTGGCAGTAGGAGTAAGAATAGGACTGGCAGTAGGAGTAAGAATAGGACTGGCAGTAGGATTAAGAATAGGACTAGCAGTAGGAGTAAGAATAGGACTGGCAGTAGGATTAAGAATAGGACTGGCAGTAGGAGTAAGAATAGGACTGGCAGTAGGAGTAAGAATAGGACTGGCAGTAGGATTAAGAATAGGACTGGCAGTAGGATTAAGAATAGGACTGGCAGTAGGAGTAAGAATAGGACTGGCAGTAGGATTAAGAATAGGACTGGCAGTAGAAGTAAGAATAGGACTAGCAGTAGGATTACGAATAGGACTGGCAGTAGGATTAAGAATAGGACTAGCAGTAGGAGTAAGAATAGGACTGGCAGTAGGAGTAAGAATAGGACTGGCAGTAGGATTAAGAATAGGACTAGCAGTAGGAGTAAGAATAGGACTGGCAGTAGGATTAAGAATAGGACTGGCAGTAGGAGTAAGAATAGGACTGGCAGTAGGAGTAAGAATAGGACTGGCAGTAGGATTAAGAATAGGACTGGCAGTAGGATTAAGAATAGGACTGGCAGTAGGAGTAAGAATAGGACTGGCAGTAGGATTAAGAATAGGACTGGCAGTAGGAATAAGAATAGGACTAGCAGTAGGATTACGAATAGGACTGGCAGTAGGATTAAGAATAGGACTAGCAGTAGGAGTAAGAATAGGACTGGCAGTAGGAGTAAGAATAGGACTGGCAGTAGGATTAAGAATAGGACTAGCAGTAGGAGTAAGAATAGGACTGGCAGTAGGATTAAGAATAGGACTGGCAGTAGAATTAAGAATAGGACTGGCAGTAGGAGTAAGAATAGGACTGGCAGTAGGATTAAGAATAGGACTGGCAGTAGGAGTAAGAATAGGACTGGCAGTAGGATTAAGAATAGGACTGGCAGTAGGATTAAGAATAGGACTAGCAGTAGGATTAAGAATATAACTAGCAGTAGGATTAAGAATATAACTAACAGTAGGATTAAAAATTGGACTGGCAGTAGGATTAAGAATAGGACTGGCAGTAAGATTAAGAATAGGACTAGCAGTAGGATTAAGAATTGGACTAGCAGTAGGATTAAGAATAGGACTGGCAGTAGGATTAAGAATAGGACTGGCAGTAGGATTAAGAATTGGACTGACAGTAGGATTAAGAATAGGACTGGCATTAGGATTAAGAATAGGACTGGCAGTAGGATTAAGAATTGGACTGGCAGTAGGATTAAGAATAGGACTAGCAGTAGGATTAAGAAATAACTAGCAGTAGGATTAAGAATAGGACTGACAGTAGGATTAAGAATTGGACTGGCAGTAGGATTAAGAATAGGACTAGCAGTAGGATTAAGAATATAACTAGCAGTAGGATTAAGAATAGGACTGGCAGTAGGATTAAGAATAAGACTGGCAGTAGGATTAAGAATTCGACTGGCAGTAGGATTAAGAATTCGACTGGCAGTAGGATTAAGAATTTGACTGGCAGTAGGATTAAGAATAGGACTAGCAGTAGGATTAAGAATTCGACTGGCAGTAGGATTAAGAATTCGACTGGCAGTAGGATTAGGAATTCGACTGGCAGTAGGATTAAGAATTCGACTGGCAGTAGGATTAAGAATTCGACTGGCAGTAGGATTAAGAATTCGACTGGCAGTAGGATTAAGAATTCGACTGGCAGTAGGATTAAGAATTCGACTGGCAGTAGGATTAAGAATTCGACTGGCAGTAGGATTAAGAATTCGACTGGCAGTAGGATTAAGAATTCGACTGGCAGTAGGATTAGGAATTCGACTGGCAGTAGGATTAAGAATTCGACTGGCAGTAGGATTAAGAATTCGACTGGCAGTAGGATTAAGAATTCGACTGGCAGTAGGATTAAGAATAGGACTAGCAGTAGGATTAAGAATAGGACTGGCAGTAGGATTAAGAATAGGACTGGCAGTAGGATTAAGAATAGGACTGGCAGTAGGATTAAGAATAGGACTGGCAGTAGGAGTAAGAATAGGACTAGCAGTAGGATTAAGAATAGGACTGGCAGTAGGATTAAGAATAGGACTGGCAGTAGGATTAAGAATAGGACTGGCAGTAGGATTAAGAATAGGACTGGCAGTAGGATTAAGAATAGGACTGGCAGTAGGATTAAGAATAGGACTGGCAGTAGGAGTAAGAATAGGACTAGCAGTAGGATTAAGAATAGGACTAGCAGTAGGATTAAGAATAGGACTGGCAGTAGGATTAAGAATAGGACTGGCAGTAGGATTAGTTCAATAACTAGTCAGGTTGGTTTTAACATTTGACTTGTTCATAATTGAACAAGACTGGAAGACTTCTCATTTGGGAATAAGCATTTTTTCCTACACATTTTAATCAGTTCCTCCAACGAAAGGCAAAATTGGATTGCATTGCTTGATTGCAAAAAGCTATAAATTGGATCACAAATAAATTGCCGCGAAACTTGGTAAGAATTTGGTAAACTTGGTAAGAACCCCCCTCATCAGACAACAAAGAAAGGTCTGGCGTTTGGTGGTGTTCCTGAAACCTTCATATCACTGCAGATCAATCAACACAGTCAGAGGTGTTCCTGAACCCTTCATATCACTGCAGATCAATCAACACAGTCAGAGGTGTTCCTGAACCCTTCATACCACTGCAGATCAATCAACACAGTCAGAACTGTTCCTGAAACCTTCATATCACTGCAGATCAATCAACACAGTCAGAGGTGTTCCTGAAACCTTCATATCACTGCAGATCAATCAACACAGTCAGAGGTGTTCCTGAACCCTTCATATCACTGCAGATCAATCAACACAGTCAGAGGTGTTCCTGAACCCTTCCTACCACTGCAGATCAATCAACACAGGAGAGTTCCTGAACCCTTCATACCACTGCAGATCAATCAACACAGTCAGAGGTGTTCCTGAACCCTTCATACCACTGCAGATCAATCAACACAGTCAGAGGTGTTCCTGAACCCTTCATATCACTGCAGATCAATCAACACAGTCAGAGGTGTTGCTGAACCCTTCATATCACTGCAGATCAATCAACACAGGAGAGTTCATGAACCCTTCCTACCACTGCAGATCAATCACCACAGGAGAGTTCCTGAACCCTTCCTACCACTGTAGATCTAATTCCAAAATCCCAAACCTCCACAATTTGTTGTCACTGCGTTGTCTCTGGCCTGCCTCTCCAGTCAGCATAATAAACACAGCTGAAAGGTATGTACTGTGCGCACCAGGGTTTCCTCCCCTCATTGCACCTCCCTTCAGACAAACGAAGAAGAAGAAGAAGAAGGGGGAGATAGGGATAGCATATGTACATGTTTATCACACGTTGAAGCAAACCTGGCCCAGGTGGCACGGTGAGTTACTTCACATTATAAAACTGGGCTGTTTCAAGCCCTGAATGCTGATTGGCTGACAGCCGTGGTATATCAGACCGTATAGCACGGGTACGACAAAACATGTATTTTTACTGCTTTAATACCGTGTGGAATCCACTTTGTGACAGCAACGAGGCACCTCTGGTGTTTGTGGTATATGACCAATATACCACGGCTAAGGGCTGTATCCAGGCACTCCGCGTTGCGTCTTGCCTAAGAACTTCCCTTAGCCGTGCTATATTTGCCATATACCCCCCCCCCCCCCCCACCCCCCCCCCCCCACCCCCCCACCCCCCGCTTAAACATACCATGCATGTGCTCCAACACTGACTTACACTGTACATCCATCAACCTGTGTCAAACAATAAGCGGTTCCTGCCACGGCTCCTCTGTCATCAGGGCTAATAAACTGAACAGCAGTCATTACGAGGGAACATGGCACATATTACAATTGCATTATGTTCCTGGGCAATACACTAGATTAATTTCCCCTCCAACATAATGTGTGTTTTATTGCTTCCAATAAGCATTTTTAATAAGCAAAGTGATAAGTGCTTCCCTTGTAAAACGTCTCCAATTAGCTAGCGTTAGTGGCGTCCTCAGAATGCCGCTAACTCCCATAACGAATTTAGCGTGCTAGACTAATGACCGCCCCCTCGCAACAACCACTTCCACCCCGACACAAATAACCTTGACAGTAAACAGGGCCTGTAAACAAGACCCCTAGTACCTGAGGAGGACAACGACAACCCCTCTTTGGAGAGACTCTAGTACCTGAGGAGGACAAAGACAACTCCTCTTTGGAGAGACTCTAGTTCCTGAGGAGGACAAAGACAACCCCTCTTTGGATACACTCTAGTTCCTGAGGAGGACAAAGACAACTCCTCTTTGGAGACACTCTAGCACCTGAGGAGGACAAAGAACACTCCTCTTTGTAGAGACTCTAGTTCCTGAGGAGGACAAAGACAACTCCTCTTTGGAGAGACTCTAGTTCCTGAGGAGGACAAAGACAACCCCTCTTTGGAGACCAGAGACTGGAGTTTGGAGCATGTCTGGTACTTCTTGTGTTGAATCATGGTGTGAAGGTTCATGGGGTTTTTAATACGGGGGTTTTCCCAAGATGCTTTGGGTTTACTAGTACAGTTTTTCTTCATTACTAAGCCAATGTTAATGAAACTGGGGTCCACTTGATCTCCATCCTAACCTAATGAGGGCAACAGTATTCTTTTTTGCTAAACTGTAAGTCATTTCTCCTTGCTTTCACACACAATGGAAATGCTAAGCACTTTTTTTACAAAACAGAAAAAAAACTTACTACAAAATAATCAAAAGGGGGTAAAGAGCACGACAAACAAAATTTTAACATTAGGTCACGGCTGGTACAAATTACTCCCATGAATGTGAACCTTTTTTGCAATTGAGCAAAAAATGTTTTTGCACAATCGTTCAAATCCGAAATCAGTCCTTATTCATGCATAAAATAGGTCACCTCTGAGTTTCTGTTTACACGACCGGACCAAGTAAGAGGCCCCTGAGGGCAAGGACAAGGAGAGGTAGAAGGGGCCCATAGAGGAAGACTGTCCATTTTAACTGGCAACTGAACTAACCAAATAAAGCTTTTTCTTTCTGGATATTCGTGCTCTTGAGTGACATTTGTCATCTTTGGTCAAATCAATTTTGGACGAAAGAGTACAGCCCATGCTGTGATAATATGTTTACTTGACTTTATGGTGCAGTACTATAATTAGAGTATCAACACCTGGCACAGACACACAGTATAAAATAAGGCTAACCATGTTACGGTATATATATATATATATATATATATATATATATATATATATAAAATACTAACTACAATTATCAATAACATATATCGATATATATTGTAGTTAGTATTTAGTGGGACATTGTGTAACTATTGATTGATATCCCTTTTCCTTAGATAATAACAAGTTGTATGTTTTGATGGAGGTCGTTGATTTTGTGTCATGTATTTAATGTTTTCAGAGTCTTAAAAGCATTTTGCTAATTATGTTTTGTGTCATTTCGGCCAATGTGTTTCAGTTTGGAGCTGTGTGTGTAAATAGGTTTTATTTTTATTTTTTATTAATTAATTCTGTTTGGACAAATGTTCTCAAGCAATGGAGACAGTAAGATAACAATGTCCCTCAGAGGTGTAACAAAATCCCCAAATCATAATTTCCTTTTAAATTGATATAGTCCAGGAACCTAATAGATGTCTGTGTTTGTACTGGAAGGAGGCTACGTTTTGCCTGCTAAGGAAAACCACAGATAGTAGAGCTGTTTTCAAACTATGGAAAAACCACAGATAGTAGAGCTGTTTTCAAACTATGGAAAAACCACATATAGTAGAGCTGTTTTCAAACTATGGAAAAACCACAGATAGTAGAGCTGTTTTCAAACTATGGAAAAACCACATATAGTAGAGCTGTTTTCAAACTATGGAAAAACCACATATAGTAGAGCTGTTTTCAAACTATGGAAAAACCACATATAGTAGAGCTGTTTTCAAACTATGGAATAACCACAAACTGGCAAACAAAATATCCTTCTTTTATATGCCTAACAGTCTTCTAAGAAAATGTATTTAATTGGCAAAATAAGAGATATGCAAACAATTTAATTCCAACACTTTCTTGTGAAAAATAAAACATTATTGTGTGTTGGTTAATAAAGCAGACACTAAGAATGAAAGTATTTTTCTGCTTCTTGTCCTTGTAAATGTCTTGGCTGGTCCACAGCGGGTTGTTCCGATTAAACCTGCCTGACAGGTTAGTTATAATGGATGTTATAATGTAGAGGGGGCCAACACAAAAAAACACACACTCTGTTCAAGTCCACTGCTAATTAGCAGGGTATATGGAGGTATTCTCCAGCTCTTTCATTATGAAGGCTTTACCAAGCGATAGTTCATCTTTAATCTAAGGCAGGCACATGATGTCCTCTGGGGTGGAATGTTAAAGGCAGCATCTTCCTGAAACATAACATACTAATTAATTGTATTTTTTTTTTTTTTTTTCAGGAGGGTTTCAATAAGCTACGGCCTGTCCTGTATTTATGGGGACTTACCCCCACACTGTTTGCTTTCATAGAAGGTTCGGTTAATTGCTGCTGTGCCTGACATCATTAGATGGATATGCATGGGGATATAGCCTGTTTAATTAAGGTTGCTTGCTAAGTTCATTACGTCGATTCAACACAGTGTTGTGTGCTTGGTTTAACCCAAACCCCTCTGTAATCTAATATAAAAGTAGGCTTTGATTTTCATGTTTAATTTGATTTGCAGGTCTTCCCACTCAGTATTAAAACACCACACAGTATTATTACAGTGGAAACACCCGTTTGCACTCACATATAATGGCTGTCTAGCATATAACACAAAGACCAGGACTGTTTTTATAATTGGCTAAAGATTTAAAAACATCAGTGGAGTAAGATAACCATTTCAGTGAGTTCTTATCCATTTCAGTGAGTTCTTATCCATTTCAGTGAGTTTTTATCCATTTCAGTGAGTTCTTATCCATTTCAGTGAGTTCTTAACCATTTCAGTGAGTTTTTAACCATTTCAGTGAGTTCTTAACCATTTCAGTGAGTTTTTAACCATTTCAGTGAGTTCTTAACCATTTCAGTGAGTTTTTAACCATTTCAGTGAGTTTTTAACCATTTCAGTGAGTTCTTAACCATTTCAGTGAGTTTTTAACCATTTCAGTGAGTTCTTAACCATTTCAGTGAGTTTTTAACCATTTCAGTGAGTTATTTTCCATTTCAGTGAGTTCTTAACCATTTCAGTGAGTTCTTAACCATTTCAGTGAGTTCTTATCCATTTCAGTGAGTTCTTATCCATTTCAGTGAGTTTTTAACCATTTCAGTGAGTTATTTTCCATTTCAGTGAGTTCTTATCCATTTCAGTGAGTTTTTATCCATTTCAGTGAGTTTTTAACCATTTCAGTGAGTTCTTATCCATTTCAGTGAGTTCTTATCCATTTCAGTGAGTTCTTATCCATTTCAGTGAGTTCTTTTCCATTTCAGTGAGTTCTTATCCATTTCAGTGAGTTCTTATCCATTTCAGTGAGTTTTTAACCATTTCAGTGAGTTATTTTCCATTTCAGTGAGTTCTTATCCATTTCAGTGAGTTCTTATCCATTTCAGTGAGTTTTTAACCATTTCAGTGAGTTCTTATCCATTTCAGTGAGTTTTTAACCATTTCAGTGAGTTTTTAACCATTTCAGTGAGTTCTTATCCATTTCAGTGAGTTTTTAACCATTTCAGTGAGTTCTTATCCATTTCAGTGAGTTCTTATCCATTTCAGTGAGTTATTTTCCATTTCAGTGAGTTTTTAACCATTTCAGTGAGTTCTTATCCATTTCAGTGAGTTTTTAACCATTTCAGTGAGTTTTTAACCATTTCAGTGAGTTCTTATCCATTTCAGTGAGTTCTTATCCCATTTCAGTGAGTTCTTATTCCATTTCAGTGAGTTATTTTCCATTTCAGTGAGTTTTTAACCATTTCAGTGAGTTCTTATCCATTTCAGTGAGTTTTTAACCATTTCAGTGAGTTTTTAACCATTTCAGTGAGTTCTTATCCATTTCAGTGAGTTTTTAACCATTTCAGTGAGTTCTTATCCATTTCAGTGAGTTCTTATCCATTTCAGTGAGTTATTTTCCATTTCAGTGAGTTTTTAACCATTTCAGTGAGTTCTTATCCATTTCAGTGAGTTTTTAACCATTTCAGTGAGTTTTTAACCATTTCAGTGAGTTCTTATCCATTTCAGTGAGTTTTTAACCATTTCAGTGAGTTATTTTCCATTTCAGTGAGTTTTTAACCATTTCAGTGAGTTATTTTCCATTTCAGTGAGTTCTTATCCATTTCAGTGAGTTTTTAACCATTTCAGTGAGTTATTTTCCATTTCAGTGAGTTCTTATCCATTTCAGTGAGTTCTTATCCATTTCAGTGAGTTATTTTCCATTTCAGTGAGTTCTTATCCATTTCAGTAAGGTCTATTTTTTTTCCTCCCTTGAAGAAAGCAGTTGCTGAATTCCTGCGGCGTTAGCTATTTATCAGCATGGCGGGTTTTGGGGAAATACAAAATGACGGGTCTAATTGAGAGACACGAGAGTTAACCGACGCTAATAGTGTTTAGATGAAGTCACCTGTCTTTCCCAGCGCTTCTTAACCACCCCAACACACACTGGTGTTCATCCAGTTTGTCACCGTGACAGCCCGGCCCTGCCTGTCGTTAGTCTTCGTTAACCCCCCCCTCTCAGATTCATCTGATGAAACCCGAACGCTGCAAAATCATAGATTCTTGACATTTTTATTATGTTTCAAATGTATGCTAATGAGAACGCAACTCTAAAATAATCTAGTTGAAACCTATCAGCGTCAAATACGTAAGTGTAAGTGGATATTGATTCCTGATTAACACCATGTCGTCTGTCTTGTAATTGTCTGAGCAGCTTGCTGAGAGACATCCATCCCGAACAAGGACGACATTTTATTTTTTATTTTTTATACTATCGGAGAAAATTAAGTAAATAAATTAAAATTAAATTAATAAATAAATTAATAAATTAAATAAATTAATCATTTATTAAAATCAACTTATAAAATACATTACAATGTTCCCACACGCCGGGCTTTGTAATGGTGTCATGTGCACACATGTCCATTATGATGACGGCGAGGCACTGAATCCACACGTTAATTAATATTTACACTGTAGATTGCTTACTGCAGCTCTAAAGTTTAAAATGATAATTACTTGGTTTCGTACAAAACTGACCCGTCTTGACATTTTAACGTTTGCACATACGTTGCATATTTGAATGCGAAACTGTTCGCGTACAAGTATAATAATCACTAGCTTCACGTCCATTGTGTGAAATTGTAACGGTTTTCTTGAGTTGAAGGAGAGGCGGACCAAAATGCAGCGTGGTTATTATTCATGGTTCTTTAATAAAGCAACTACACATGAACAGACTAACAAAACCAAGAAATGTGGAAAAAAAAAAAACAGCCCTATCTGGTGCAAACACAGAGACAGGAACAATCACCCACAAAAACCAACACCAAACAGGCTACCTAAATATGGTTCCCAATCAGAGACAATGACTAACACCTGCCTCTGATTGAGAACCATATCAGGCCAAACATAGAAATAGACAAACTAGACATGTAACATAGAATGCCCACTCAGATCACACCCTGACCAAAGAAAACATAGAAACATACAAAGCAAACTATGGTCAGGGTGTGACAGAAATGTCTATGCAATCAAGTCATAAGAACCACAGCCCGGCCTCAGAGTGGCACGTTCAGTCCTTAACTCTTTTAGAGGGAAGATAAAGGGTTCCAAAAGGGTTCTTTGGCTGTCCTCATAGGAGAACCCCCCCTTTTTTTGGTTCCAGGTAAATCCCTTTGAAGTTCCAGGTAGAATCAGTTTTACCTGAATCCAGCCAGGGTTCTTCAAAGGGGACAGCTGAAGAACACTTTTTTTCCTAAGAGTGAGTGACCCAGGGATCCTCTCCTCACACCACTGGCTGAGTCTGGAGATGTGGATACTCACCTCACACCACTGGCTGAGTCTGGAGATGTGGAGAATCACCTCACACCACTGGCTGAGTCTGGAGATGTGGAGACTGACCTCACACCACTGGCTGAGTCTGGAGATGTGGAGATGTGGAGAATCACCTCACACCACTGGCTGAGTCAGGAGATGTGGAAACTCACCTCACACCACTGGCTGTCTGGAGATGTGGAGAATCACCTCACACCACTGGCTGAGTCTGGAGATGTGGAGAATCACCTCACACCACTGGCTGAGTCTGGAGATGTGGAGATGTGGAGAATCACCTCACACCACTGGCTGAGTCAGGAGATGTGGAGACTCACCTCACACAACTGGCTGTCTGAAGATGTGGAGAATCACCTCACACCACTGGCTGAGTCTGGAGATGTGGAGACTCACCTCACACCATTGGCTGAGTCTGGAGATGTGGAGACTCACCTCACCCCACTGGCTGAGTCAGGAGATGTGGAAACTCACCTCACACCACTGGCTGTCTGGAGATGTGGAGAATCACCTCACACCACTGGCTGAGTCTGGAGATGTGGAGACTGACCTCACACCACTGGCTGAGTCTGGAGATGTGGAGATGTGGAGAATCACCTCACACCACTGGCTGAGTCAGGAGATGTGGAGACTCACCTCACACCACTGGCTGTCTGAAGATGTGTAGAATCACCTCACACCACTGGCTGAGTCTGGAGATGTGGAGACTCACCTCACACCACTGGCTGAGTCTGGAGATGTGGAGACTCACCTCACACCACTGGCTGAGTCTGGAGATGTGGAGAATCTTCTCACACCACTGGCTGAGTCTGGAGATGTGGAGAATCACCTCACACCACTGGCTGAGTCTGGAGATGTGGAGACTCACCTCACACCACTGGCTGAGTCTGGAGATGTGTAGAATCACCTCACACCACTGGCTGAGTCTGGAGATGTGGAGAATCACCTCACACCACTGGCTGAGTCTGGAGATGTGGAGACTCACCTCACACCACTGGCTGAGTCTGGAGATGTGGAGAATCACCTCACACCACTGGCTGAGTCTGGAGACGTGGAGAATCACCTCATACCACTGGCTGAGTCTGGAGATGTGGAGATGTGGAGACTCACCTCACACCACTGGCTGAGTCTGGAGATGTGGAGACTCACCTCACACCACTGGCTGTCTGAAGATGTGGAGAATCACCTCACACCACTGGCTGTCTGAAGATGTGGAGAATCACCTCACACCACTGGCTGAGTCTGGAGATGTGGAGATGTGGAGGCAGATCAAACAGGCCCTGTTTCTGCACCAACACCTTCTACAGCACTCAAAACCTGACTTCACAGGACCACACAGACTCTGCATTCTATACGGCTAGAGTGTGTGTGTGTGCGTGTGTGTATGTGTGGCGTGTTTGTGTGCGCCTTCGTGTGTGTGTGTGTATTAATAGTTAACTGTTAGCACTGGCATTAACCACCCTGCAGAGTGTGGATGGTGTTGGTCTGGAATTTGGAGCAGTGGGAGGAGAGAGGGGGGAGTGGGATCACTGTGCCCCGAGGCCAGGCAGCTCAGAGGAGGCTTGTGTCGGCTGTGAGGCTCCTGTCCCTGGCTCCTGGCTCCAGGCATGTTGAGGCTCAGTCAGGCTGACCTTGTTCAAGGTTCTCTTCCTGCAAATGGCTTCTTCTCCTCAAACGCACACACACACACACACACACACACACACACTCACACACACACAGCAGGCTGAGGTCTGTCTGGAAATGGATCTGTTTACACACGGTGTAATAATTGATATGATTTCATTCTATCTGGGATGAAATATGTGGCTCCTTCATTCTGAGTTATTGGCAGGAATCTGTACTACAAGGTCAATAACGCAGCCTCACTTCTTCACTCACCTTCTGGGTAACTTAATAATCTGTCATTCTCACTGTCACCGACTGTCTCCCTCATCTGCTCATAATTTTTTTTATTAATTTTCTTTATTTAACCTTTATTTAACTAGGCAAGTCATTTTAAGAACAAATTATTATTTACAATGACGGCCTACTCCGGCCAAACCCAGACGACACTGGGCCAATTGTGTGCCGCCATATGGGACGGTCCCTATGGGTCCCTATAGGTCCCTATGGGACGGTCCCTATGGGACAATCCCGGCCGGTTGAGATACAGCCTGGAATCGAACCAGGGTCTGTAGTGACCCGCTGCGCCACTCGTGAGCCCCCCAAACAGTGCACCCTAACACACAGTTAGAATTTTCTTGGGGAAAAAAAAGGAAATATTTTTGGGGAAAATGTCTTCCACTATATTCAGTAATTCCATCTGTCTCCTTCTACATGGGACTCATGATGTGCAGCTCACTAAAAGAGAAAGCATGTTGCAGCGTTGTCCGTTTCTATTTCTTCATACCCCCCCCCCCCCACCCCCCCCCCCCACCCCCCCCCCCCCCCCCCCCACCCCCCCACCCCAGTCCCTTTAAGAGCCCATTAAAATCTAATTGCATTCATCGGCGCTGACTAACAATTTCAGCAAAACGTGGCTGCGGTTTGTGTAATACCATACCAATCAACAACAACAAAAAATAACACTAGCAGCAATTCCGCCAAAAACATTATAAATCATTTGAGCTGCTTCCTCTGCTTACTGTAGCAATTAATGTTTAAGGCTATTGAGCATGTTGCTAACAGTACGTAACGACGCTAACCGCGCACTTAGCGCAGCGTGTTAACTCATTAGCATCATTGTTTGCATGTAGCATGCTGTAAATACGCCTCGTCTGTAGTTTGCAAATGATGCTGTTAATTAGTGAGGCACAAGAAAATAAAGAAAAAACAATATGGCCGATCCCATCATGTCCTTAGCAACGCCTCGTAACCGGAATCGACTTTGTCGTCGTAAAAGGTGGCTCTTGTTCTTAGGTGGTCGGCCCCCTTAACACCGTAACAACAACACAGTCTAGAATCACGTGTCGAAGTTTACCTGATAAAACAAACTGAAAATTCACAAGAGGAGGTCACTGTTCACTTGTCATTTTCATTCGGGAACCATTTAAACGTTGGCAAGTCCTCTGCCTGAATGACTTTGGATTAGTCTGACGTGTGTAGACGTCTGATCCGATTTCATGTCTGTTAGTGTGGCTAGGATTCTTCAGATCATTCCCACCATGTGTTTCTCTTGCTGAATTAGGGCCCATAGCGCCCCTGTCTGTGGTCATTATGTTCACACAGCGCTGGCTGACCTGTAACAGAGTCCTACCATCCTCCTTATTGACATGTACGAAGTATTAGAGGCCCCCCCCGTTATCCATGCTTATGGAAAATAAATGGATTGAGGAATGTTGATTCCATGTTTTGACTACGAAATCGGGCCAGGAATGTGAGTTGGGCTCAACTCAATCAATGAATTTAGTAAAGATGTATTTGAGAGGGTTTATTTAGGGGATTAAACTCACAGAGTTTTAGAAATGAAATGAAACGGGATGGGGAGGACACTCTAACAAATCCATCAGGAGGTTAGATCAACAACTTAATGTTGAAAACCAATCATCCTGAATATATATTTGAACTTGGATATGCAGATGTGGTTCAGTCAGTCCCCGAGGGTCAGGAACACTCACCAAGGCTCAACAGCCCCTCTAGATGGCTAAATTACTCCGAAAGCCTGGGAATTTATCAAAACATGAATTTCAAAAAGGATCCTCGCCTCAAGGTACAAAAAAAAAAGAGGTGGCAATTTTCCTACATACAAATAAATTCAAGGTTTATTAACTAGTTATTTCTTTGACATGCCATCAGCACAAGTCCTTTAATTTACATAGTGTGATAAATACCATCTGCCCCCTAAACGTTGAAATATCTCAAGGTAAGATCTCTGAGCAGTTTACGTCGCAACCAATCAATGGAACAGTCATGGACATCTCCAGGCCTGTTGGTCACTCTGAATATCTTGAAACATCAGAGGGATGGAAATCACATAGCTCAACTCTCCAAAAAAACCTTGGCCAGATGGGCTTTGTTTTTGTTTGTGACAGAAGGGTATTTACTAATACAATGGACATGAATCTTGTTTCTGATCACCTGATACTCTAGCTACATCGGGTCAGATGAAGGAATGTTACGACCCTCCAAGATGTTTAAATTGTTATTTGTAGATGTCCCAGATAACTGGCACTCCTTTAGTTGTGATTTCTGTGTTTGGTGTGATTGTGTGCTCACGTTGATCTATTCCTGGAAGGATTCCAGACTCCAGATTAATGTTGATTGTGTCCATTTGTTTGCATAACTCATTGCAGTGCAGTTATAACAGGTATAAAACATCAGGCTATAATTTGAATACCCAGCATGCCTTTCTCTCTGTCTGGATAGTGAGAGCAGGGGCCCCTGGGACATTCTGAGAGCATGCACAACGTCCCTTTAAAACTTAGGGAGTATTTTCTGGCCAAGACAAACAAATCACTAGTATATCTCTGTGCAATCTGTTCTGGAACAGCCTTCCTGTTCTGTTCTGTGAACACTAGCTCTGTGCAATCTGTTCTGGAACAGCCTTCCTGTTCTGTTCTGTGAACACTAGCTCTGTGCAATCTGTTCTGGAACAGCCTTCCTGTTCTGTTCTCTGAAGACTAGCTCTGTGCAGTCTGTTATGGAAAAGTCTTCCTGTTCTGTTCTGTGAAGGCTAGCTCTGTGCAGTCTGTTATGGATAAGACTTCCTGTTCTGTTCTGTTCCGTGAAGACTAACTGTAAAGCCTTCCTGTTCTGTTCTGTTCTGTTCTGTGAAGGCTAGCTCTGTGCAGTCTGTTATGGATAAGACTTCCTGTTCTGTTCTGTGAAGACTAGCTGTAAAGCCTTCCTGTTCTGTTCTGTTCTGTTCTGTGAAGGCTAGCTCTGTGCAGTCTGTTATGGATAAGACTTCCTGTTCTGTTCTGTGAAGACTAGCTGTAAAGCCTTCCTGTTCTGTTCTGTTCTGTGAAGGCTAGCTCTGTGCAGTCTGTTATGGATAAGCATTGCCCGTTCTGTCGTGTGAAGGCTTGGCCAGTTCCAGTTTTATTGTAGAGAATCTGTTGTTCCACGGTCACACCAACATCATTCTAGTCAGAGGTCTGTTCCACCGTAACCCACAGAGAAGATGTATCAGTTAGCTTCGGGAAAGGATACGGATGGCAGGAAACAGACAGGCTTCCACCGTAACCCACAGAGAAGATGTATCAGTTAGCTTCGGGAAAGGATAAGGATGGCAGGAAACAGACAGGCTTCATACCGTAACCCACAGAGAAGATGTATCAGTTAGCTTCGGGAAAGGATAAGGATGGCAGGAAACAGACAGGCTTCATACCTATGGCCATCAAAACAAAGCTGATACAACACTCTCAATTGATTTTTTCACTTCCAACATATGATACGTTCTTCATAAACCTCTCTGTTGATCTTCTATGTGGATTTCTGGGTTTTTCAGGGTTTTATAAGGTTAAGTCTTGACTCTACTTCCGTAACAAAATGCTTTCAAACTTTAACAAAAGGAGTTGGTTGTTTAGTTTAAGTCCTGTGACATACACTTCTAGATACCTGCCAGGTTATTTCCCCGGCTCAATGATATCTAATGGTGTGTAGATCCAGGAAATATAACAAGATTTATTTACCTTGTTTACGTCCCCTCCACCTCCTCTCCCTCCTCCCCCTCCTCCCCTCCTCTCCTCTGGGCAGGGTACATTGGATCCCACTTTACTGACTGTAGACAAATCATGTTGTTGTCATGGCAAGACGACAGATAGGGTCTGATGGACGGTTCAGTACTATACCCATTAAATGGCAGGATTTGTTTACAGTAGCAGTGCAGTTCGCTGGGCTGTGGGCAGTACATGCTGGGTCTGAGGTGAGGAAAACTGGTGGTGCTCAGCTCAGCCATGGTGGGGGGGAAGAGATGATTTGTGTTAGCTGTGGTTTAGATTAGCTCAAGCACCCCATATTGGACGTGGTATTTCCCAAGGTGTTTCTACTGCAGGCTGAATACCAGATGTTATACCCATCAACTAGTACGGAGATATGATCTGTGTTGTTCTTGTTTATGTCACTAGATCTGCAACTAAAAGATGAACAAAAAATACAGCAGAGAAAGTCTCTAGCTTGGATCGAAAACAAAAATCTCCTTCAACTCATTCATCACAAATGATGTTTTATCACAGCCTCTGCTCACGTCTACATGTCATGGAACAAGGCCTGAAGCCTGTGTGTCTACATGTCATGGAACAAGGCCTGAAGCCTGTGTTCACGTCTACAAGTCATGGGACAAGCCCTGAAGCCTGTGTTCACGTCTACATGTCATGGTACAAGGCCTGAAGCCTCTGTTCACGTCTACAAGTCATGGGACAAGCCCTGAAGCCTGTGTTCACGTCTACATGTCATGGTACAAGGCCTGAAGCCTGGGCTCACGTCTACAAGTCATGGTACAAGGCCTGAAGCCTGTGTTCACGTCTACATGTCATGGTACAAGGCCTGAAGCCTGTGTTCACGTCTACATGTCATGGTACAAGGCCTGAAGCCTGGGCTCACGTCTACATGTCATGGTACAAGGCCTGAAGCCTGGGCTCACGTGTACATGTCATGGTACAAGGCCTGAAGCCTGGGCTCACGTCTACATGTCATGGGACAAGGCCTGCATTATTGTTATGTGTCATTACACAATGGAAGTGTTTTGGTGTGATTGTGTGAAGCTGTAAAGCACCCATGCTAGATCAGTAACGTTCAGATCAATGTTGAGGCATCTTAGTTAAACTGCATGCCAAGACGTGATGGCATCCAGCGGGTGGTAGGCAGCCCCCCAAACGCAGGGCGGTGGCGTGGTGGTAGGCAGACCCCCTAACGCAGGACGGTGGCGTGGTGGTAGGCAGCCCCCCTAACGCAGGACGGTGGTGGTAGGCAGCCCCCCTAACGCAGGACGGTGGCGAGGTGGTAGGCAGCCCCCCAAACGCAGGACGGTGGCGAGGTGGTAGGCAGCCCCCCAAACGCAGGGCGGTGGCGTGGCGGTAGGCAGCCCCCCTAACGCAGGGCGGTGGCGTGGTGGTAGGCAGCCCGCCTAACGCAGGACGGTGGCGTGGTGGTAGGCAGCCCCCCTAACGCAGGACGGTGGCGTGGTGGTAGGCAGCCCCCCTAACGCAGGGCGGTGGCGTGGTGGTAGGCAGCCCCCTAACGCAAGGTGGTGGCGAGGTGGTAGGCAGCCCCCCTAACGCAGAGCAGTGGTGGTAGGCAGCCCCCCTAACGCAGAGCGGAGGAGTGGTGGTAGGCAGCCCCCCTAACGCAGAGCGGAGGAGTGGTGGTAGGCAGCCCCCCTAACGCAGAGCGGAGGAGTGGTGGTAGGCAGCCCCCCTAACGCAGAGCGGAGGAGTGGTGGTAGGCAGCCCCCCTAACGCAGGGTGATGGCGTGGCGGTAGGCAGCCCCCCGAACGCAGAGCGGAGGAGTGGCGGTAGGCAGCCCCCCTAACGCAGGGAGGCGGAGTGGTGGAGTGGAGTGGCGTGGCATGTAGAGCGAGACAGCGTCAGATGGAGAGGCCCGTATCTGGCAGACGACTAGTCCCCCGGGAGCCGCTGCAGCTGACGATCTGTAAGATGTGTCTGCTAATTATAAAAAGTAAAAAAATAAAAAAAAAATCCTAATGACTTTGAAGATGGGAAGCTTTGGAAACTCTCAACAGGAGTCGCTCTGTAACCTTTCCCCCTGTCAAGAAGGAGGGTCCCCCCCCCCCCCGCCCCCCCTCAGACCCTCCCCCCCCCGCCCCCCCTCAATGGTTCCCCTTCTCATTGGCGAGCCCATCTCAAATGTGCATAGACTCATAATACTAGAGTCAGGAAGAGGTGTCGGTCACGCAGAGTTCAAAATGTGTATTATTATTTTTTTTATATGTGTAATTTAATTTCATATAATTGTATTAGCGTTCACTCAAATTACACAGTACACACAGTGGCATTGATAGAGTTGACGTTTAAAGAACATAAAACTAATGAGCCAGACAGGAAAATATGGAGGTGATCAATGCATTAATTCATAACATTTATACAACTGAAACTATGACCCCCCCCCCCTCCCACCCCCCCCACCCCCTCTCCACTTCTTCCCTATGTCAATATATTGAAACCATCTGTATGTAATGAATAAGTCTATTAAAGGAAACAAATAAAACATGTCCGTTGAAACCTCACCGAGAAGGAACGCTGGTTCTGAATAGCCAACATATCTGGCTTTAAATTGAAGTGGACAACCCCCCCCCCCAGCAGTCTTGGTTCGTTAACGGTTACTGAATATCGCATCGTACCACGTCATTAACAATGCCACAATTATACAATGCAAAACAAAATGTGTCAAACAGCTTCAAGCCTATAATAGTCAAACTATATATTAAAACTATCATCCTCAAAACATCCCTTTATTATGTACCAGACAGCAACAGTGTATGGGGTCACTAAAACCCTTTATGTACCAAACAGCAACAGTATATGGGGTCACTGAAACCCTGTATGTACCAAACAGCAACAGTATATGGGGTCACTGAAACCCTTTATGTACCAAGCAGCAACAGTATATGGGGTCACTAAAACCCTTTATGTACCAAACAGCAACAGTATATGGGGTCACTAAAACCCTTTATGTACCAAGCAGCAACAGTATATGGGGTCACTAAAACCCTTTATGTACCAAACAGCAACAGTACATGGGGTCACTCAAACCCTTTATGTACCAAGCAGCAACAGTATATGGGGTCACTAAAACCCTTTATGTACCAAACAGCAACAGTATATGGGGTCACTAAAACCCTTTATGTACCAAACAGCAACAGTATATGGGGTCACTAAAACCCTTTATGTACCAAACAGCAACAGTATATGGGGTCACTAAAACCCTTTATGTACCAAACAGCAACAGTATATGGGGTCACTAAAACCCTTTATGTACCAAACAGCAACAGTATATGGGGTCACTGAAACACTTTATGTACCAAACAGCAACAGTACATGGGGTCACTAAAACCCTTTATGTACCAAACAGCAACAGTATATGGGTTCACTGAAACACTTTATGTACCAAACAGCAACAGTATATGGGTTCACTAAAACCCTTTATGTACCAAACATCAACAGTATATGGGGTCACTAAAACCCTTTATGTACCAAACAGCAACAGTACATGGGGTCACTAAAACCCTTTATGTACCAAACACCAACAGTATATGGGGTCACTTAAACCCTTTATGTACCAAACAGCAACAGTATATGGGTTCACTGAAACCCTTTATGTTCAACAGCAACAGTATATGGGGTCACTAAAACCCTTTATGTACCAAACAGCAACAGTATATGGGGTCACTAAAACCCTTTATGTACCAAACAGCAACAGTACATGGGGTCACTAAACCCCTTTATGTACCAAACACCAACAGTATATGGGGTCACTTAAACCCTTTATGTTCAACAGCAACAGTATATGGGGTCACTATAACCCTTTATGTACCAAACAGCAACAGTATATGGGGTCACTGAAACCCTTTATGTACCAAACAGCAACAGTATATGGGGTCACTAAAACCCTTTATGTACCAAACAGCAACAGTATATGGGGTCACTGAAACCCTTTATGTACCAAACAGCAACAGTATATGGGGTCACTGAAACCCTTTATGTACCAAACAGCAACAGTATATGGGGTCACTGAAACCCTTTATGTACCAAACAGCAACAGTATATGGGGTCACTGAAACCCTTTATGTACCAAACAGCAACAGTATATGGGGTCACTAAAACCCTTTATGTACCAAACAGCAACAGTATATGGGGTCACTAAAACCCTTTATGTACCAAACAGCAACAGTATATGGGGTCACTGAAACACTTTATGTACCAAACAGCAACAGTACATGGGGTCACTAAAACCCTTTATGTACCAAACAGCAACAGTATATGGGTTCACTGAAACCCTTTATGTTCAACAGCAACAGTATATGGGGTCACTAAAACCCTTTATGTACCAAACAGCAACAGTATATGGGGTCACTAAAACCCTTTATGTACCAAACAGCAACAGTACATGGGGTCACTAAAACCCTTTATGTACCAAACACCAACAGTATATGGGGTCACTTAAACCCTTTATGTTCAACAGCAACAGTATATGGGGTCACTATAACCCTTTATGTACCAAACAGCAACAGTATATGGGGTCACTGAAACCCTTTATGTACCAAACAGCAACAGTATATGGGGTCACTAAAACCCTTTATGTACCAAACAGCAACAGTATATGGGGTCACTGAAACCCTTTATGTACCAAACAGCAACAGTATATGGGGTCACTGAAACCCTTTATGTACCAAACAGCAACAGTATATGGGGTCACTGAAACCCTTTATGTACCAAACAGCAACAGTATATGGGGTCACTGAAACCCTTTATGTACCAAACAGCAACAGTATATGGGGTCACTAAAACCCTTTATGTACCAAACAGCAACAGTATATGGGGTCACTGAAACCCTTTATGTACCAAACAGCAACAGTATATGGGGTCACTAAAACCCTTTATGTACCAAACAGCAACAGTATATGGGGTCACTGAAACCCTTTATGTACCAAACAACAATAGTATATGGGGTCACTTAAACCCTTTATGTACCAAACAGCAACAGTATATGGGGTCACTGAAACCCTTTATGTACCAAACAACAATAGTATATGGGGTCACTTAAACCCTTTATGTACCAAACAGCAACAGTATATGGGGTCACTTAAACCCATTATGTTCCAAACAGCAACAGTATATGGGGTCACTAAAACCCTTTATGTACCAAACAGCAACAGTATAGGGGGTCACTAAAACCCTTTATGTACCAAACAGCAACAGTATATGGGGTCACTAAAACCCTTTATGTACCAAACAGCAACAGTATATGGGGTCACTAAAACCCTTTATGTACCAAACAGCAACAGTATATGGGGTCACTAAAACCCTTTATGTACCAAACAGCAACAGTATATGGGGTCACTAAAACCCTTTATGTACCAAACAGCAACAGTATATGGGGTCACTAAAACCCTTTATGTACCAAACAGCAACAGTATATGGGGTTCACTAAAACCCTTTCTGTTCCAAACAGCAACAGTATATGGGGTCACTAAAACCCTTTATGTACCAAACAGCAAAAGTATATGGGGTCACTAAAACCCTTTATGTACCAAACAGCAACAGTATATGGGGTCACTAAAACCCTTTATGTTCAACAGCAACAGTATATGGGGTCACTAAAACCCTTTATGTACCAAACAGCAACAGTATATGGGGTCACTAAAACCCTTTATGTACCAAACAGCAACAGTATATGGGGTCACTAAAACCCTTTATGTTCAACAGCAACAGTATATGGGGTCACTAAAACCCTTTATGTACCAAACAGCAACAGTATATGGGGTTCACTAAAACCCTTTCTGTTCCAAACAGCAACAGTATATGGGGTCACTAAAACCCTTTATGTACCAAACAGCAACAGTATATGGGGTCACTAAAACCCTTTATGTACCAAACAGCAACAGTATATGGGGTCACTAAAACCCTTTATGTACCAAACAGCAACAGTATATGGGGTCACTAAAACCCTTTATGTACCAAACAGCAACAGTATATGGGGTTCACTAAAACCCTTTCTGTTCCAAACAGCAACAGTATATGGGGTCACTAAAACCCTTTATGTACCAAACAGCAACAGTATATGGGGTCACTAAAACCCTTTATGTACCAAACAGCAACAGTATATGGGGTCACTAAAACCCTTTATGTTCAACAGCAACAGTATATGGGGTCACTAAAACCCTTTATGTACCAAACAGCAACAGTAAATGGGGTCACTAAAACCCTTTATGTACCAAACAGCAACAGTATATGGGGTCACTAAAACCCTTTATGTTCAACAGCAACAGTATATGGGGTCACTAAAACCCTTTATGTACCAAACAGCAACAGTATATGGGGTTCACTAAAACCCTTTCTGTTCCAAACAGCAACAGTATATGGGGTCACTAAAACCCTTTATGTACCAAACAGCAACAGTATATGGGGTCACTAAAACCCTTTATGTACCAAACAGCAACAGTATATGGGGTCACTAAAACCCTTTATGTACCAAACAGCAACAGTATATGGGGTCACTAAAACCCTTTATGTACCAAACAGCAACAGTATATGTGCTTAAAGTGGAGCAGAGCAAATTTCACTTTTTCTCTCCATTTAATTCGTCCCACGAGGACTTTAGCAGGTTGCATGCGTCAGTAAAGTCAGCACAGATCTGTGTTGAGCTGGAAAAACCTTCTGGAAATATCATCAGTGTGCCTTGTACAAGGACGTGGCTGTCAATCATCTTGATGAATGGTGATTTCATTGTAGATTTAAACATCTCGTTTTGTATTTGATAAGAGACATGATGTTTAAATTCCAGGCCACGAATATATTTAGAATACTGTGACTCAAAGATTCCTTTATCAGTCCTGTATCTGACATATAGTCCTTTATCTGTCTGACATATAGTCCTGTATCTGATATATAGTCCTGTATCTGACATTTAGTCCTGTATCTGTCTGATATATAGTCCTGTATCTGACATATAGTCCTGTATCTGACATATAGTCCTGTATCGGATATATAGTCCTGTATCTGACATTTAGTCCTGTATCTGTCTGATATATAGTCCTGTATCTGACATTTAGTCCTGTATCTGTCTGACATATAGTCCTGTATCTGACATATAGTCCTGTATCTGACACATAGTCCTGTATCTGACAGTTAGTCCTGTATCTGTCTGACATATAGTCCTGTATCTGACATATAGTCCTGTATCTGACATTTAGTCCTGTATCTGACATTAGGTCCTGTATCTGACATTTAGTCCTGTATCTGACATATAGTCCTGAATCTGACATTTAGTCCTGTATCTGACATATAGTCCTGTATCTGACATATAGTCCTGTATCTGACATATAGTCCTGTATCTGACAGTTAGTCCTGTATCTGTCTGACATATAGTCCTGTATCTGACATATAGTCCTGTATCTGACATTTAGTCCTGTATCTGACATATAGTCCTGTATCTGACATTAGGTCCTGTATCTGACATTTAGTCCTGTATCTGACATATAGTCCTGAATCTGACATTTAGTCCTGTATCTGACATATAGTCCTGAATCTGACATTTAGTCCTGTATCTGACATATAGTCCTGTATCTGACATACAGTCCTGTATCTGATATATAGTCCTGTATCTGACATATAGTCCTGTATCTGCCTGACATATAGTCCTGTATCTGACATATAGTCCTGTATCTGACATATAGCCCTGTATCTGACATATAGTCCTGTATCTGACATATAGTCCTGTATCTGACATTAGGTCCTGTATCTGACATTTAGTCCTGTATCCGACATATAGTCCTGTATCTGAAATATAGTCCTGTATCTTTTGGACATATAGTCCTGTATCTGACATATAGTCCTGTATCTGACATATAGTCCTGTATCTGACAGTTAGTCCTGTATCTGACATATAGTCCTGTATCTGACATATAGTCCTGTATCTGACATATAGTCCTGTATCTGTCTGACATATAGTCCTGTATCTGTCTGACATATAGTCCTGTATCTGTCTGACATATTGTCCTGTATCTGTCTGACATATAGTCCTGTATCTGTCTGACATATAGTCCAGTATCTGACAAATAGTCCTGTATCTGACATATAGTCCTGTATCTGACATATAGTCCTGTATCTCTCTGACATATAGTCCTGTATCTGACATATAGTCCTGAATCTGACATTTAGTCCTGTATCTGACATATAGTCCTGTATCTGACATATAGTCCTGTATCTGACATTTAGTCCTGTATATGACATATAGTCCTGTATCTGACATATAGTCCTGTATCTGACATATAGTCCTGTATCTGACATATAGTCCTGTATCTGTCTGACATATAGTCCTGTATCTGACATATAGTCCTGTATCTGTCTGACATATAGTTCTGTATCTGACATATAGTCCTGTATCTGATATATAGTCCTGTATCTGCCTGACATATAGTCCTGTATCTGTCTGACATATAGTCCTGAATCTGACATTTAGTCCTGTATCTACTTGACATATAGTCCTGTATCTGACATATAGTCCTGTATCTGACATATAGTCCTGTATCTGACATATAGTCCTGTTTCTGACATATAGTCCTGTATCTGACAGTTAGTCCTGTATCTGACATATAGTCCTGTATCTGACATATAGTCCTGTATCTCTCTGACATATAGTCCTGTATCTGACATGTAGTCCTGAATCTGACATATAGTCCTGTATCTGACATATAGTCCTGTATCTGACATATAGTCCTGTATCTGACATATAGTCCTGTTTCTGACATATAGTCCTGTATCTGACAGTTAGTCCTGTATCTGACATATAGTCCTGTATCTGACATATAGTCCTGTTTCTGACATATAGTCCTGTTTCTGACATATAGTCCTGTATCTGACATATAGTCCTGTATCTGACAGTTAGTCCTGTATCTGACATATAGTCCTGTATCTGTCTGACATATAGTCCTGTATCTGACATATAGTCCTGTTTCTGACATATAGTCCTGTATCTGACAGTGAGTCCTGTATCTGACATATAGTCCTGTATCTGTCTGACATATAGTCCTGTATCTGACATATAGTCCTGTATCTGTCTGACATATAGTCCGGTATCTGACATATAGTCCTGTATCTGTCTGACATATAGTCCTGAATCTGACATATAGTCCTGTATCTGACATATAGTCCTGTTTCTGACATATAGTCCTGTATCTGACATATAGTCCTGTATCTGACATATAGTCCTGTATCTGACAGTTAGTCCTGTATCTGAAATATAGTCCTGTATCTGACATATAGTCCTGTATCTGACATATAGTCCTGTATCTGTCTGACATGTAGTCCTGTATCTGTCTGACATATAGTCCTGTATCTGTCTGACATATTGTCCTGTATCTGTCTGACATATAGTCCTGTATCTGTCTGACATATTGTCCTGTATCTGTCTGACATATAGTCCTGTATCTGTCTGACATATAGTCCAGTATCTGACAAATAGTCCTGTATCTCACATATAGTCCTGTATCTGACATATAGTCCTGTATCTCTCTGACATATAGTCCTGTATCTGACATATAGTCCTGAATCTGACATTTAGTCCTGTATCTGACATATAGTCCTGTATCTGACATTAGGTCCTGTATCTGACATTTAGTCCTGTATCTGACATATAGTCCTGAATCTGACATTTAGTCCTGTATCTGACATATACTCCTGAATCTGACATTTAGTCCTGTATCTGACATATAGTCCTGTATCTGACATACAGTCCTGTATCTGATATATAGTCCTGTATCTGACATATAGTCCTGTATCTGCCTGACATATAGTCCTGTATCTGACATATAGTCCTGTATCTGACATATAGCCCTGTATCTGACATATAGTCCTGTATCTGACATATAGTCCTGTATCTGACATTAGGTCCTGTATCTGACATTTAGTCCTGTATCCGACATATAGTCCTGTATCTGAAATATAGTCCTGTATCTTTTGGACATATAGTCCTGTATCTGACATATAGTCCTGTATCTGACATATAGTCCTGTATCTGACAGTTAGTCCTGTATCTGACATATAGTCCTGTATCTGACATATAGTCCTGTATCTGACATATAGTCCTGTATCTGTCTGACATATAGTCCTGTATCTGTCTGACATATAGTCCTGTATCTGTCTGACATATTGTCCTGTATCTGTCTGACATATAGTCCTGTATCTGTCTGACATATAGTCCAGTATCTGACAAATAGTCCTGTATCTGACATATAGTCCTGTATCTGACATATAGTCCTGTATCTCTCTGACATATAGTCCTGTATCTGACATATAGTCCTGAATCTGACATTTAGTCCTGTATCTGACATATAGTCCTGTATCTGACATATAGTCCTGTATCTGACATATAGTCCTGTATCTGACATATAGTCCTGTATCTGTCTGACATATAGTCCTGTATCTGACATATAGTCCTGTATCTGTCTGACATATAGTTCTGTATCTGACATATAGTCCTGTATCTGATATATAGTCCTGTATCTGCCTGACATATAGTCCTGTATCTGTCTGACATATAGTCCTGAATCTGACATTTAGTCCTGTATCTACTTGACATATAGTCCTGTATCTGACATATAGTCCTGTATCTGACATATAGTCCTGTATCTGACATATAGTCCTGTTTCTGACATATAGTCCTGTATCTGACAGTTAGTCCTGTATCTGACATATAGTCCTGTATCTGACATATAGTCCTGTATCTCTCTGACATATAGTCCTGTATCTGACATGTAGTCCTGAATCTGACATATAGTCCTGTATCTGACATATAGTCCTGTATCTGACATATAGTCCTGTATCTGACATATAGTCCTGTATCTGACATATAGTCCTGTATCTGACATATAGTCCTGTATCTGACATATAGTCCTGTATCTGTCTGACATGTAGTCCTGTATCTGTCTGACATATAGTCCTGTATCTGTCTGACATATTGTCCTGTATCTGTCTGACATATAGTCCAGTATCTGACAAATAGTCCTGTATCTGACATATAGTCCTGTATCTGACATATAGTCCTGAATCTCTCTGACATATTGTCCTGTATCTGACATATAGTCCTGAATCTGACATTTAGTCCTGTATCTGACATATAGTCCTGTATCTGACATATAGTCCTGTATCTGACATTTAGTCCTGTATATGACATATAGTCCTGTATCTGACATATAGTCCTGTATCTGACATATAGTCCTGTATCTGACATATAGTCCTGTATCTGTCTGACATATAGTCCTGTATCTGACATATAGTCCTGTATCTGTCTGACATATAGTTCTGTATCTGACATATAGTCCTGTATCTGATATATAGTCCTGTATCTGCCTAACATATAGTCCTGTATCTGTCTGACATATAGTCCTGAATCTGACATTTAGTCCTGTATCTACTTGACTTATAGTCCTGTATCTGACATATAGTCCTGTATCTGACAGTTAGTCCTGTATCTGACATATAGTCCTGTATCTGACATATAGTCCTGTTTCTGACATATAGTCCTGTATCTGACATATAGTCCTGTATCTGACAGTTAGTCCTGTATCTGACATATAGTCCTGTATCTGTCTGACATATAGTCCTGTATCTGACATATAGTCCTGTTTCTGACATATAGTCCTGTATCTGACAGTTAGTCCTGTATCTGACATATAGTCCTGTATCTGTCTGACATATAGTCCTGTATCTGACATATAGTCCTGTATCTGTCTGACATATAGTCCTGTATCTGACATATAGTCCTGTATCTGACATTTAGTCCTGTATCTGACATATAGTCCTGTATCTGACATATAGTCCTGTATCTGCAGTCTGTCTGTATGCTAGTCATTGTATGTGGCAGACCAGACGTTCGGTCTGTCTGTATGCTAGTCATTGTATGAGGCAGACCAGAACTTCAGTCTGTCTGTATGCTAGTCATTGTATGTGGCAGACCAGACGTTCGGTCTGTCTGTATGCTAGTCATTGTATGAGGCAGACCAGAACTTCAGTCTGTCTGTATGCTAGTCATTGTATGAGGCAGACCAGACGTGCAGTCTGTCTGTATGCTAGTCATTGTATGAGGCAGACCAGAACTTCAGTCTGTCTGTATGCTAGTCATTGTATGAGGCAGACCAGAACTTCAGTCTGTCTGTATGCTAGTCATTGTATGTGGCAGACCAGACGTTCGGTCTGTCTGTATGCTAGTCATTGTATGAGGCAGACCAGAACTTCAGTCTGTCTGTATGCTAGTCATTGTATGAGGCAGACCAGACGTGCGGTCTGTCTGTATGCTAGTCATTGTATGAGGCAGACCAGACGTGCGGTCTGTCTGTATGCTAGTCATTGTATGAGGCAGACCAGACGTGCAGTCTGTCTGTATGCTAGTCATTGTATGAGGCAGACCAGAACTTCAGTCTGTCTGTATGCTAGTCATTGTATGAGGCAGACCAGATGTGCGGTCTGTCTGTATGCTAGTCATTGTATGAGGCAGACCAGAACTTCAGTCTGTCTGTATGCTAGTCATTGTATGAGGCAGACCAGACGTGCGGTCTGTCTGTATGCTAGTCATTGTATGAGGCAGACCAGAACTTCAGTCTGTCTGTATGCTAGTCATTGTATGAGGCAGACCAGACGTGCGGTCTGTCTGTATGCTAGTCATTGTATGAGGCAGACCAGAACTTCAGTCTGTCTGTATGCTAGTCATTGTATGAGGCAGACCAGACGTGCGGTCTGTCTGTATGCTAGTCATTGTATGAGGCAGACCAGACGTGCGGTCTGTCTGTATGCTAGTCATTGTATGAGGCAGACCAGAACTTCAGTCTGTCTGTATGCTAGTCATTGTATGAGGCAGACCAGAACTTCAGTCTGTCTGTATGCTAGTCATTGTATGAGGCAGACCAGACGTGCGGTCTGTCTGTATGCTAGTCATTGTATGACGCAGACCAGAACTTCAGTCTGTCTGTATGCTAGTCATTGTATGAGGCAGACCAGACGTGCGGTCTGTCTGTATGCTAGTCATTGTATGAGGCAGACCAGAACTTCAGTCTGTCTGTATGCTAGTCATTGTATGAGGCAGACCAGAACTTCAGTCTGTCTGTATGCTAGTCATTGTATGAGGCAGACCAGACGTGCGGTCTGTCTGTATGCTAGTCATTGTATGAGGCAGACCAGAACTTTAGTCTGTCTGTATGCTAGTCATTGTATGAGGCAGACCAGAACTTCAGTCTGTCTGTATGCTAGTCATTGTATGAGGCAGACCAGACGTGCAGTCTGTCTGTATGCTAGTCATTGTATGAGGCAGACCAGAACTTCAGTCTGTCTGTATGCTAGTCATTGTATGAGGCAGACCAGACGTGCGGTCTGTCTGTATGCTAGTCATTGTATGAGGCAGACCAGAACTTCAGTCTGTCTGTATGCTAGTCATTGTATGAGGCAGACCAGACGTGCGGTCTGTCTGTATGCTAGTCATTGTATGAGGCAGACCAGACGTGCGGTCTGTCTGTATGCTAGTCATTGTATGTGGCAGACCAGACGTGCGGTCTGTCTGTATGCTAGTCATTGTATGAGGCAGACCAGACGTGCAGTCTGTCTGTATGCTAGTCATTGTATGTGGCAGACCAGACGTTCGGTCTGTCTGTATGCTAGTCATTGTATGAGGCAGACCAGACTGCAGTCTGTGTGAGTGCATGCGTACATTCCATCACTCCCCAGGCCCCGTGTTTCCCCAGAGACCACAGCTACTCCCCACAGAGCTGCGCGTATAATTGTTCACAATCTACCCTGAAATGGCACTAATCTGGAGCAATCCGCACACAGCCACTTTGTCAGAGGAGATATGGATTGACTGGGCAACACACACTTCCCAGACAGGAAGGGAAACATTCTCAGAAACGCTGTGATGGTTGTAAGAACAATACTAAAATATTATATCTGTGGAATTTGAAAATACTGTGAAATATTGGGCCAAATTTAAAATACTGGGAAATATTGGGCCAAATTTAAAATACTGTGAAATATTGGGCCAAATTTAAAATACTGGGAAATATTGGGCCAAATTTAAAATACTGGGAAATATTGGGCCAAATTTAAAATACTGGGAAATATTGGGCCAAATTTAAAATACTGGGAAATATTGGGCCAAATTTAAAATACTGGGAAATATTGGGCCAAATTTAAAATACTGGGAAATATTGGGCCAAATTTAAAATACTGGGAAATATTGGGCCAAATTTAAAATACTGGGAAAAGGCTTACACAAATGTCTTATTTACACCAATGGATTAATGCTTTAGTCTTCTCATTGGGTTATTTACACCAATGGATTAATGCTCTAGTCTTCTCATTGGGTTATGTACACCCAATGGATTAATGCTCTAGTCTTCTCATTGGGTTATTTACACCAATGGATTAATGCTTTAGTCTTCGCATCGGGCTATGTACACCCAATGGATTAATGCTTTAGTCTTCTCATTGGGTTATTTACACCCAATGGATTAATGCTCTAGTCTTCTCATTGGGTTATTTACACCAATGAATTAATGCTCTAGTCTTCTCATTGGGTTATTTACACCAATGGATTAATGCTTTAGTCTTCGCATCGGGCTATGTACACCCAATGGATTAATGCTTTAGTCTTCTCATTGGGTTATTTACACCAATGGATTAATGCTCTAGTCTTCTCATTGGGTTATTTACACCCAATGGATTAATGCTCTAGTCTTCTCATTAGGTTATTTACACCCAATGGATTAATGCTCTAGTCTTCTCATTAGGTTATTTACACCAATGGATTAATGCTTTAGTCTTCTCATTGGGTTATTTACACCCAATGGATTAATGCTCTAGTCTTCTCATTAGGTTATTTACACCCAATGGATTAATGCTCTAGTCTTCTCATTGGGTTATTTACACCAATGGATTAATGCTCTAGTCTTCTCATTGGGTTATTTACACCCAATGGATTAATGCTCTAGTCTTCTCATTGGGTTATTTACACCCAATGGATTAATGCTCTAGTCTTCTCATTGGGTTATGTACACCCAATGGATTAATGCTCTAGTCTTCTCATTGGGTTATGTACACCCAATGGATTAATGCTCTAGTCTTCTCATTGGGTTATGTACACCCAATGGATTACTGCTCTAGTCTTCTCATTGGGTTATTTACACCAATGGATTACTGCTCTAGTCTTCTCATTGGGTTATTTACACCCAATGGATTAATGCTCTAGTCTTCTCATTGGGTTATGTACACCCAATGGATTAATGCTCTAGTCTTCTCATTGGGTTATTTACACCAATGGATTAATGCTCTAGTCTTCTCATTGGGTTATTTACACCCAATGGATTAATGCTGTAGTCTTCTCATTGGGTTATGTACACCCAATGGATTACTGCTCTAGTCTTCTCATTGGGTTGTTACACCAATGGATTAATGCTTTAGTCTTCTCAGTGACTAACACTATAATGGTTCTGGTTGTGCACCAATTCTTTCCACACCATAATGGGTGAGTAAAGCCCGTTGACAACAAGAGACCAACACTCCACCCTTCAGCCCTCTGGCCTCAATCTGGCAATCAATCCCCAAACTCCCATCTACCCCAGTCTATCTCTCACACTCCAACACTCTGACTGAGAGGAAATTATTTCTGAAACTGAGACACGTCCTTTTCACCAGGACATCCTGAATCAATTACATCCAAGTCTGAACTTGATGCTTGACAAAAACAACACACACACACACACACACACACACACACACACACACACACACACACACACACACAGGCACGGACACAGAGAAAGGCAAAACACACACACACAGACTTACACACAGACGCACACACTCACATACACATACACAGACACACACACACACACACACTCAGGCACAGACACAGAGAAAGGCAAAACACACACACACAGACTTACACACAGACGCACACACACACACACTCACACTCACATACACAGACACACACACACACACACACACTCAGGCACGGACACAGAGAAAGGCAAAACAAACACACACGGACTTACACACAGACGCACACACTCACACACACACACACACACACACACACACACACACACACACACACACACACACACGCACACACACACACACACACACACACAATGGCGCCGGAGGGGATCGCTGCCATTTTACTGGCTTCTAACCAACTGTTCTATTTTGTTAGTTTTTCACATTGTTTATAACTCATTATGTACATAATGTTACTGCTACCGTCTCTAAAAGAGTTTCTGGACATCACAACAGCGGTTACTCACCTCGAACTGGACAAATATTATTTATTTAATGAGTCTGACGGCGAAGGATATACTGCTTTGTAAAGACAAGGCCCAAAATCCCCGTCATCCCCGTGTGAATTTATCCTGTCTCCTTCCTCTCCTCTCTTCTCTCTCTCCTCTCCTCTCTCCTCTCCTTTGTCCTTCCTCTCTCCTCTCTCCTTTCTCCTTCCTCTTCTCTCTCCTTCCTCTCCACTCTCCTTCCTCTCATCTTCTCTCCTTTCCTCTCTCCTCTCTCCTTCCTCTCTCCTCTCTCCTTCCTCTCCTATCTCCTTTCTCTTCTCTCTTCTTCCCCTCCTCTTTCCTTCCTTTCCTCTCTTCTGTGTCCTCCTCCACTCTCCTTCCCTCCATTCTCCTCTGCTTCCTCTCCTCTCTTCTGTGTCCTGCCCCTCCACTCCCCTCCCTCCCTTCTCCTTCCTCTCCTCTCTCCTTCCTCTCCTCTCTCCTTCCTTCCTCTCCTTCCCCTCCACTCCCCTCCCTCCCTTCTCCTTCCTCTCCTCTCTCCTTCCTCTCCTCTCTCCTTCCTTCCTCTCCTTCCTCTCCTTCCTCTCCTTTCTCCTTCCTCTCTCCTCTCTCCTTCCTCTCTCCTTCCTCTCTCCTCTCTCCTTTCTCCTTCCTCTCTCCTCTCCCCTTCCTCTCTCCTCTCTCCTTCCTCTCCTTTCTCCTTCCTCTGTCCTCTCTCCTTCCTCTCTCCTCACTCCTTCCTCTCTCCTCTCACCTTCATCTCCTCTTTCCTTCCTCTCCTCTCTTATGTGTCCTTCCCCTCCACTCTCCTTCCCTCCCTTCTCCTTCCTCTCCTTCCTCTCCTTTCTCCTTCCTCTCTTCTTTCCTTCCTCTGCTATCTCCTTCCTCTTCTCTCTCCTCTTCTTCCTCTCCTCTTTCCTTCCTCTCCTCTCTTCTCTCTCTGTCCTCTCCTCTCTCCTCTCTCCTTCCTCTTCTCTCTTCTCCCTCTCATCTCCTCTTTCCTTCCTCTCCTCTCCTCTCTTCTCTCTCCCTCTCCTCTCCTCTCCTCTTTCCTTCCTCTCCTCTCTTCTCTCTCCATATCCTATCTTCTCTCTCCCTCTCCTCTCTCCTTCCTCTCCTCATTCCTTCCTCTCGCCATCTTCCCCTCTCTCTTCTCTTCTCTCCTAATTACTCTGTGCTCTGATAAAGGCCTAGCAGTGTAGCTCTGGGATCATCAAAGGTCCCTGAAACAAAGAGGAATATTTAGCAATTACCCCCAATCTCATCTGCATGCCACAGATTAACTAGCAGCCCAGCACCAATCTCATCTGCATGCCACAGATGAACTAGCAGGCAGCAGCACTGAGCCAACACTCACTCTTCCAGATGAAAACCTGCAGGATATTAGTCTATACAGGTCGATGAGAGTGGCTCCCTTTCAACCTTCATAGAGAAAGATGATTTAGCTAAATTTATATTTATATTTGTTTACATTTCAATGTGTTAAAATAATCTGTCAAAATTAGAAAAGCTAATTAATTGTACGGGTGGTGTTGCTGATTGTTGATGTGTAAGATAATTGACTCATAGAAGTCAGGGGTCCTGACGTTCGATCGAAGCCCTGTATTCACAATGCCTGAACCCACTCCTGTGTAACCAGTGTGAAATGGCTAGCTAGTTAGCGGTGGTGCGCGCTAATAGCATTTCAATCGGTGACGTCACTCGCTCTGAGACCTTGAAGTAGTTGTTCCCCTTGCTTGTGCAAAAGGCCTTTTGTGGAGCGATAGGTAACGAGGCTTCGTAGAGTGTCTGTTGTCGATGTGTGCAGAGGGTCCCTGGTTCGAGCCCAGGTTGGGGCGCGGAGAGGGACGGAAGCTAAACTGTCACTCATGCATGGCCACACAGTGCTACCTCTGGTGACAGTCCTCAGCATCTTTAACACGTCTGGTGTTGGGAGTCAACAGCAGCTGTGTGTTAGAGAGGAACTAGCTGACTGCAGACTCTTTGTCAAACACGGCTGCTGCTTCAACCTGAGTTGTTCACTTAATAGGATTCACTTTCACAGTCTGGAGAGAGAGAGAGAGAGAGAGAGAGGGAGAGAGAGAGAGAGAGAGAGAGAGAGGGAGAGAGAGAGGGAGAGAGAGAGAGAGAGAGAGGGAGAGAGAGAGAGAGAGAGAGAGAGAGAGAGAGAGAGAGAGAGGAGAGAGAGAGAGAGAGAGAGAGAGAGGGAGAGAGAGAGAGAGAGAGAGAGAGAGAGAGAGGGAGGGAGAGAGAGAGAGAGAGAGAGAGAGGGAGAGGGGGAATGTCAGGGAGACAACAGCTGTAATGAACTAGTATGTTCACAGTGTCTCTGTTCTCAATGTGAACATTAGAGCCATTAGTTATTAAAATGCTGATTATCGGACCCGAAGTCTTTTTCGAGGTTAAATAGTGTTGAGTTCCGCTGTGAACTTGTCTTTAATTGCAATTATATTTGAAAATAAGACAAACTCCTTGACACATTTGCCAAAGTGGAAAGACGAACGGAAGAAAAAAAAGAAAGAAATATAAATAAATAAATCTGAAAGGGTGTTTAAATGGAACTACAGGAAGTGTGACTGTGATAAATTAATTTCTCTCATAAAAGAACATGACTTGTAAATGAGCCAAAGTCAACGGTTTAGACGGAGCACTAAAACACATGATCCAAGCTAACAGAAAAGCTGCGGCAGTCCAATTCTGATCTTTTTTTTTGCCACTAATTGGTCTTTTGACCAATCAGATCAGATCAGCTGCGAGTAATTGGACGAGAAAAAATAATAATAATCAAATTGGGCTGCCTGTGTAAACGTAGCCTAACAGCGTTGATATGACGAGGGTTAAGTTGGATGTGATCTCCAATTCACTTCACAGTCAATTAGCTCTCATCAATGCAGACATGTTTTCTGTGTTTAATATACCGAGAGGAAGCATTTTTGGCTTTTTCGCATCGTGTTTCTGAGTTCCAAGACGCCTTACACCTGGCGAGGAACTCTCAAGGAAGCCGGTAAATTAAGAGTGTGAAACTGTGCTTGGCAAGTGTTGATGGTGCAATCTGACTGCCTACATATGGCGCCTGCCGCCTGCACGTCCGTCATGTAGAGGCTTCCTCATTAGCAGAGGTAACGTACTGCTCTGTTTTAAAGCGCCGTGTTCCCAATGACACTCTCTGTTTATTATCTATGGATGGTCACTTTAACTCTACCTACATGTACATATTACGTGAATTACCACCACTAACCTGTACCCCTTGCACATTGACTCTGTACCGGTACCTCCGGATGGACAGGGCTGTCCCTGTTAAAGCCTCATCGTCTTGTGGACAGGGTTGTCCCTGTTAAAGCCTCATTCTCCGGATGGACAGGGTTTGTCCCTGTTAAAGCCTCATCCTCCAGATGGACAGGGTTGTCCCTGTTAAAGCCTCAGCCTCCTGTGGACAGGGTTGTCCCTGTTAAAGCCTCATCCTCCGGATGGAGGGGGTTGTCCCTGTTAAAGCCTCATCCTCCGGATGGAGAGGGTTGTCCCTGCTAAAGCCTCATCCTCCCGTGGACAGGGTTGTCCCTGTTAAAACCTCTTACTTCTACCCCTTCCTTTTTCGAAAATTCTGTTAAAAATCGCGCAACTTTTCAGCGTCCTGCTACTCATGCCAGGAATATAGTATATGCATATGATTAGTATGTGTGGATAGAAAACACTCTGAAGTTTATAAAACTGGTTAAATCACGGCTGTGACTATAACAGATCGTGTGTTTCATTGAAAAACGCAAGAAAAACTGCTCTCTGAAAGCAAAAAATAATTTCCATAAGTCACTTCCACCAGTTGTTAAAAGAGAACAGAATTTAATGGGAATCTGCCTGCAATTCATACAAATTCCGCACGATGGCGCCATTGTCCTAATTTTCAATTGAATTAATTGTTGGAAAATCCATCCATCTGACCTCCATTTTCCCAGTCTTCACCCGGATGCAGTTGTGGGAGATATCAGATGGCATTGTTTTTGCAAGTGAAGACCTATTGAAGAGACATCGCCCTGTAATCATTTTGATAGATTATAAACGTTTACTAATACCTAAAGTTGGATTACAAAAGGATTTCGAAGTGTTTTGTGAAAGTTTATCGTCGACTTTTTTAATTTTAAAAAATTACGCAGCGTTTAAAAACGATGATTTTTTCTGAATTACACAACTTCCATACAAAGCTATTTTGGGTATATATGGACCGATTTAAACGAAAAAAAGACCCAATAGTGATGTTTATGGGGCATATAGGAGTGCCAAGAAAGAAGCTCGTCTAAGGTAATGAATGTTTTATATTTTATTTCTGCGTTTTGGGTAGCGCCGGCTACCGCAAAATCTGTTGTTTACGTGTCGTGCTGGCATTTTGGGGGGTGCATGCTATCAGATAATAGCTTCTGATGCTTTCGCCGAAAAGCATTTTAAAAATCTGACTTGCTGGCTAGGTTCACAACGAGTGTAGCTTTAATTCAATACCCTGCTTGTGAATTTTGATCAAAGATTGAGTTGTAACGAGTACATTTAGCATTTAGCGTAGCGCATTTGCATTTCCAGGGGCATACTTGGGACGTCTGCGTGTCAAGTATTCTCAAGAAGTTAAAGCTTCAGCCTTCTGTGGACAGGGCTGTCCCTGTTAAAGCCTCATCCTCCGGATGGACAGGGCTGTCCCTGTTAAAGATTCATCCTTAACAGTGTTTTGGGTGTGAGCACCGCATGGACCTCAAAACCAGGATTAATCTCTGTTGGACATCAGAACCAGAGTTAATCCCTGCTGGACATCAGAACCAGAGTTAAACCCTGCTGGAAATCAGAACCAGGTTTAATCCCTGCTGGACATCAGAACCAGGTTTAATCCCTGCTGGACAACAGAACCAGAGTTAATCCCTGCTGGAAATCAGAACCAGGTTTAATCCCTGCTGGACAACAGAACCAGGTTTAATCTCTGTTGGACATCAGAACCAGAGTTAATCCCTGCTGGACATCAGAACCAGGTTTAATCCCTGCTGGACAACAGAACCAGAGTTAATCCCTGCTGGAAATCAGAACCAGGTTTAATCCCTGCTGGACAACAGAACCAGGTTTAATCTCTGTTGGACATCAGAACCAGAGTTAATCCCTGCTGGACATCAGAACCAGAGTTAATCCCTGCTGGACAACAGAACCAGAGTTAATCCCTGCTGGTCAACAGAACCAGAGTTAATCCCTGCTGGACAACAGAACCAGAGTTAATCCCTGCTGGACATCAGAACCAGAGTTAATCCCTGCTGGACATCAGAACCAGAGTTAATCCCTGCTGGACAACAGAACCAGAGTTAATCCCTGCTGGACATCAGAACCAGAGTTAATCCCTGCTGGACATCAGAACCAGAGTTAATCCCTGCTGGACAACAGAACCAGAGTTAATCCCTGCTGGACATCAGAACCAGAGTTAATCCCTGCTGGACATCAGAACCAGAGTTAATCCCTGCTGGACATCAGAACCAGAGTTAATCCCTGCTGGACATCAGAACCAGAGTTAATCCCTGCTGGACAACAGAACCAGAGTTAATCCCTGCTGGACAACAGAACCAGAGTTAATCCCTGTTGGACATCAGAACCAGGGTTAATCCCTGTTGGACATCAGAACCAGAGTTAATCCCTGCTGGACATCAGAACCAGAGTTAATCCCTGCTGGACATCAGAACCAGAGTTAATCCCTGCTGGACATCAGAACCAGAGTTAATCCCTGCTGGACATCAGAACCAGAGTTAATCCCTGCTGGACATCAGAACCAGAGTTAATCCCTGCTGGACAACAGAACCAGAGTTAATCCCTGCTGGACATCAGAACCAGAGTTAATCCCTGCTGGACAACAGAACCAGAGTTAATCCTAGCTGGACATCAGAACCAGAGTTAATCCCTGCTGGACAACAGAACCAGAGTTAATCCCTGCTGGACATCAGAACCAGAGTTAATCCCTGCTGGACATCAGAACCAGAGTTAATCCCTGCTGGACATCAGAACCAGAGTTAATCCCTGCTGGACATCAGAACCAGAGTTAATCCCTGCTGGACATCAGAACCAGAGTTAATCCCTGCTGGACATCAGAACCAGAGTTAATCCCTGCTGGACAACAGAACCAGAGTTAATCCCTGCTGGACAACAGAACCAGAGTTAATCCCTGCTGGACAACAGAACCAGAGTTAATCCCTGTTGTTATTCCCTGTGTGTGTGTGTGTGTGTGTGTGTGTGTGTGTGTGTGTGTGTGTGTGTGTGTGTGTGTGTGTGTGTGTGTGTGTGTGTGTGTGTGTGTGTGTCTGTGTCTGTGTCTGTGTGTGTGTGGCTGTGTGTGTGTTTGTGTGCTCGTGCGTGTGTGTGTGTTCGTGCGTGCGTGTGTGTTTAAGGACAACACTGATGTGGTTAAGATAGCTCATCAGCCGTCATTAAGACTAGAATGGCGAAGCTAAAAGGTAGATAGACTCAGTTATCCAGCCGTGACAGCATCGTTACGACTCATCTTGTCTCAGCCACATTACAGAGTCTTCGGCTCCGGCAAATAGCAAGTAAGGGCTCTAACCTGACACGACACAATTATATATACCCCTCCTATCTCCAATGTATTTTATCAGGCTGTTTAAAGTCCACAATGGCTCCTGTTTAAGCCCTCTTGATCTGGGAGGAAGAGAAAGTTGAATATTTAATGTGTAGGTGGCTTTGATAGCAGTGGAACCTGCCTAATCACAAGCACATGTCCCCACTCTTCTTCTATGGAAGGTAGCCTAAGCATTTTGGGGTGACGTGGAGAACACTGAAACTTTATTCATTAGTGCTTTTGACATCCTTTAGGTACACATGTGGAATGTGAATGGCGTGTGACAACCAAACACACACTCCGTGAGAACTTTAAGTGATGTATCACTCTGCAGGGCATTCTGGGTACTTTATAGTCCATGAAATGGGAAAAGACGGGGAATTGGAGAAAAAAAAACAGACTGTAAGAAAAATCTAAATATTATTTTGTGTCGTGTGTGTGTGTGTGTGTGTGTGGGAAATGGGCGGGTTGATAAATAATGTAGGCTGTCTTTAAGCAGCCAGGTCCATTAGGACTAGTAGTTCTATCATTTATTCATTCATGTTGGGTGGGCACCACACTCGCCGTCTCCACTTACTTTCAAATGCATTCCTGTTTTCAGGCTCAGTCAAAACCCACTAATAATGCAACGAATTCACTGTAGACTAATGTTTTTAAACGCAACGGTAATATTATTACAACCTAAACGTTGAATGCGGAGCCTGGTTTGAATATTGTATGTTTTTGAAGGGTCTCGGCTATGAGCCTGTTGAGCCTGGTCATCCGTCTAACAGACGTCACATTATCCTGATGGAGCTGGAGTGGGCTGTCCAGGACAGAAGGAGACTGGTAATGTGGTGCTATCATGGGCTGATCCTAGACCTGTATGGTCCATGATTCCTGACACTGGTTAATGTGGTGTGGTGCTATCATGGGCTGATCCTAGACCTGTGTGGTCCTGATTCCTGACACTGGTTAATGTGGTGTGGCGCTATCATGGGCTGATCCTAGACCTGTATGGTCCTGATTCCTGACACTGGTTAATGTGGTGTGGTGCTATCATGGGCTGATCCTAGACCTGTATGGTCCTGATTCCTGACAGTGGTTAATGTGGTGTGGTGCTATCATAGGCTGATCCTAGACCTGTATGGTCCTGATTCCTGACACTGGTTAATGTGGTGTGGTGCTATCATGGGCTGATCCTAGACCTGTATGGTCCTGATTCCTGACACTGTATGGTCCGGATTCCTGACACTGGTTAATGTGGTGTGGTGATATCATGGGCTGATCCTAGACCTGTATGGTCCTGGGTGGTTCGAGCCCTGAATGCTTATTGGCTGACAGTCATTATATATTCAAGTAATAAGGCCCGAGGAGGTGTGGTATATGGCCAATATACCACGGCTAATAGCTGTTCTGAACACAACGCCTGGATACAACCCTTCGCCGTGGTATATTGGCCATATACCACAAACCCCCGAGGTGCCTTAATAAACTGGTTACCAACTTCATATAAATGTTTTGTCATATCCGTGCTATATGGTCTGATATACCATGGCTGTCAGCCAATCAGCATTCAGGGCTTGAACCAATCAGTTTATAACAGACCGTAAACCACGGTACGACAAAACAGTACATTTGTCCCGCTCTAATTACGTTGGTAACCAATTTATCATAGCAATAAGGCACCTCAGGTGTTTGTGGTATATTGCCAATATGTCATGGCTAAGGGCTGTATCCAGGCACTCAGCATTGAGTCGTGCTTAAGAACAGCCTTAAGCTGTGGTATTTGTATTTATTATGGATCCCCATTAGTTCCTGCCAAGGCATCAGCTACTCTTCCTGGGGTTTATTATGGATCCTCATTAGTTCCTGCCAAGGCAGCAGCTACTCTTCCTGGGGTTTATTATGGATCCCCATTAGTTCCTGTCAAGGCAGCAGCTACTCTTCCTGGGGTTTATTATGGATCCCCATTAGTTCCTGACAAGGCAGCAGCTACTCTTCCTGGGGTTTATTATGGATCCCCATTAGTTCCTGCCAAGGCAGCAGCTACTCTTCCTGGGGTTTATTATGGATCCCAATTAGTTCCTGTCAAGGCAGCAGCTACTCTTCCTGGGGTTTATTATGGATCCCCATTAGTTCCTGCCAAGACAGCAGCTACTCTTCCTGGGGTTTATTATGGATCCCCATTAGTTCCTGCCAAGACAGCAGCTACTCTTCCTGGGGTTTATTATGGATCCCCATTAGTTCCTGCCAAGACAGCAGCTACTCTTCCTGGGGTTTTTTATGGATCCCCATTAGTTCCTGGCAAGGCAGCAGCTACTCTTCCTGGGGTTTATTATGGATCCCCATTAGTTCCTGACAAGGCAGCAGCTACTCTTCCTGGGGTTTATTATGGATCCCCATTAGTTCCTGACAAGACAGCAGCTACTCTTCCTGGGGTTTATTATGGATCCCCATTAGTTCCTGCCAAGGCAGCAGCTACTCTTCCTGGGGTTTATTATGGATCCCCATTAGTTCCTGCCAAGGCAGCAGCTACTCTTCCTGGGGTTTATTATGGATCCCCATTAGTTCCTGCCAAGGCAGCAGCTACTCTTCCTGGGGTTTATTATGAATCCCCATTAGTTCCTGTCAAGACAGCAGCTACTCTTCCTGGGGTTTATTATGGATCCCCATTAGTTCCTGCCAAGGCAGCAGCTACTCTTCCTGGGGTTTATTATGGATCCCCATTAGTTCCTGGCAAGGCAGCAGCTACTCTTCCTGGGGTTTATTATGGATCCCCATTAGTTCATGTCAAGGCAGCAGCTACTCTTCCTGGGGTTTATTATGGATCCCCATTAGTTCCTGCCAAGGCAGCAGCTACTCTTCCTGGGGTTTTTTATGGATCCCCATTAGTTCCTGTCAAGGCAGCAGCTACTCTTCCTGGGGTTTATTATGGATCCCCATTAGTTCCTGTCAAGGCAGCAGCTACTCTTCCTGGGGTTTATTATGGATCCCCATTAGTTCCTGCCAAGGCAGCAGCTACTCTTCCTGGGATTTATTATGGATCCCCATTAGTTCCTGCCAAGGCAGCAGCTACTCTTCCTGGGGTTTATTATGGATCCCCATTAGTTCCTGTCAAGGTAGCAGCTACTCTTCCTGGGGTTTATTATGGATCCCCATTAGTTCCTGTCAAGGTAGCAGCTACTCTTCCTGGGGTTTATTATGGATCCCCATTAGTTCCTGTCAAGGCAGCAGCTACTCTTCCTGGGGTCCAACAAAATTAAGGCAGTTATGTACAATAAAAATATGACATTATGTTACATTTCATAACACATATCACAACACATTAAGTGTGTTCCCTCAGCCCACTACTCTACTACCACATATCTACAACACATTAAGTGTGTTCCCTCAGCCCACTACTCTACTATCACATATCTACAACACATTAAGTGTGTTCCCTCAGCCCACTACTCTACTATCACATATCTACAACACATTAAGTGTGTTCCCTCAGCCCACTACTCTACTACCACATATCTACAACACATTAAGTGTGTTCCCTCAGCCCACTACTCTACTATCACATATCTACAACACATTAAGTGTGTTCCCTCAGCCCACTACTCTACTATCACATATCTTGCTACGTCCGTCATTGAATGAATGAGACCAAAGCTCAGCGTGGAAAGTGTTTGTGATATTTAATGCTGAAACACAGACAAAACAACAAAATATAAACAAACGTAAAGTTCTGTGTGTGTGTGTGTGTGTGTGTGTGTGTGTGTGTGTGTGTGTGTGTGTGTGTGTGTGTGTGTGTGTGTGTGTGTGCGTGCGTGCGTGCGTGCGTGCGTGTGTGTGTGTTTGTGTGTGTGTGTGCGTGCGTGCGTGTGTGTGTGTGTGTGTGTGTGTGTGTGTGTGTGCCTGTGCCTGTGTGTGTGTGTCTCTTCACAGTCCCCACGGTTCCGAAAGATGTATTTTTATCTGTTTATTCAAATCTGATTCTAGAACATTCCATTGGCCATCCACCGCACCTCACCCCCCTCGGGCCTTAATGCTTAGTTACAGAACAAATGTTTAAAATACACCTTCAATATAGAGGTGTAGATTATACATGATTTCAACAAGACAATAACCTAAAGTGACTAGTATACATTACAGAGTTTAACTGTAAAAACAGGAGTAATTATGGGAAAGAGAGAGAAAAAAAAATACAGACCAATTCCAATTCATTATTAGTAAGTTAAATCCTTCTGGGCTTGACACAACCTTTCTCTCACCTAGAACATCCAGTATGGTACGTTTAGGCGCCACGGTCTGAGAACGAACTCCTCTCGGTATAAAAAGGTCAAGCAACTCATCCACAACAGTAATGGTATATGATAGGTTAAAGCATATGAGCATGTAATCTGCTGCTTGCCACTGACTACCTCTCTCCACCTATTCAGGCAGTGACCTATTCAACTTCTCCATAATGATGAGACATTAAAACTGAAGTAGAGGAAGGGGGTCAGCATCCCAAACAGTACCCTATTCCCTATCTAGTGCACTACTTTTGGAATTCAGCCCATCGGGAACAGGGTGCCATTCAGGACGCCAACCTATAAAGCCTACCTTGTAAAAACCAGACAGGGTTTAATAATAATGATACCCTCTAACAAACACTGGATGGCAGTCCATACAGTACAGAGAGGGGTTCTCTGTCTCTAGGATGGTTATAGACAGTAGAGAGGGGTTCTCTGTCTCTAGGATGGTTGTAGACAGTAGAGAGGGGTTCTCTGTCTCTAGGATGGTTATAGACAGTAGAGAGGGGTTCTCTGTCTCTAGGATGGTTATAGACAATAGAGAGGGTTTCTCTGTCTCTAGGATGGTTGTAGACAGTAGAGAGGGTTTCTCTGTCTCTAGGATGGTTGTAGACAGTAGAGAGGGTTTCTCTGTCTCTAGGATGGTTGTAGACAGTAGAGAGGGTTTCTCTGTCTCTAGGATGGTTATAGACAGTAGAGAGGGGTTCTCTGTCTCTAGGATGGTTGTAGACAGTAGAGAGGGGTTCTCTGTCTCTAGGATGGTTATAGACAGTAGAGAGGGGTTCTCTGTCTCTAGGATGGTTGTAGACAGTAGAGAGGGGTTCTCTGTCTCTAGGATGGTTATAGACAGTAGAGAGGGGTTCTCTGTCTCTAGGATGGTTGTAGACAGTAGAGAGGGGTTCTCTGTCTCTAGGATGGTTATAGACAGTAGAGAGGGGTTCTCTGTCTCTAGGATGGTTATAGACAGTAGAGAGGGGTTCTCTGTCTCTAGGATGGTTATAGACAGTAGAGAGGGGTTCTCTGTCTCTAGGATTGTTATAGACAGTAGAGAGGGTTTCTCTGTCTCTAGGATGGTTATAGACAGTAGAGAGGGGTTCTCTGTCTCTAGGATGGTTATAGACAGTAGAGAGGGGTTCTCTGTCTCTAGGATGGTTATAGACAGGGACTGCGGTTGAAAATTAGCCGGCTGGCTAAAACCGGCACTTTTACTGAAACGTTGATTAATGTGCACTGTCCCTGTAAAAATAAAAATAAACTCAAACTCAAACTCAGAGGGGTTGTCTGTCTCTAGGATGGCTGTTGACTTGGCTATATACACAGGGTACCAGGTAATAACTTGGCTATATATGCAGGGTACCAGGTAATAACTTGGCTATATACACAGGGTACCAGGTAATAACTTGGTTATATACACAGGGTACCAGTACCTAGTCGATGTGCAAGGATACGCGGTAATTGAGGTAGATATGTACATATCGAAAGGGATAAAGTGACTATGCAACAGGATAGATAATAAACAGTAACAGTGGTGAATGTGTTGAGTCAGAAGAGTTAGTGCCAATAGGGTCAATGCAGACAGTCCGGGCAGCTATTGTTAAAATAATTAACTAACCATTTATCGGTCTTATGGCTTGTGGGTATAAGATGTTCAGTTTCATGTTGGTTCCAGACTTGGTGCATCGGTACCGCTTGCCGTGCAGTAGGAGATTCCTTGGTCATAAAGAAGGAAAGCGTAGGATAATTTCCTCGTGTTCCCCTCCCCATGTTCCCCTCCCCCTGAACCCCTCTCCATGTTCCCCTCCCCCTGATCCCCTCCCCATGTTCCCCTCCCCCTGATCCCCTCTCCATGTTCCCCTCCCCCCGATCCCCTCTCCATGTTCCCCTCCCCCCGATCCCCTCCCCATGTTCCCCTCCCCCTGATCCCCTCCCCATGTTCCCCTCCCCCTGATCCCCTCTCCATGTTCCCCTCCCCATGTTCCCCTCCCCCTGTTCCCCACCCCCTGTTCCCCACCCCATGTTCCCCTCTCCATGTTCCCCTCCCCCTGATCCCCTCCCCATGTTCCCCTCCCCCTGATCCCCTCTCCATGTTCCCCTCCCCCCGATCCCCTCTCCATGTTCCCCTCCCCCCGATCCCCTCTCCATGTTCCCCTCCCCCCGATCCCCTCCCCATGTTCCCCTCCCCCTGATCCCCTCCCCATGTTCCCCTCCCCCTGATCCCCTCTCCATGTTCCCCTCCCCATGTTCCCCTCCCCCTGTTCCCCACCCCCTGTTCCCCACCCCATGTTCCCCTCTCCGTGTTCCCCTTCCCGTGTTCCCCTCCCCCTGTCCCCCTCCCCGTGTTCCCCTCTCCATGTTCCCCTCCCCCTGTCCCCCTCCCCGTGTTCCCCTCTCCATGTTCCCCTCCTCGTGTTCCCCTCCCCATGTTCCCCTCCCCGTGTTCCCCTCCCCATGTTCCCCTCTCCCCGATCCCCTCCCCATGTTCCCCTCCCCCTGATCCCCTCCCCATGTTCCCCTCCCCCTGATCCCCTCTCCATGTTCCCCTCCCCATGTTCCCCTCCCCCTGTTCCCCACCCCCTGTTCCCCACCCCATGTTCACCTCCCCGTGTTCCCCTCTCCATGTTCCCCTCCCCGTGTTCCCCTCCCCGTGTTCCCCTCCCCGTGTTCCCCTCCCCGTGTTCCCCTCTCCGTGTTCCCCACCCGTGTTCCCCTCCCCATGTTCCCCTCCCCATGTTCCCCTCCCCATGTTCCCCACCCCGTGTTCCCCTCCCCATGGTTCCCTCCCCGTATTCCACTCCCCCTGTTCCCCTCCACGTGTTCCCCTCCCCGTGTTCCCCTCCCCCTGTTCCCCACCCCGTGTTCCCCTCCCCGTGTTCCCCTCCCCCTGTTCCCCTCCCCGTGTTCCCCTCCCCGTGTTCCCCTCCCCGTGTTTCCCTCCCCGTGTTCCCCTCCCCATGTTTCCCTCCCCCTGTTCCCCTCCCCCTGTTCCCCTCCCCATGTTTCCCTCCCCGTGTTCCCCTCCCCATGTTTCCCTCCCCCTGTTCCCCTCCCCCTGTTCCCCTCCCCCTGTTCCCCTCCCCCTGTTTCCCTCCCCGTGTTCCCCTCCCCCTGTTCCCCTCCCCGTGTACGTATGTTAATGCAGACTTCTGTTTTGCTGTTACATCGATTCAGTAGAAAAACATAATCCTTCTGCCTGATCTCTCCAGCTAGGCAGCTCTGTGCCTGTGTGTGTGTGTGTGTGTATGTGTGTGTGTGTGTGTGTGTGTGTGTGCGTGCGTGCGCGTGTGTGTGTGTGTGTGTGTGTGTGTGTTAATTGCTGATGTTTCTATAGACGAGCCCTGCACTGTGAGATCTGATCTATCAACCTGACAAAGGTAAGCACATTAGAAGATCACTCCCAGATGTACCGAACTTCATCACGGTTATATTCTTCAGAACAGGGCTGGGCAACTGGCCACCACCCTTCTGTAGGTCCGCTGATCCATTTTCAAAGACAAACAAAATATATATATACAGTACCAGTCAAAAGTTTGGACACACTTACTCATTACAGGCTTTCTTTCTTAACTAGGCAAGTCAGTTAAGAACAAATTCTTATCTTCAATGACAAACTAGGAACAGTGGGTTAACTGGTCTAGGAACAGTGGGTTAACTGGTCTAGGAACAGTGGGTTAACTGGTCTAGGAACAGTGGGTTAACTGTTCTAGAAACAGTGGGTTAAACTGCCTTGTTCAGGGGCAGAACGACAGATTTGTACCTTGTCAGCTCGGGGATTTGAACTTGGAACCTTTCTGTTACTATTCCAAAGCTCTAACCACGAGGCTAACCCGCCACCCCTAATGTGTTCTACATTGCAGAATAATAGTGAAGATATCAGAACTATGGAATAACACATTGTGGGACACTGTGGAACACTTTCGACACCCAGGCCCTGACGAATTGGTGCTGTTCTGAGGGTAAAAAGGGTACAACTCAATATCAGGAAGGTGTTCTTAATGGTTTGTCCGAACCATATTTAATTCAGCAGACACTTCACTCCAAAGTATTTTACAGTCGTAGGTGAACTTGTGGTTCGTCCCGGGAATTGTTATAAGTTCCATGTTCTACCAACTGAGTCACACAGGACCACATTATACCTATTCTGATCCACAAGATTACCATTCTGACCAATCAATAGTCAAACAAGATGACCGTTCTGACCAATCAACAACCAAACAAGATGACCATTGTAACCAATCAACAACCAAATAAGATGACCATTCTGACCAATCACAAGATGACAAATTTGACCAATCAAGAACCAAACAAGATGACCATTCTGACCAATCAATAGTCAAACAAGATGACCGTTCTGACCAATCAACAACCAAACAATATGACCATTGTAACCAATCAACAACCAAACAAGATGATCATTGTAACCAATCAACAACCAAATAAGATGACCATTCTGACCAATCACAAGATGACAATTTTGACCAATCAAGAACCAAACAAGATGACACTTCTGACCAGTCAACAAACAAACAAGATGACCATTCTGACCAATCAACAGCCAAACAAGATGACCATTCTGACCAATCAACAGCCAAACATGATGACCAATCTGACCAATCAACAATCAAACAAGACGACCATTCTGACCAATCAACAACCAAACAAGATGACCATTCTGACCAATTAACAACCAAACAAGATGACCTATATAACCAATCAACAACCAAACAAGATGACCTATATAACCAATCAACAACCAAACAAGATGACCATTCTGACCAATCAACAATCAAACAAGACGACCATTCTGACCAATCAACAACCAAACAATATGACCATCGTAACCAATCAACAACCAAACGAGATGACCATTGTAACCAATCAACAACCAAACAAGATGACCATTCTGACCAATCACAAGATGACCGTTTTGACCAATCAACAACCAAACAAGATGACACTTCTGACCAATCAACAACCAAACAAGGTGACCTATATAACCAATCAACAACCAAACAAGATGACCATTCTGACCAATCAACAGTCTTGTCACCGGCAGCCAGATCCACCTGACAGGCCAGGAGACCCCGGCAGAACCGCCTCATTAGCATAACGGACAAAAGGACCATACTAGCGTGCAGCGAGGACTTCCTATTTTCTCTTCTCGCCACACTATCACGGCATCTCTAATGCGATGTGACACAACACATAATAGTCAATTCGATATGGCATTTATCTAATAATGTTTAATTTTACTCCTCATTTAACATGATTTCTGACACGGTGATTACAAGCGTAGATGGTATTAATTCGAGCAAGATGTATGATGTGGAATTACATTTTCCTGAATTTGATAGAATGAGTTACGACGACTTATTCTAATCACGTTCTTAAGTGTGGAACTAGAAAACTAATAGCTTAATCATCTTTTAGATGACATCACCTTATGTTATGCATTATTTAGTCTTGGGGTATCAGAAGGAGTGTCATACCGCACTGCAGGCATAGAAGGGGTTGTGTCCCCATACGGCACCCTATTCCCTTGCTAGTGCACTACTTCCGACTAAGGCCTATACGGCTCTGGTCAACGGTAGTGCGCTAGGTAAGGAATGAGGGGCTGCTGTTTGGGACACAGGCCCCGAGGCTTTTACAGTCAGAGTTAACTGGCTTGAAATGCACCACGTTCGTCTCTCATTGACTTACATTGACTTCCACCCTCTGATACCAAACACAATGGCAGTAATAACAGCAACAGTAACAATGATATACAGAGACCAGCATGAGTAGCTGCCTCACAACATAACACTTCTTTATTACTGAAAACCACAGTCTAACTACAGCTGTAAATCAATATAGTGTAGTTAGATACCACAGTCTAACTACAGCTGTAAATCACTATAGTGTAGTTAGATACCACAGTCTAACTACAGCTGTAAATCACTATAATGTAGTTAGATAACACAGTCTAACTACAGCTGTAAATCAATATAATGTAGTTAGATAACACAGTCTAACTACAGCTGTAAATCAATATAGACTACAGCTGTAAATCACTACACAGTAGTTAGATACCACAGTCTAACTACAGCTGTAAATCAATATAGTGTAGTTAGATACCACAGTCTAACTACAGCTGTAAATCACTATAGTGTAGTTAGAAACCACAGTCTAACTACAGCTGTAAATCACTATAGTGTAGTTAGATACCACAGTCTAACTACAGCTGTAAATCACTATAATGTAGTTAGATAACACAGTCTAACTACAGCTGTAAATCACTATAATGTAGTTAGATAACACAGTCTAACTACAGCTGTAAATCAATATAATGTAGTTAGATAACACAGTCTAACTACAGCTGTAAATCAATATAATGTAGTTAGATAACACAGTCTAACTACAGCTGTAAATCAATATAGACTACAGCTGTAAATCACTACACAGTAGTTAGATACCACAGTCTAACTACAGCTGTAAATCAATATAGTGTAGTTAGATACCACAGTCTAACTACAGCTGTAAATCACTATAGTGTAGTTAGATACCACAGTCTAACTACAGCTGTAAATCACTATAGTGTAGTTAGATACCACAGTCTAACTACAGCTGTAAATCACTACACAGTAGTTAGATACCACAGTCTAACTACAGCTGTAAATCACTACACAGTAGTTAGATACCACAGTCTAACTACAGCTGTAAATCACTATAATGTAGTTAGATACCACAGTCTAACTACAGCTGTAAATCACTATAGTGTAGTTAGATACCACAGTCTAACTACAGCTGTAAATCACTACACAGTAGTTAGATACCACAGTCTAACTACAGCTGTAAATCACTATAATGTAGTTAGATACCACAGTCTAACTACAGCTGTAAATCATTACACAGTAGTTAGATTCCACAGTCTAACTACAGCTGTAAATCATTACACAGTAGTTAGATTCCACAGTCTAACTACAGCTGTAAATCATTATAGTGTAGTTAGATTCCACAGTCTAACTACAGCTGTAAATCACTATACTGTAGTTAGATTCCACAGTCTAACTACAGCTGTAAATCATTATAGTGTAGTTAGATACCACAGCTTAACTACAGCTGTAAATCACTATACTGTAGTTACATACCACAGTCTAACTACAGCTGTAATTCACTATACTGTAGTTAGATATCACAATCTAACTACAGCTGTAAATCACTATAATGTAGTTAGATACCGCAGTCTAACTACAGCTGTAAATCACTATACTGTAGTTAGATACCACAGTCTAACTACAGCTGTAAATCATTATACTGTATGTAGCTAGATGTAAATAGGGGGAGGATCATTCTAACAGTGAACCAGAGTTGGTTCAGCAGTTGAGGACAGAGTGTGTTGGTTATCCTACAGGAAGACACACATCCTTTACTGTCGAGGTCTCCACAGCCTCGCCTGTTATTCCAAACAATCACGTCATTGTGTTAAGGTTGATATGTAACGGATATCATCACCATTTCTGTCATGCCTCAAACACCAGCTGGAAACTACGAAGTTAAACATGTAGTATATTTTACTATGCAGTAGCCTACGAGTATTCCTCTCTAATAGTCATGACCAGGGCCACTCACGGACCGAAAATAAACCATGTTTATTTATACATTCAAATGTATTCAGAAAAAAAAAGTCAAATCCGTCATGTTTATCCTCTGTTTATTATCTAGATTTCAGTTGAGTTTCTTTTTTCTCAGCCAACCAAAGGAAACTCTAGGGCTTTGGTTGGTATACTTAAGCATTCTTCCAGAGGCCTGCTGGTTTGTGTCTAATTTGATGGCGTTGTCAAAGGAGAGAGAGAGAGAGAGAGAGAGAGAGAGAGAGAGAGAGAGAGAGAGAGAGAGAGAGAGAGAGAGAGAGAGAGAGAGAAAAAAATATATATATAGAGAGAGAGAGAGAGAGAGAGAGATGCAAACTTGCCACTGAACAAGCCTGGGGATTGAATTACTCTCCCACCTCTGCAGTGGCTGACCTCACCGGCGTGGGGTTGAGGAAAGCTGGAGAGGAAACTCTGTGTGTGAAGCCATCCTCTGGGCCCTACTCTCTCTTTCTACCCCACACCCACAGGGCCTCTCTCTCTGTGAACGGCCATGGTGCTGTGGGGCCCCTCTCTCTCTCTCCACCCCACACCCACAGGGCCTCTATCTCTCCACCCCACACCCACAGGGACTCTCTCTCTGTGAACAGCCATGGTGCTGTGGGCCACCCCCCTCTCCCTCTCCCTCTCCCTCTCCCTCTGCATACAGCCATTGTGTTTTGGACTTCTCTCGTTCAACTTGAGACGTCCCATCACACTCAGGGCTCCAGCACACAGCTCTCTTCCACCTCTCTAGCCCACAGACTCCCAGATATCACTGCCTCCATCACACTCTGTGTCCCCAGTGTAGCAGGCTACACCGTTCGCAGATATATCTCAATGGCAGGATACCCTGTGAAATCAATAGGTAGTCCTGATTGTCATCGGCGCTGGGTGAGGCGATTTTCCGTTTCCCTGCCCGTCACAATAAGCTGATTGGTGAAGTTTGTATATTTGTGATGTGGTGATTTTGTCAGGGTTTTTTTGACAGATCCTCTCAGGCTTTGTGTATTACAGTGTTAGTGATTCAGTGATGCAAACGACAATGGATGAAAGAGGCCCAACACAGACTAGAAGCAACAGGGAGAGGAGTGCATTAGCATATAGCTGTTTGTCTGTGTGTGTGTGTGTGTGTGTGTGTGTGTGTGTGTGTGTGTGTGTGTGTGTGTGTGTGTGTGTGTGTGTGTGTGTGTGTGTGTGTGTGTGTGTGTGTGTGTGTGTGTGTGTGTGTGTGTGTGTGCGGGCATGTGTCTGTCTGTGTGTGTGGGTGTGTGTGTGTGTGTGCGTGCATGTGTCTGTGTGTGTGTGCGTGCATGTGTCTCTGTGTGTGTATGTGTGTGTGTGTGTGTGTGCATGTGTCTGTGTGTGTGTGTGTGTGTGTGTGTGCACACACACCCCTATAATATGTCTTCAGCCCCCCCTATAATATGTCTTCAGCCCCCCCTATAATATGTCTTCAGCCCCCCTATAATATCTTCAGCCCCCCCCCTATAATATGTCTTCAGCCCCCCCTATAATATGTCTTCAGCCCCCCTATAATGTCTTCAGCCCCCCCCCTATAATATGTCTTCAGCCCCCCCTATAATATGTCTTCAGCCCCCCTATAATATGTCTTCAGCCCCCCCTATAATATGTCTTCAGCCCCACCTATAATATGTCTTCAGCCCCCCCTATAATATGTCTTCAGCCCCCCCTATAATATGTCTTCAGCCCCCATATAATATGTCTTCAACCCCCCCTATAATATGTCTTCAACCTCCCCTCTGAAAAATCCAGCCCCCCCCCCCCCTTAGACTCTTCTAGAGGTCAGAGGCATGTTGATGACAGCCAAATCTCCTTCATTTTTCATGACTTGCTTAAAGGCATGGACCGTTTTTCCTGGCGAAGCAGGGGTCCTGTAATGGGCTAGCATTTTGTTCATCACGCTCATTATGCCAAACAGTTTGTACACACACACACAAACACATTTTAATATAACACACACGCACACACACATGCATTCACGCACACGCACACATGGACACAAACACATTTGTCCAGGGGAGGGAAGTGGGCATACCGTTATGTAAGATATATAGGGTCCTTATTGTGCGTGGGGCAGGATAACCACGCACAATACATTTGAATGTAATTAATACATATTTTATAAATATTTCCTATCTGGTTAGAATGACCATATAAAAAAAGAGTTAGAACAGGTGTTTGTATCTTACACATCTAAAAATTACTGATGTAAAATGCTGTCGGAATGTAAACCTGGGTTTTCTCTTCGGAGGGATACAGGATGCTGATGCAGAGAACTGAAAGGAGGAACATCATGGTGATTTATCCCTCCTTAAAAGACTGTCCATGAAACCTGATGTCTGACGTCTCTGTCCATGTCCCGGTCCCTGATAATACATACACGAGCAATGATGACAAAACATGATTCCTGAATACTCACAAGGTACCCAAGAGGCCACAGCAATCATCCTCAACACTTATAGTTATTTTCTCCCTTTCACGTCCTGGTACCTCTATTACCCTCCATCTGTCATCAATAACGTGACAAACAGACAGACAGACAGACAGACAGACAGACAGACAGACAGACAGACAGACAGACAGACAGACAGACAGCTATAGTGACAGACAGACAGACAGACAGACAGACAGACAGACAGACAGACAGACAGACAGACAGACAGACAGCTATAGTGACAGACAGACAGACAGACAGACAGACAGACAGACAGACAGACAGACAGACAGACAGACAGACAGAAAATAGAGCTTCAACATTCCACCTCTTTTCTGGCTGCTGTTATATTATTATGGGAACGACTAGGATTAATGAACTCAAGTAAAATTAAGTTGCTAGCAGCAGTGTGTGTGTGTGTGTGTGTGTGTGTGTGTGTGTGTGTGTGTGTGTGTGTGTGTGTTGTGTGTGTGTGTGTGTGTGTGTGTGTGTGTGTGTGTGTGTGTGTGTGTGTGTGTGTGTGTGTGTGTGTGTGTGTGTTGATCAGGAGGTTTGGTGTGTGTTCATGTTGATATGTAAGACTGGATGATATCATTTGCATGTTTATTTTCTGAGGAACTTTGCTAATGTTTATTTCTTTTGACTTCCTATAATGATCTGCTCTAATCATCATATGGTCTGTGGTTTTATGAACTGGTTTCATCTTTTTTTGTGTTTTCTTTATACTTTAGAGTGAGTCAGACAAAAAAAAAATATATATATTAATTTTATTTCCCTCCAATCGACTTGCATATGTAACAGTTGAGGCTAACTGGTATGCTTTGTTGTCAACGGCCTAACTGCTTTCCTACAAACCACATAACAGAGAATCAAAACAACACTTGTATTCTAAGAGGCAACTCAGCAGTAAAGACTGCTCACCGCGAACAGTCATGTCCTCCTTCTGTTCCTGTTGTTTCTCCTTTCTTTACCTCCTTCTTCTCATCCCTTTGTCGAGGAGAGGACAACAGCGGCAAAGCAGCAAGTACTCTACATTACCCAGCATCCTTTGATGGTTGATAGGTGCGGTGTATTTGGGAGTCTACATGAAGCAGGACTTGTGATGTTGCGGTTGATGTGTGTTCCTGCTGGCTCCTTCGGCAGGTTGTTTTCTAGAACCTTCTTTCATCTGTCTGTCACACCGGGTCTGGAATCAAACCGGGAGCCCCCCCCCCCCCCCCCCCCGGGGTTGGAGTCTCTTCTCTTGTTGCTTTAAAGAGGCAAACACTATCACCCCTGTGTTTGTCACCTACCTGCAGATTCTGTCTCTCATCCGCCATCTGGGTGGTTTGTAGCCTAGTTGGGAGGCGGAGGAGAGAGGTATGGGGGGAAGAAGTGGGGGATGTACAGGGGGAGGCAGTGGGGAGGTACAGGGGGAGGCAGTGGGGAGGTATGGGGGGAGGCAGTGGGGAAGGTCTGGGGGGAGGTATGGGGGGGAGGCAGTGTGGAGGAATGGGGGGAGTCAGTGGGAGGTACGGGGGGAGGCAGTGGGGAGGTATGGGGGAGGCAGTGGGGAGGTACAGGGGGAGGCAGTGGGGAGGTACAGGGGGAGGAGGTGGGGAGGTATGAGGGGAGGCAGTGGGGAGGTATGGGGGGAGGCAGTGGGGAGGTACGGGGGGAGGCAGTGGGGAGGTACAGGGGGAGGCAGTGGGGAGGTATGGGGGGAGGCAGTGGGGAGGTACAGGGGGAGAGAGTGGGGAGGTATGGGGGGAGGCAGTGGGGAGGTACGGGGGAGGCAGTGGGGAGGTACGGGGGGAGGCAGTGGGGAGGTACAGGGGGGAGGCAGTGGGGAGGTATGGGGGGAGGCAGTGGGGAGGTATGGGGGAGGCAGTGGGGAGGTACAGGGGGAGGCAGTGGGGAGGTATGGGGGGAGGCAGTGGGGAGGTATGGTGGGAGGCAGTGGGGAGGTATGGGGGAGGCAGTGGGGAGGTACGGGGGGAGGCAGTGGGGAGGAATGGGGGGAGGCAGTGGGGAGATATGGGGGGAGGGCAGTGGGGAGGTGTGGGGGAAGGGCAGTGGGGAGGTATGGGGGGAGGCAGTGTGGAGGTATGGGGGGAGGCAGTGTGGAGACCATTTCCTTCTAACTATCTGCTGTCACTCGACATTTCAAGAAATGTGCAAATCCTCTTTGCTTTAGTTTGACTTGAGAACAAGGTGATTGTCTGTATGATGAGCAGACATCAGCGGCCTTCCTCGTAGCAACATGTAAATCAGAGGATTCAGTGATCGTACATTTCAATACCGTCTGTAAATAAGAGGATTCAGTGATCGTACATTTCAGTACCGTCTGTAAATAAGAGGATTCAGTGATCGTACGTTCAGTGTAGAGTGTTCCTCTACATTTTACGTTGACATCTTGTTAAAATAATAATAATCTTTGCCATCAGCTAAAAAGAGAATCAAGATGAACTTTGAATTCCTTTTCCTATCCATTTGTTGTGTACATTATAAAGGCCACTACATGGCACATGCACCTTTCGTGAACTAGTCTCTATTTACACCTAAGTGTATTGCATGGTTGAACGAGAGTTTTGTAAACCAGATAGCTACTGTGGGTAAACATAGAAACTGTTAATTGCAGAGGAACTGTAAACAGACCAGCGTGGCATGATTTAAACAATCATCTCTCTAATCCTGTGTATTTAGCAACATTATGAAACAGACACACAAATAGGAATATAAAAAGCAACGTTTATTGACTGAAATTCCTCTGTTTTTACAGGTGAAAGGAGATCGAGTGTGAATCATACTTTAAGCTCAGACTGTCACAACCTTTTTTCCCCGGTTGAGTATCACTCTTAACTCAGCACTATTGATTGATACCTTGATGACAGAAAGAACATGGCAGAAGAGGACATTACAAAAGCTTTCATTTATAACAGGGTTTTTTTAAATACCAAAAAAGTATTACAATCCAAACTAAAATGTTCACAGTAAAACAATTTATTATTATTTGTTTTTAAATGCCCATGTCAAACGGCCCTGTGAATGGATCCTAACTTCAGATCAGCATCTAGACATCTCTTCATTCATTTGTGATTTCTGTGTAAACCCAATTTACACACAACAGAACACCTCCCTGTGTGCTTAGGTCCTAAACAGCTTGAGGACATTGCAAAAAAAAAAAAAAAAAACCCACGATCAACTTGTAAAGGTTAAAGGTTAAAGGTTAAAGGTTAAAGGGAATGTTTCTACATGAGTATTATACTAAATCATCCCTCGCTCCAGGTCCTAAGAACATCCGACCCAGCTCTGAACGAGTAGGGACCGTGTCCCCAATGGCACCAGATTCTCTTTATAGTGCCCTACGGTCCCTGGTCAAAATGTAGTTCACTAGGAAGGGAATGGACTGCCTTTTGGGACACAACCCCTATCACTGTGTGTTTCTGCCAGGAGAGCACTTCCCTCCCTACCTCTGGGACGGGGCCCTTCAGCCAGGCCTGAGGGTGGTGGTTTGTGGGTAAGTGCCTGCCTGCTAAGGCACTGCTACCCCTGAGTCTGTTTCAGTCTGTTTCAGTCTGTTTTTCAGAGTTGTAACAGAGAGATGTTGATACTGAATGTGAATTTTTGTGGAATTCAGAGACAGACTTCAGGTTTGCTGAAATTGTTAATAACAAAAATATAAAAATATTGAAATGACTAGAATAAAGACAAAAGAAATGATCTGGTCAGAGTTCGAGTATCCCGTCAGAGTTCTACGATGCCGTATCCCGTCAGAGTTAGACGATACCGTATCCCATCAGAGTTCTACAATCTCGTATCCCATCAGAGTTCTACGATCCCGTATCCCATCAGAGTTAGACGATCCCGTATCCCATCAGAGTTCGAGTATCCCGTATCCCGTCAGAGTTCTACGATCCTGTATCCCGTCAGAGTTCTACGATCCTGTATCCCATCAGAGTTCTACGATCCTGTATCCCATCAGAGTTCTACGATCCTGTATCCCGTCAGAGTTCTACGATCCTGTATCCCGTCAGAGTTCTACAATCTCGTATCCCATCAGAGTTTGACGATCCCGTATCCCATCAGAGTTTGACGATCCTGTATCCCATCAGAGTTCTACGATCCCGTATCCCATCAGAGTTCTACGATCCCGTATCCCGTCAGAGTTCTACGATCCCGTATCCCGTCAGAGTTCTACGATCCCGTATCCCATCAGAGTTTGACGATCCCGTATCCCATCAGAGTTCTACCATCCCGTATCCCATCAGAGTTCTACGATCCCGTATCCCGTCAGAGTTTGACCATCCCGTATCCCATCAGAGTTCTACGATCCCGTATTCCATCAGAGTTCTACGATCCCGTATTCCATCAGAGTTCTACCATCCCGTATCCCGTCAGAGTTAGACGATCCTGTATCCCGTCAGAGTTCTATGATGCCCTGAGAAACGTATCCAGCAGCGGTAATGCCATCAGAGGCAGGGGACTAACCATGATGCACCTGGGAAGTCTCTCCCGCCGTCGGGTGTGCCTCAGGCCAAAACCATCCCCGGTGAACACCAGCCAAAACACATCCAGCCTCACAGGGCTGCTATAAAAACCTTTACGGTTGTGACTGAGGATGTCTCAGACTGCACTCTTTCCCCTTTATTGTGCATCACTGCATAAGGAATAGAGAGCCATTTGGGATGCAGCCTGAGTGTACAGTGCGTTCGGAAAGTATTCAAGCCCCTCGACTTTCCACATTTTATTACATTATATCCTTATTCTAAAATTTACTAAATTATTGTTTATTCTCATCAATACACTCATTACCCCATAATGACATCACAATACCCCATAATGACATCACAATACCCTATAACGACAAAGCAAAAACAGGTTTTTAGATATGTTTACACATCTATTAAAAATAGAAACCAGAAATATCTTATTTACATAAATAATCAGTCCGGAGCCTCCAGCGATGCCCTCCAGTCCGGAGCCTCCAGCGATGGTCTCCAGTCCGGAGCCTCCAACGACGCCCTCCAGTCCGGAGCCTCCAGCGATGCCCTACAGTCCGGAGCCTCGAGGGTACCCAGTCTGGGGGCCTGCAACGAGGGTGCCCAATCTGGGACCCTTAACGAGGGTACCCAGTCCGGGGCCCGCAGAGAGGGTCCCCAGTCCGGGGGCGGTGGCGAGGTTCCCCACACCAGAGGCATCACAAAAGAGGGGTGAGCCAGAAGTGGAGCGGGGTCTGCGTCCCGCACCTGAGCTGCCACCGCGGATAGATGCCCACCCGGACCCTCCCCTATAGGTTCAGGTTTTGTGGCCAGATTCCGCACCTTGTGGCGGGTGGGGGGGGGGTACTGTCACGCCCTGACCTTAGTATTATGTATACATTTTAAATAGCTGTGCAGCAACGCTCCCCATCCAACCTGACAGAGGTGTAGAGCATATGCAGAGAAGAATGCTAGGACCTCCCTAAATACAGATGTGCCAAGCTTGTAGCGTCATACCCAAGAAGACTCGAGGCTGTAATCACTGCCAACGGTGCTTCAACAAAGTACTGAGTAAATGTTCTGAATACTTAAGTGTATGTGAAATTAAAAAATTTTCATTTTAAAATACATTTAAAAAAAAATCTAAAAACCTGTTTGTGCTTTGTCATTATGGGGTATTATGTGTAGAATGATGAGATTAAATCCATGTTAATTTTAGAATAAGGCTGTAACAAAATGTGTCAAAAGTCAAGAGGTCTGAATACTTTCCGTATGCCTTGTTTGTAGCCTCCATGTCATGGCCTCTATGAAAGCCTCTGCTTTTGGGACTAGGCGTATGTCTTGTTTGTAGCCTCCATGTCATGGCCTCTATGAAAGCCTCTGCTGTTGGGACTAGGCGTATGCCTTGTTTGTAGCCTCCATGTCATGGCCTCTATGAAAGCCTCTGCTGTTGGGACTAGGCGTATGCCTTGTTTGTAGCCTCCATGTCATGGCCTCTATGAAAGCCTCTGATGTTGGGACTAGGCGTATGTCTTGTTTGTAGCCTCCATGTCATGGCCTCTATGAAAGCCTCTGCTGTTGGGACTAGGCGTATGTCTTTGTTTGTAGCCTCCATGTCATGGCCTCTATGAAAGCCTCTGCTGTTGGGACTAGGCGTATGCCTTGTTTGTAGCCTCCATGTCATGGCCTCTATGAAAGCCTCTGCTGTTGGGACTAGGCGTATGTCTTGTTTGTAGCCTCCATGTCATGGCCTCTATGAAAGTCTCTGCTGTTGGGACTAGATGTATGTCTTGTTTGTAGCCTCCATGTCATGGCCTCTATGAAAGCCTCTGCTGTTGGGACTTGGCGTATGCCTTGTTTGTAGCCTCCATGTCATGGCCTCTATGAAAGCCTCTGCTGTTGGGACTAGGCGTATGTCTTGTTTGTAGCCTCCATGTCATGGCCTCTATGAAAGCCTCTGCTGTTGGGACTAGGCGTATGTCTTGTTTGTAGCCTCCATGTCATGGCCTCTATGAAAGCCTCTGCTGTTGGGACTAGGCGTATGCCTTGTTTGTAGCCTCCATGTCATGGCCTCTATGAAAGCCTCTGCTGTTGGGACTAGGCGTATGTCTTGTTTGTAGCCTCCATGTCATGGCCTCTATGAAAGTCTCTGCTGTTGGGACTAGGCGTATGTCTTGTTTGTAGCCTCCATGTCATGGCCTCTATGAAAGCCTCTGCTGTTGGGACTTGGCGTATGCCTTGTTTGTAGCCTCCATGTCATGGCCTCTATGAAAGCCTCTGCTGTTGGGACTAGGCGTATGCCTTGTTTGTAGCCTCCATGTCATGGCCTCTATGAAAGCCTCTGCTGTTGGGACTAGGCGTATGTCTTGTTTGTAGCCTCCATGTCATGGCCTCTATGAAAGCCTCTGCTGTTGGGACTTGGCGTATGCCTTGTTTGTAGCCTCCATGTCATGGCCTCTATGAAAGCCTCTGCTGTTGGGACTAGGCGTATGCCTTGTTTGTAGCCTCCATGTCATGGCCTCTATGAAAGCCTCTGCTGTTGGGACTAGGCGTATGCCTTGTTTGTAGCCTCCATGTCATGGCCTCTATGAAAGCCTCTGCTGTTGGGACTAGGCGTATGCCTTGTTTGTAGCCTCCATGTCATGGCCTCTATGAAAGCCTCTGCTGTTGGGACTAGGCGTATGTCTTGTTTGTAGCCTCCATGTCATGGCCTCTATGAAAGCCTCTGCTGTTAGGACTAGGCGTATGTCTTGTTTGTAGCCTCCATGTCATGGCCTCTATGAAAGCCTCTGCTGTTGGGACTAGGCGTATGTCTTGTTTGTAGCCTCCATGTCATGGCCTCTATGAAAGCCTCTGCTGTTGGGACTTGGCGTATGCCTTGTTTGTAGCCTCCATGTCATGGCCTCTATGAAAGCCTCTGCTGTTGGGACTAGGCGTATGTCTTGTTTGTAGCCTCCATGTCATGGCCTCTATGAAAGCCTCTGCTGTTGGGACTAGGCGTATGCCTTGTTTGTAGCCTCCATGTCATGGCCTCTATGAAAGCCTCTGCTGTTGGGACTAGGCGTATGCCTTGTTTGTAGCCTCCATGTCATGGCCTCTATGAAAGCCTCTGCTGTTGGGACTAGGCGTATGTCTTGTTTGTAGCCTCCATGTCATGGCCTCTATGAAATCCTCTGCTGTTGGGACTAGGCGTATGTCTTGTTTGTAGCCTCCATGTCATGGCCTCTATGAAAGCCTCTGCTGTTAGGACTAGGCGTATGTCTTGTTTGTAGCCTCCATGTCATGGCCTCTATGAAAGCCTCTGCTGTTGGGACTAGGCGTATGTCTTGTTTGTAGCCTCCATGTCATGGCCTCTATGAAAGCCTCTGCTGTTGGGACTAGGCGTATGCCTTGTTTGTAGCCTCCATGTCATGGCCTCTATGAAAGCCTCTGCTGTTGGGACTAGGCGTATGCCTTGTTTGTAGCCTCCATGTCATGGCCTCTATGAAAGCCTCTGCTGTTGGGACTAGGCGTATGCCTTGTTTGTAGCCTCCATGTCATGGCCTCTATGAAAGCCTCTGCTGTTGGGACTAGGCGTATGCCTTGTTTGTAGCCTCCATGTCATGGCCTCTATGAAAGCCTCTGCTTTTGGGACTAGGCGTATGTCTTGTTTGTAGCCTCCATGTCATGGCCTCTATGAAAGCCTCTGCTGTTGGGACTAGGCGTATGTCTTGTTTGTAGCCTCCATGTCATGGCCTCTATGAAAGCCTCTGCTGTTGGGACTAGGCGTATGTCTTGTTTGTAGCCTCCATGTCATGGACTCTATGAAAGCCTCTGCTGTTGGGACTAGGCGTATGCCTTGTTTGTAGCCTCCATGTCATGGCCTCTATGAAAGCCTCTGCTGTTGGGACTAGGCGTATGCCTTGTTTGTAGCCTCCATGTCATGGCCTCTATGAAAGCCTCTGCTGTTGGGACTAGGCGTATGTCTTGTTTGTAGCCTCCATGTCATGGCCTCTATGAAAGCCTCTGCTGTTGGGACTAGGCGTATGTCTTGTTTGTAGCCTCCATGTCATGGCCTCTATGAAAGCCTCTGCTGTTAGGACTAGGCGTATGTCTTTTTTGTAGCCTCCATGTCATGGCCTCTATGAAAGCCTCTGCTGTTGGGACTAGGCGTATGTCTTGTTTGTAGCCTCCATGTCATGGCCTCTATGAAAGCCTCTGCTGTTGGGACTAGGCGTATGCCTTGTTTGTAGCCTCCATGTCATGGCCTCTATGAAAGCCTCTGCTGTTGGGACTAGGCGTATGCCTTGTTTGTAGCCTCCATGTCATGGCCTCTATGAAAGCCTCTGCTGTTGGGACTAGGCGTATGCCTTGTTTGTAGCCTCCATGTCATGGCCTCTATGAAAGCCTCTGCTGTTGGGACTAGGCGTATGCCTTGTTTGTAGCCTCCATGTCATGGCCTCTATGAAAGCCTCTGCTTTTGGGACTAGGCGTATGTCTTGTTTGTAGCCTCCATGTCATGGCCTCTATGAAAGCCTCTGCTGTTGGGACTAGGCGTATGTCTTGTTTGTAGCCTCCATGTCATGGCCTCTATGAAAGCCTCTGCTGTTGGGACTAGGCGTATGTCTTGTTTGTAGCCTCCATGTCATGGCCTCTATGAAAGCCTCTGCTGTTGGGACTAGGCGTATGTCTTGTTTGTAGCCTCCATGTCATGTCCTCTATAAAAGCCTCTGCTGTTGGGACTAGGCGTATGTCTTGTTTGTAGCCTCCATGTCATGGCCTCTATGAAAGCCTCTGCTGTTGGGACTAGGCGTATGCCTTGTTTGTAGCCTCCATGTCATGGCCTCTATGAAAGCCTCTGCTGTTGGGACTAGGCGTATGCCTTGTTTGTAGCCTCCATGTCATGGCCTCTATGAAAGTCTCTGCTGTTGGGACTAGGCGTATGTCTCCCATCCCAAGGGAAGGCAATGCAGAGTGATCCTCTGACTGTTGAAGGGAAGTCAAAACAGATTGATCCTCTGACTGTTGAAGGGAAGTCAAAACAGACTGATCCTCTGACTGACAGTTGAAGGGAAGTCAAAACAGACTGATCCTCTGACAGTTGAAGGGAAGTCAAAACAGATTGATCCTCTGACAGTTGAAGGGAAGTCAAAACAGACTGATCCTCTGACTGACAGTTGAAGGGAAGTCAAAACAGACTGATCCTCTGACTGACAGTTGAAGGGAAGTCAAAACAGACTGATCCTCTGACAGTTGAAGGGAAGTCAAAACAGACTGATCCTCTGACTGACAGTTGAAGGGAAGTCAAAACAGACTGATCCTCTGACTGACAGTTGAAGGGAAGTCAAAACAGACTGATCCTCTGACTGACAGTTGAAGGGAAGTCAAAACAGACTGATCCTCTGACTGACAGTTGAAGGGAAGTCAAAACAGACTGATCCTCTGACTGACTGTTGAAGGGAAGTCAAAACAGACTGATCCTCTGACTGACAGTTTACTGTTTGTTTGTTCTTCTTCCGTGTATTACCTCAGGTTGGTCACATGACACATGAAGTCTACAAGTTTGGATACACATACAAACACACTCACTCACTCACTCAATCAGTCACTCGCTCACTTGCTCACTTGCTCACTCACTCACTCACTCACTCACTCACACAGACACACACACACACACACACACACACATAGACACACACACAAACAAACACACACACACACACAAACACACAAACACACACACCCAGGTCGGAAGGGGTGATGTGGACCCCTTTACATATGTCATTACTATTCACGGTTGTATCAGGTTGATTCTGTATGAATAGTTGTATTTTCTTTCAAACCCGCTGGTCCCTTGTTACAAGCTGAGAGGCCACACTGGTTGACCCTTGGCTCTCTATTCCCTGGGAATATGCATCAAACTCTACTTCATAATTTATGTAATGACATTTACTTGGACACTGATTAGCTTCCTTATCAAATCCGTAATAAATAAAAACCTTTTATAACCCCTAGTTTATCATTCCTTTATCTGGAGTCCTTTTGAATTATATCACAAGATTGTAATGTGATCACTATGCAGAGGAGCAAGTGTCGGACTGTTGGTGCTACGCAGCCGGTGTCACAGACTGTCATAGTTTCTGCTTCTTCATTTGTCGTCTCAGCCCCTTAAACATTTAGAAAATAGAGTCAACACAATGAAAAGTTGGATAAAATGCACATCAGGGGGCTGAATCTCAGGGACTGAGATGACAGAGAGGACTGGATATCAGGGACTGAGATGACAGAGAGGACTGGATCTCAGGGACTGAGATGACAGAGAGGACTGGATCTCAGGGACTGAGATGACAGAGAGGACTGGATCTCGGGGACTGAGATGACAGAGAGGACTGGATCTCAGGGACTGAGATGACAGAGAAGACTGGATCTCAGGGACTGAGATGACAGGGAGGACTGGATCTCAGGGACTGAGATGACAGAGAGGACTGGATCTCAGGGACTGAGATGACAGAGAGGACTGGATCTCAGGGACTGAGATGACAGAGAGGACTGGATCTCAGGGACTGAGATGACAGAGAGGACTGGATCTCGGGGACTGAGATGACAGAGAGGACTGGATCTCAGGGACTGAGATGACAGAGAGGACTGGATCTCAGGGACTGAGACGACAGAGTGGAATGGATCTCAGGGACTGAGATAACAGAGAGGACTGGATCTCAGGGACTGAGATGACAGAGAGGACTGGATCTCAGGGACTGAGATGACAGAGAGGACTGGATCTCAGGGACTTAGATGACAGAGAGGACTGGATCTCAGGGACTGAGATGACAGTGAGGACTGGATCTCAGAGACTGAGATGACAGAGAGGACTTTATCTCAGGGACTGAGATGACAGAGAGGACTGGATCTCAGGGACTGAGATGACAGAGAGGACTGGATCTCAGGGACTGAAATAACAGAGAGGACTGGATCTCAGGGACTGAGATGACAGAGAGGACTGTATCTCAGGGACTGAGATGACAGAGAGGACTGGATCTCAGGGACTGAGATGACAGAGAGGACTGGATCTCAGAGACTGAGATAACAGAGAGGACTGGATCTCAGAGACTGAGATAACAGAGAGGACTGGATCTCAGGGACTGAGATGACAGAGAGGACTGAATCTCAGAGACTGAGATAACAGAGATACACACAAATGTGAAGGGATGAATAGAATATGTACATATAAATACATGGATGAGCGATGGCTGTGCGGCAAAGGCAAGATACAGTAGGTAGTATTGAATAGATGATATACATATGAGATTAGTAATGTAGGATATGTAAACATTATTAAAGTGGTGTTATTTAAAGTGACTATTTATTTAAGTGTCCAGAGAAACGTGTCTGTATGTAGGCAGCAGCCTCTCTGAGTTAGTGGTGGATGTTTAGCAGTCTGATGGCCTTGAGATAAAAGTTTTTCAGTCTCTCGGTCCCTACTTTGATGCACCTGTACTGACCTTGCCTTCTGGATGGTAGTGGGGTGAACAGGCAGTGGCTCGCATGGTTGTTGTCCTTGATGATCTCTTTGGCCTTCCTGTGACATCGGGTGGTGTAGGTGTCCTGGAGGGCAGGTAGTTTGCCCCCGGTGATGCGTTGTACAGACCGCACTACCCTCTGGAGAGCCTTGTGGTTGAGGGCTGTGCAATTGCCGTACCAGGCTGTGATACAGCCCGACAGGATGCTCTCGATTGTGCATCTGTAAAAGTTTGTCAGATTTCTGGGTGACAAGCCAATTTCTTCAGCCTCAGGTTGAAGAGGAGCAGTTGTGCCTTCTTCACTACACTTTCTGTGTGGGTGGACCATTTCAGATTGTCTGTGATGTGAACGCAGAAGAACAAAACTTTCCACCCTCTCCACTGCTATCCCGTCGATGTGGATTGGGGGGGTGCTCCCTGTGTCCATGATCATATCCTTTGTTTTGTTGACGTTGAGAGTGAGGTTATTTTCCCTACACCACACTCCGAGGGCCCTCACCTCCTCCCTGCAGGCCGTCTCGTCGTTCTTGGTAATCAAGCCTACCACTGTAGTGTCGTCTGCAAATTTGATGATTGAGTTGGAGGCGTGCGTGGCCATGCAGTCATGGGTGAACAGGGAGTACAGGAGAGGGCTGACGACGCACCCTTGTGAGGCCCCAGTGTTGGGGATCAGCGGGGTGGAGATGTTGTTTCTGGAATGTCTGGAAGATTCCTCTATCTTCTGGTAATACCCGGTCAGGAACCCCATCTCCTGGTAATACCCTGTCAGGAACCCAATCTCCTGGTAATACCCTGTCAGGAACCCCATCTCATGGTAATACCATGTCAGGAACCCCATCTCCTGGTAATACCCTGTCAGGAACCCCATCTCCTGGTAATACCCTGTCAGGAACCTTATCTCCTGGTAATATCCTGTCAGGAACCCCATCTCCTGGTAATACCCTGTCAGGAACCCCATCTCCTGGTAATACCCTGTCAGGAACCCCATCTCCTGGTAATACCATGTCAGGAACCCCATCTCCTGGTAATACCCTGTCAGGAACCCCATCTCCTGGTAATACCCTGTCAGGAACCCATCTCCTGGTAATACCCTGTCAGGAACCCCATCCCCTGATAATACCCTGTCAGGAACCCCATCTCCTGGTAATACCCTGCCAGGAACCCCATCTTCTGGTAATACCCTGCCAGGAACCCCATCTAGCGGATGCCACACCGTGTGGCACTGTTTATTCATTGGACTTCCTTCACGTTACAGGACATTTCATTTGCTGCTGTAGCAGGCCTGAACTGTCCCTCTGTCACTCTGTCTGTTGTACAATGAATTACATATTTCAATAAGCTTAAATTAAATGAGTGTCAAGGATTTCCTGATTTTGGAATTATCTTTAAAAAGGGGACTTTGCACTCTATGACAAATATTTTGTAGAAAAATAGAAAGGTACAGTTGTAACATACTGGTCCTGTAACTACACTTCCCTGTACATTAGGAAACTAGCCTGGTCCCATAGCTACACTTCCCTGTACATTAGGAAACTAGCCTGGTCCCGTAGCTACACTTCACTGTTCATTAGGAAACTAGCCTGGTCCCGTAGCTACACTTCCCTGTACATTAGGAGACTAGCCTGGTCCTGTAGCTACACTTCCCTGTACATTAGGAAACTAGCCTGGTCCCGTAGCTACACTTCCCTGTTCATTAGGAAACTAGCCTGGTCCTGAAGATACACTTCCCTGTTCATTAGGAAACTAGCCTGGTCCTGTAGTTACACTTCCCTGTACATTAGGAAACTAGCATGGTCCCGTAGCTACACTTCCCTGTACATTAGGAAACTAGCCTGGTCCCATAGCTACACTTCCCTGTTCATTAGGAAACTAGCCTGGTCCCGTAGCTACACTTCCCTGTACATGAGGAAACTAGCCTGGTCCCGTAGCTACACTTCCCTGTTCATGAGGAAACTAGCCTGGTCCTGTAGATACACTTCCCTGTTCATTAGGAAACTAGCCTGGTCCTGTAGCTACACTTAATTGTTCATTAGGAAACTAGCCTGGTTCTGTAGCTACACTTCCCTGTTCATTATGAAACTAGCCTGGTCCTGTAGCTACACTTCCCAGTTCATTAGGAAACTAGCCTGGTCCTGTAGCTACACTTCCCTGTTCATTAGGAAACTAGCCTGGTTCTGTAGCTACACTTCCCTGTTCATTATGAAACTAGCCTGGTCCTGTAGCTACACTTCCCAGTTCATTAGGAAACTAGCCTGGTCCTGTAGCTACACTTCCCTGTACATTAGGAAACTAGTCTGGTCCTGTAGCTACACTTCCCTGTTCATTAGGAAACTAGCCTGGTCTTGTAGCTACACTTCCCTGTTCATTAGGAAACTAGCCTGGTCATGTAGCTACACTTCCCTGTTCCTTAGGAAACTAGCCTGGTCCTGTAGCAACACTTCACTGTACATTAGGAAACTAGCCTGGTCCTGTAGCTACACTTCCCTGTTCATTAGGAAACTAGCCTGGTCCTGTAGCTACACTTCCCTGTTCATTAGGAAACTAGCCTGGTTCTGTAGCTACACTACCCGGTACATTAGCAAACTAGCCTGGTCCTGTAGCTACACTTCCCTGTTCATTAGAAAACTAGCCTTGTTCTTTAGCTACACTACCATGTACATTAGGAAACTAGCCTGGTCCTGTAGCTACACTTCCCTGTTCCTTAGGAAACTAGCCTGGTCCTGTAGCTACACTTCCCTGTACATTAGGAAACTAGCCTGGTCCCGTAGCTACACTTCCCTGTTCATTAGGAAACTAGCCTGGTCCCGTAGCTACACTTCTCTGTACATTAGGAAACTAGCCTGGTCCTGTAGCTACACTTCCCTGTTCATTAGGAAACTAGCCTGGTCCCGTAGCTACACTTCTCTGTACATTAGGAAACTAGCCTGGTCCCGTAGCTACACTTCCCTGTTCATTAGGAAACTAGCCTGGTCATGTAGCTACTCTTCCCTGTTCATTAGGAAACTAGCCTGGTCCCGTAGCTACACTTCCCTGTTCATTAGGAAACTAGCCTGGTCCCGTAGCTACACTTCCCTGTTCATTAGGAAACTAGCCTGGTCCCGTAGCTACACTTCTCTGTACATTAGGAAACTAGCCACATTGGGTACCTCTGTCGTCACCTCATCCAAACAAAAAGTAATGAAAGGAATAGCTGGACCAGAATAACACGTTGCCCCTGTCGTTGCCAGGGGTCAACCATACCGTTCATGTAATCCTGCTGACAACTAAAAGGAAGAGCTGGGGCACATGGAATTATGGAGTCCATGAAATCACTCTTTGAAAACAATAGGACCTGAGAAACATTGCATGACTTGGAACAGCATGGCTAATTTTAAAGCTCTGGACACCGGCGTGAACGTTTCCTGTTGTTCTGTGTGCAGTTCGAGTTGGCACGCTTCATCTGTGCTTTGGTTGTGTTTGGTGGTCATGGCAACATTAAATACCACAGTTTCGTAAAGACACTGACTGTGGTTCCTTATCACATTCACAACTCTCAATAAACTCTCCCCTTTTGTTATCAGCATGGGCCTGGACACCATGAACTTGTCAAACAGAAGGGAGACTGAACTGAGATGACAGTATATAACTTCATCAATCTCTTGATGAGCTTTAAACAGAATGGGGACTGGACTGAGAGGAGAGTAGATACTGTACCTTTATCAATCTATTGATGAGCTTTAAACAGAATGGGGACTGAACTGAGATGACAGTATATAACTTCATCAATCTCTTGATGAGCTTTAAACAGAATGGGGACTGGACTGAGAGGAGAGGAGATACTGTACCTTTATCAATCTCTTGATGAGCTTTAAACAGAATGGGGACTGAACTGAGATGACAGTATATAACTTCATCAATCTCTTGATGAGCTTTAAACAGAATGGGGACTGGACTGAGAGGAGAGTAGATACGGTACCTTTATCAATCTCTTGATGAGGTTGATGTGATATATGAGGGACGTGTGAGGGAGAGACTGTGTGCATAAGTGTCCTGTTAGTTCCAGCAGAGGGGGCTCCTTGCTGTACTGGCTACCCAGAGCATTAATAAGTCTGATTAATGAGAGGGATTCTCATCATGTTGTGGCATGGCTTCCTCCTTATGTCTCCGTCTCCCCCCATGAAACATCTAGACTCTGATCCTACAGTGTGATAAACCACCAAATCCTCTGGCAGTGGTTTGTCAATCTCAAGGGGGAGAGAGAGGTTTTTGTCTCACTATATCTGTCTTTCTTTATTTTTTAAATTATTTCTTTCTCTCTCTCTCTCTCTCTCTCTCTCTCTCTCTCTTTTAACACACAAGTAAACACACACATTTTTAATTTAAAACACTTCACAATATGTAATTTACAGAGTTAAGGTACATCATTGCATTGTTTCCTATCTATGTTGACTGTCTACTGTCTGTGTTGACTGTCTATTATCTATGTTGACTGTCTACTGTCTATGTGGACTGTCTACTGTCTACGTTGACTGTCTACTGTCCATGTTGACTGTCTACTGTCTATGCTGACTGTTTACTGTCTATATTGACTGTCTACTGTCTATGTTGACTGTCTACTATCTATGTGGACTGTCTACTGTCTACTGTCTACGTTGACTGTCTACTGTCTATGTTGACTGTCTACTATCTATGTTGACTGTCTACTGTCTATGTTGACCGTCTACTATCTATGTTGACTGTCTGCTGTCTATGTTGACTGTCTGCTGTCTATGTTGACTGTCTACTGTCTATGTTGACTGTCTACTGTCTATGCTGACTGTCTACTGTCTATGCTGACTGTCTACTATCTGTGTTGACTGTCTATTATCTATGTTGACTGTCTACTGTCTATGCTGACTGTCTACTATCTGTGTTGACTGTCTACTATCTATGTTGACTGTCTACTGTCTACGTTGACTGTCTACTGTCTATGTGGACTGTCTACTGTCTACGTTGACTGTCTACTGTCTATGTTGACTGTTTACTGTCTATGTTGACTGTCTACTGTCTACGTTGACTATCTACTGTCTACGTTGACTGTCTACTGTCTATGTTGACTGTCTACTATCTATGTTGACAGTCTACTGTCTATGCGCACTGTCTACTGTCTATGTGGACTGTCTACTGTCTACTGTCTACGTTGACTGTTTACTGTCTATGTTGACTGTTTACTATCTATGTTGACTGTCTACTATCTATGTTGACTGTCTACTGTCTATGTTGACTGTCTACTGTCTATGTTGACTGTCTACTATCTATGTTGACTGTCTACTGTCTATGTTGACCGTCTACTATCTATGTTGACTGTCTGCTATCTATGTTGACTGTCTGCTGTCTATGTTGACCGTCTACTATCTATGTTGACTGTCTGCTATCTATGTTGACTGTCTGCTGTCTATGTTGACCGTCTACTATCTATGTTGACTGTCTACTATCTATGTTGACTGTCTACTATCTGTGTTGACTGTCTATTATCTATGTTGACTGTATACTATCTTTGTGTACTGTCTACTGTCTATGCTGACTGTCTAATGTCTATGTGGACTGTCTACTGTCTACGTTGACTGTCTACTGTGTACGTTGACTGTTTACTATCTATGTTGACTGTCGACTATCTATGTTGACTGTCTACTGTCTACGTTGACTGTCTACTGTCTATGTTGACTGTCTACTGTCTATGTTGACTGTCTACTGTCTATGTTGACTGTCTACTGTCTACGTTGACTGTCTACTGTCTATGTTGACTGTCTACTATCTATGTTGACTGTCTACTGTCTATGCGCACTGTCAACTGTCTATGTGGTCTGTCTACTGTCTCCGTTGACTGTCCACTGTCTATGTTGACTGTTTACTATCTATGTTGACTGTCTACTATCTATGTTGACTGTCTACTATCTGTGTTGACTGTCTATTATCTATGTTGACTGTATACTATCTTTGTGTACTGTCTACTGTCTATGCTGACTGTCTAATGTCTATGTGGACTGTCTACTGTCTACGTTGACTGTCTACTGTGTACGTTGACTGTTTACTATCTATGTTGACTGTCGACTATCTATGTTGACTGTCTACTGTCTACGTTGACTGTCTACTGTCTATGTTGACTGTCTACTGTCTATGTTGACTGTCTACTGTCTATGTTGACTGTCTACTGTCTACGTTGACTGTCTACTGTCTATGTTGACTGTCTACTATCTATGTTGACTGTCTACTGTCTATGCGCACTGTCAACTGTCTATGTGGTCTGTCTACTGTCTCCGTTGACTGTCCACTGTCTATGTTGACTGTTTACTATCTATGTTGACTGTCTACTATCTATGTTGACTGTCTACTGTCTACGTTGACTGTATACTGTCTATGTTGACTGTCTCCTATCTATGTTGACTGTCTGTTGTCTAAGTTGACCGTCTACTATCTATGTTGACTGTCTGCTGTCTATGTTGACTGTCTACTATCTATGTTGACCGTCTACTATCTATGTTGAATGTCTGCTGTCTATGTTGACTGTACTGTCTATGTTGACCGTACTATCTATGTTGACTGTCTGCTGTCTATGTTGACTGTCTACTATCTATGTTGAATGTCTGCTGTCTATGTTGACTGTCTACTATCTATGTTGACCGTCTACTATCTATGTTGAATGTCTGCTGTCTATGTTGACTGTCTACTATCTATGTTGACCGTCTACTATCTATGTTGACTGTCTACCCTCCAGGTTGACTGTCTGCTGTCTATGTTGACCGTCTACTATCTATGCTGACCGTCTACTATCTATGCTGACTGTTTCTGCTAGATGTTGTGTTTTTGTCCATGCTTTTCTGTCCCTGTGTTGCGATGTCTGTTCTCTTTGTGCTCTAACTGTTCCTCATTTCATTGTGTGTTGGTTACATGTCCCTGTCATTCTGGGTTGTCATGTCAATCTTCTACACTAGCAGTTAAATGTATTGTTATTGTATTTATTATTTTGATGCAAGGTTACTTTTCCCCAGTCGTCACTGGCCAGGACATCATAGTGAATACGATGTCCTTCGTTGACTCACCTGGATAAATGAGGGTCACAGAAATAACTACAAACATATAATTACAGATTATCTATCTGAAAATATGTTGAAATTAGTTTTAATGTCTGCCTTTTTAAGTGGATCATTAGACAGGAGTATAGATCTCCCCATCCTTATACCACTAACAGGACTATAGATCTCCCCATCCCTCTACCACTAACAGGAGTATAGATCTCCCATCCCTCTACCACTAACAGGAGTATAGATCTCCCCATCCCTCTACCACTACCAGGAGTATAGATCTCCCCATCCCTCTACACTAACAGGAATATAGATCTCCCCATCCTTATACCACTAACAGGACTATAGATCTCCCCATCCCTCTACCACTACCAGGAGTATAGATCTCCCCATCCCTCTACCACTACCAGGACTATAGATCTCCCCATTCCTCTACCACTAACAGGAGTATAGATCTCCCATCCCTCTACCACTAACAGGAGTATAGATCTCCCCATCCCTCTACCACTACCAGGAGTATAGATCTCCCCATCCCTCTACCACTACCAGGACTATAGATCTCCCCATTCTTATACCAATTACAGGACTATAGATCTCCCCATCCCTCTACCACTAACAGGACTATAGATCTCCCCATTCTTATACCACTAACAGGACTATAGATCTCCTCATCCCTCTACCACTAACAGGAGTATAGATCTCCCCATTCCTCTACCACTAACAGGAGTATAGATCTCCCCATCCCTCTACCACTAACAGGACTATAGATCTCCCCATCCCTCTACCACTAACAGGAGTATAGATCTCCCCATTCCTCTACCACTAACAGGTCTATAGATCTCCCCATCCCTCTACCACTAACAGGACTATAGATCTCCCCATCCCTCTACCACTAACAGGAGTATAGATCTCCCAATCCTTCTACCACTAACAGGACTATAGATCTCCCCATCCCTCTACCACTAACAGGAGTATAGATCTCCCCATCCTTCTACCACTAACAGGACTATAGATCTCCCCATCCCTCTACCACTAACAGGAGTATAGATCTCCCCATCCTTCTACCACTAACAGGACTATAGATCTCCCCCTCCCTCTACCACTAACAGGAGTATAGATCTCCCCATTCCTCTACCACTAACAGGAGTATAGATCTCCCCATTCCTCTACCACTAACAGGACTATAGATCTCCCCATTCCTCTACACTAACAGGAGTATAGATCTCCCCATCCCTCTACCACTAACAGGAGTATAGATCTCCCCATCCCTCTACCACTAACAGGAGTATAGATCTCCCCATTCCTCTACCACTAACAGGACTATAGATCTCCCCCTACAGGAGTATAGATCTCCCCATCCCTCTACCACTAACAGGAGTATAGATCTCCCCCTACAGGAGTATAGACCTCCCCATTCCTCTACCACTAACAGGAGTATAGATCTCCCCATCCCTCTACCACTACCAGGAGTATAGATCTCCCCCTACAGGAGTATAGATCTCCCCATCCCTCTACCACTAACAGGAGTATAGATCTCCCCATCCCTCTACCACTAACAGGAGTATAGATCTCCCCATCCCTCTACCACTAACAGGAGTATAGATCTCCCCATCCCTCTACCACTAACAGGAGTATAGATCTCCCCATCCCTCTACCACTAACAGGAGTATAGATCTCCTCATCCCTCTACCACTAACAGGACTATAGATCTCCCCATCCCTCTACCACTACCAGGACTATAGATCTCCCCATCCCTCTACCACTAACAGGACTATAGATCTCCCCATTCCTCTACCACTAACAGGAGTATAGATCTCCTCATCCCTCTACCACTAACAGGACTATAGATCTCCAACATCCCTCTACCACTACCAGGAGTATAGATCTCCCCCTCCCTCCACCACTAACAGGACTATAGATCTCCAACATCCCTCTACCACTAACAGGAGTATAGATCTCCCCATTCCTCCACCACTACCAGGAGTATAGATCTCCCCATCCCTCTACCACTAACAGGAGTATAGATCTCCCCATTCCTCTACCACTAACAGGACTATAGATCTCCCCCTACAGGAGTATAGATCTCCCCATCCCTCTACCACTAACAGGAGTATAGATCTCCCCCTACAGGAGTATAGACCTCCCCATTCCTCTACCACTAACATGAGTATAGATCTCCCCATCCCTCTACCACTACCAGGAGTATAGATCTCCCCCTACAGGAGTATAGACCTCCCCATCCCTCTACCACTAACAGGACTATAGATCTCCCCATTCCTCCACCACTACCAGGAGTATAGATCTCCCCATCCCTCTACCACTAACAGGAGTATAGATCTCCCCCTACAGGAGTATAGACCTCCCCATCCCTCTACCACTAACAGGACTATAGATCTCTCCATCCCTCTACCACTAACAGGACTATAGACCTCCCCATTCCTCTACCACTAACAGGACTATAGATCTCCCCATCCCTCTACCACTACCAGGAGTATAGATCTCCCCATCCCTCTACCACTAACAGGACTATAGATCTCCCCATCCCTCTACCACTACCAGGAGTATAGATCTCCCCATCACTCTACCACTAACAGGAGTATAGATCTCCCAATCCCTCTACCACTAACAGGACTATAGATCTCCCCCTACAGGAGTATAGATCTCCCCATCCCTCTACCACTAACAGGAGTATAGATCTCCCCCTCCCACTACCACTAACAGGACTATAGATCTCCCCATCCCTATACCACTACCAGGAGTATAGACCTCCCCATTCCTCTACCACTACCAGGAGTATAGATCTCCCCATCCCTCTACCACTAACAGGACTATAGATCTCCCCATCCCTATACCACTACCAGGAGTATAGACCTCCCCATTCCTCTACCACTAACAGGACTATAGATCTCCCCATCCCTCTACCACTAACAGGACTATAGATCTCCCCATCCCTCTACCACTAACAGGAGTATAGATCTCCCCCTACAGGACTATAGATCTCCCCATACCTCTACCACTAACAGGACTATAGATCTCCCCATCCCTCTACCACTAACAGGAGTATAGATCTCCCCCTACAGGAGTATAGACCTCCCCATCCCTCTACCACTAACAGGACTATAGATCTCCCCATCCCTCTACCACTAACAGGAGTATAGATCTCCCCATCCCTCTACCACTAACAGGAGTATAGATCTCCCCATCCCTCTACCACTAACAGGACTATAGATCTCCCCATCCCTCTACCACTACCAGGAGTATAGATCTCCCCCTACAGGAGTATAGACCTCCCCATCCCTCTACCACTAACAGGACTATAGATCTCCCCATCCCTCTACCACTACCAGGAGTATAGACCTCCCCATTCCTCTACCACTACCAGGAGTATAGATCTCCCCATCCCTCTACCACTAACAGGAGTATAGATCTCCCCATCCCTCTACCACTAACAGGAGTATAGATCTCCCCATCCCTCTACCACTAACAGGAGTATAGATCTCCCCCTACAGGAGTATAGACCTCCCCATCCCTCTACCACTAACAGGAGTATAGATCTCCCCATCCCTCTACCACTACCAGGACTATAGATCTCCTCATCCCTCTACCACTACCAGTACTATAGATCTCCCCATTCCTCTACCACTAACAGGACTATAGATCTCCCCATTCCTCTACCACTAACAGGACTATAGCTCTCCCCATCCTTATACCACTACCAGGACTATAGATCTCCCCATCCTTATACCACTAACAGGACTATAGATCTCCCCATCCTTATACCACTACCAGGACTATAGATCTCCCCATCCTTATACCACTAACAGGACTATAGATCTCCCATTCCTCTACCACTACCAGGACTATAGATCTCCCCATTCTTCTACCACTAACAGGAGTATAGATCTCCCCATCCCTCTACCACTAACAGGACTATAGATCTCCCCATCCCTCTACCACTAACAGGAGTATAGATCTCCACATCCCTCTACACTAACAGGAGTATAGATCTCCCCATTCTTCTACCACTAACAGGAGTATAGATCTCCCCCTCCCTCTACCACTAACAGGAGTATAGATCTCCCCCTCCCACTACCACTAACAGGAGTATAGATCTCCCCATCCCTCTACCACTAACAGGAGTATAGATCTCCCCATCCCTCTACCACTAACAGGAGTATAGATCTCCCCCTACAGGAGTATAGACCTCCCCATTCCTCTACCACTACCAGGACTATAGATCTCCCCATCCCTCTATCACTACCTGGAGTATAGATCTCCCCATCCCTCTACCACTACCAGGAGCATAGATCTCCCCATCCCTCTACCACTACCAGGAGCATAGATCTCCCCATCCCTCTACCACTAACAGGAGTATAGATCTCCCCATCCCTCTACCACTAACAAGAGTATAGATCTCCCCATCCCTCTACCACTAACAGGAGTATAGATCTCCCCCTACAGGAGTATAGACCTCCCCATTTCTCTACCACTACCAGGACTATAGATCTCCCCCTACAGGAGTATAGATCTCCCCATCCCTCTACCACTACCAGGACTATAGATCTCCCCATCCCTCTACCACTAACAGGAGTATAGACCTCCCCATTCCTCCACCACTAACAGGACTATAGATCTCCCCCTACAGAAGTATAGATCTCCCCATCCCTCTACCACTAACAGGACTATAGATCTCCCCATTCCACTACCACTAACAGGACTATAGATCTCCCCATTCTTATACCACTAACCGGAGTATAGATCTCCCCATCCCTCTACCACTAACAGGACTATAGATCTCCCCATTCCTCTACCAGGAGTATAGATCTCCCCATCCCTCTACCACTAACAGGACTATAGATCTCCCCATCCCTCTACCACTAACAGGACTATAGATCTCCCCATTCCTCTACCACTAACAGGACTATAGATCTCTCCATCCCTCTACCACTAACATGTGTATATATCTCCCCATCCCTCTACCACTAACAGGACTATAGATCTCTCCATCCCTCTACCACTAACAGGAGTATAGATCTCCCCATCCCTCTACCACTACCAGGAGTATAGATCTCCCCATCCCTCTACCACTACCAGGACTATAGATCTCTCCATCCCTCTACCACTAACAGGAGTATAGATCTCCCCATCCCTCTACCACTACCAGGAGTATAGATCTCCCCATCCCTCTACCACTACCAGGACTATAGATCTCTCCATCCCTCTACCACTACCAGGAGTATAGATCTCCCCATCCCTCTACCACTACCAGGACTATAGATCTCCCCATCCCTCTACCACTAACAGGAGTATAGATCTCTCCATCCCTCTACCACTAACAGGAGTATAGATCTCCCCATCCCTCTACCACTACCAGGAGTATAGATCTCCCCATCCCTCTACCACTACCAGGACTATAGATCTCTCCATCCCTCTACCACTACCAGGAGTATAGATCTCCCCATCCCTCTACCACTACCAGGACTATAGATCTCCCCATCCCTCTACCACTAACAGGAGTATAGATCTCCCCATCCCTCTACCACTAACAGGACTATAGATCTCCCCATCCCTCTACCACTAACAGGACTATAGATCTCCCCATCCCTCTACCACTAACAGGACTATAGATCTCCCCATCCCTCTACCACTAACAGGAGTATAGATCTCCCCATCCCTCTACCACTAACAGGACTATAGATCTCCCCATTCTTATACCACTAACAGAGGAAGGATCAAGCCTGCACGGTAAAGGAGAAGAGCTCTGACACCTAATAATTGTTTCCTACAAACCTTTTCGCTTTATCATCAATTACTGTCAGACTTCAATAGTGGCTGGTGAGGATTTGTATTCCCGCTGTGTCGGTGTTATGAGCTAATCTGTCCCGTGATTTGTCTGCTGTTTTAATTCACAAATCAGATCTTGTTTTATAACGGCGTGCTTCAATGATATTTGGCTAATCCCTTTTTCCCCCTCTCTGCTAAGAGATTAGCCTTGGGGTTGATTTAGCTGTGAAGGCCGTGCAATTGAAACAAAAGCAAAACACAGAAATTAGATGAATGTCCAATTGTTGTCCTCCGTGTCCTAGAGAGTTGTTACACAGCTGTTTGCCCCGAAGTGAATCAACATAACAACGTTTTAGCCTATTGTCATCTGATTAACCCTTTTTTAAAAATGTTTAATCATTGATATGGTGAATTAAGGATTCCTTTTTTGTTCCAATGCATATGCCATGTACACCACAGATTGCAATCCCCCCCCCCACCCCCCCCCCCTTCGCCACAACCAAGTCACCCCTTTAGCTACCCCTAGATAAACATACCCAGTGCCGATTAGATGGTAATTATTTGATGATAGAGGTCACACTGGAAACATTTAAGAGGTTGACGCTGCTTTGACTCGCTGGCCCCGGAGTACTGATTACATTCTGGATGTTTGCTTTGGCCGTTAGTAAGAAAATGGAATTCAAATATCCCAAAGTCTACAACAAAGAGCAATCACACATTGGCCTGCGCCCTAAACGGCATTCTATTCACTATATAGTGCACTACGTGTGACCAAGGCCCATATGCGCTATACAGGGAATACAGTGGCGTTTGGGAAGCACGCATTGCCCTTAAACAGCTGCATTAACAAGCCTATCACCACTACATGGTTTGAATAAGTCTAATGCTGCTTGCTGAATGTTTATACAACTGAGCAGTTTGAGTCTTAGAAATCCCATCTTGTAAATAACACGGCCTGGTGGGCAGGTGGATGGATGGAAGGAGGGAGGGAGGGAGAGAGAGAGGGAGAGAGAAGGAGAGAGGGAGGGAGGGAGGGGGAGAGAGAGAGAGAGAGGGAGAGGGAGAGGGAGAGAGGGAGGGTTGAAACTGACTCTGATAACTTTATCTGTGGAGCCTGGGACTGAATTCAACAGGGTGTTTAACCCCATATTCCAGATTACTACAATGTTCTATTTAGGTCTGGGGTTGAAGTGATTGCCCATATCTATGTTGGTTTAAGAGTCTGCAGCTCAACCAGCAGGGATAAGACCGCAGAGGAACCTAAACCGAAGGTTTATTATCACAGAACCAGGTCAGCACACTTATCAAAACAAACATGCATGGAGGGAATAATAAACAAAGAGCTTATAACAGTCACACTAAGATACGGATCTGATCTGAGCTGCTCCCAGGACACTAAAATACGGATCTGATCTGAGCTGCTCCCAGGACACTAAAATACGGATCTGATCTGAGCTGCTCCCAGGACACTAAGATAGGGATCTGATCTGAGCTGCTCCCAGGACACTAAGATAGGGATCTGATCTGAGCTGCTCCCAGGACACTAAGATAGGTGATCTGATCTGAGCTGCTCCCAGGACACTAAGATAGGGATCTGATCTGAGCTGCTCCCAGGACACTAAGATAGGGATTTGGTCTGAGCTGCTCCCAGGACACTAAGATAATGTGACCTGATCTGAGCTGCTCCCAGGACACTAAGATAGGGATCTGATCTGAGCTGCTTCCAGGACACTAAGATAGGTGATCTGCTCTGAGCTGCTCCCAGGACACTAAGATAGGGATCTGATCTGAGCTGCTCCCAGGACACTAAGATAGGGATCTGATCTGAGCAGCTCCCAGGACACTAAGATAGGTGATATGATCTGAGCTGCTCCCAGGACACTAAGATAGGGATTTGGTCTGAGCTGCTCCCAGGACACTAAGATAAGGATCTGATCTAAGCTGCTCCCAGGGCACTAAGATACGGATCTGATCTGAGCTGCTCCCAGGACACTAAGATAAGGATCTGATCTAAGCTGCTCCCAGGGCACTAAAATACGGATCTGATCTGAGCTGCTTCCAGGACACTAAGATAGGTGATATGATCTGATCTGAGCTGCTCCCAGGACACTAAGATAGGTGATATGATCTGAGCTGCTCCCAGGACACAAAGATAGGTGGTATGATCTGATCTGCTCCCAGGACACTAAGATAGGGATCTGGGCCCATACCCACAAAGCATCTCAAAAAAAGTCCTAGGAATCCTGTTAAAAAATAAGAAAAAACTCTGAGCTCAGAGTAGGTTTTAGCATGATGTTAAGACACTGCTCAGAGTAGGTTTTACCATGAAGTTAAGACACTGCTCAGAGTAGGTTTTAGCATGATGTTAAGACACTGCTCAGAGTAGGTTTTACCATGATGTCAAGACACTGCTCAGAGTAGGTTTTACCATGATGTTAAGACAGTGCTCAGAGTAGGTTTTACCATGATGTTAAGACACTGCTCAGAGTAGGTTTTACCATGATGTTAAGACACTGCTCAGAGTAGGTTTTACCATGATGTTAAGACACTGCTCAGAGTAGGTTTTAGCATGATGTTAAGACACTGCTCAGAGTAGGTTTTACCATGATGTTAAGACACTGCTCGGAGTAGGTTTTACCATGATGTTAAGACACTGCTCAGAGTAGGTTTTACCATGATGTTAAGACATTGCTCAGAGTAGGTTTTACCATGATGTTAAGACACTGCTCAGAGTAGGTTTTAGCATGATGTTAAGACACTGCTCAGAGTAGGTTTTACCATGATGTCAAGACACTGCTCAGAGTAGGTTTTACCATGATGTTAAGACACTGCTCAGAGTAGGTTTTACCATGATGTTAAGACACTGCTCAGAGTAGGTTTTACCATGATGTTAAGACACTGCTCAGAGTAGGTTTTAGCATGATGTTAAGACACTGCTCAGAGTAGGTTTTACCATGATGTTAAGACACTGCTCGGAGTAGGTTTTACCATGATGTTAAGACACTGCTCAGAGTAGGTTTTACCATGATGTTAAGACATTGCTCAGAGTAGGTTTTACCATGATGTTAAGACACTGCTCAGAGTAGGTTTTAGCATGATGTTAAGACACTGCTCAGAGTAGGTTTTACCATGATGTCAAGACACTGCTCAGAGTAGGTTTTACCATGATGTTAAGACACTGCTCAGAGTAGGTTTTACCATGATGTTAAGACACTGCTCAGAGTAGGTTTTACCATGATGTTAAGACACTGCTCAGAGTAGGTTTTAGCATGATGTTAAGACATTGCTCAGAGTAGGTTTTACCATGATGTTAAGACACTGCTCAGAGTAGGTTTTACCATGATGTTAAGACAATGCTCAGAGTAGGTTTTAGCATGATGTTAAGACACTGCTCAGAGTAGGTTTCAGCATGATGTTAAGACACTGCTCAGAGTAGGTTTTACCATGACGTTAAGACAATGCTCAGAGTAGGTTTTAGCATGATGTTAAGACACTGCTCAGAGTAGGTTTCAGCATGATGTTAAGACACTGCTCAGACAAACTCTGAGACGGGACTAAAATCAGCACCAGAACTCTGCCGTCTGCGTGGGAATATACAGACTGTGAAAACCTGACTGCCTGAAGTTGATTTATGAAATCTGAAATGCATTAGGCTACTTAGTATGGACATCTTAACTACAACAGCACTTAGACTGACAGATCGGAGCCCGCCCGGTTGATCGGTCGATCAGACAGACATGTCAAACTGAAAGTCAGATCTGAGCCCGCCCGGTTGATCGGTCGATCAGACAGACATGTCAAAACTGAAAGTCAGATCTGAGGCGTTACTGTGGAGCTGAGGACGGGTTTATCACTGAAAACCATATGATTAGGGTTCCAATGATGGGGACAGGCGTTTCGATAGTTTACATTTAATTAAGTTATGCTGAGTTGTATTACCATATTAACATCTACGATTTAAATCGTAAGTTGTCTCAGCTTTCAGTTGTAATTTACAGATTTAATGTGATCAGTTTCTCACATAAGGACAATAATCCTGCAGCAACAGGAGATGTGAATTTTTATGTGGATTATAATGAATTGCAATTTTTTTGTTTTGTAGGGGTTGATACATTTTCCATCGGGGGCAAATCAAGTCTGACATTTTACAGTGGAAATTACAAGCTAGCCTTTTAAAACGCCTTTTAAACACCTTGAATAAACTACGGCATTTCCTGCAGCAAATTAAGTGAAAACAACTGTAGCTAACTGGGTTGCTAGGTGTTATGGTGCTATGCTATTCTCTATGCTATTCTCTATGCTATTCTCTATGCTATTCTCTATGCTATTCTCTATGCTATTCTCTATGCTATTATCTATGCTATTCTCTATGCTATTCTCTATGCAATTCTCTATGCTATTCTCTATGCTATTCTCTATGCTATTCTCTATGCTATTCTCTATGCTATTCTCTATGCTATTCTCTATGCTATTCTCTATGCAATTCTCTATGCTATTCTCTATGCTATTCTCTATGCTATTCTCTATGCTATTCTCTATGCTATTCTCTATGCAATTCTCTATGCTATTCTCTATGCTATTCTCTATGCAATTCTCTATGCAATTCTCTATGCTATTCTCTATGCTATTCTCTATGCTATTCTCTATGCTATTCTCTATGCTATTCTCTTCATTTCATCATCCAATTACACTGAACAAAAATATAAATCGACATTTTACATACACACAAAAAAAGTGCACAAATTTGTTTACGTCTATGTTAGTGAGTATTCCATTCACCTGTATTCCCCTCACCTGACAGGTGTGGCATATCAAGACGGTGATTAAACAGCACGATCACTACGCAGGTGCACCTTGTGCTGGGGATAATAAAAGGCCACAGAACATAATGCCACAGATGTATCAAGTCTTGAGGGAGCATGACATTGGCTGTTGCCAGAGAATTTAATGTTAATTTCTCTACCATAAGCCATTTTAGACGTTTTGGCAGTATGTGCAACTGTCCTCACAACCGCAGCGCAGACCATGTGTATGGTGTGGTGTGGGCGAGCGGTTTCCTGATGTCAACTTTAGTGAACAGCGTGCCCCATAGTGGAGGTGGGGTTATGGTATGGGCAGGTATAAGATACAGACAACGAACACAATTGCATATTTTCGATGGTAGTTTGAATGCACAGAGATACCGTGACGAGATCCCGAGGCCCATTGTCGTGCCATTCATCCACCGCCATCACCTCATGTCACAGCCTCATGTTGTAGGATCTGTACACAGTTCCTGGTAACTGAAAATGTCCCAGTTCTCCAACGGCCTGCGAAACTCAACAGACATGTCACCCATTGAGCATGTTCCCGCCAATATCCATCAACTTCGCACAACCATTGAAGAGGACTGGGACAACATTCTAGAAGGCTACAATCAACAGCCTCGTCAGAATTAAGACAAGGAGATGTGTCGCGCTGCGTGAGGCAAATGGTGGTCACACCAGATACTGACTGGTTCTCTGATCCACACGCCTACATTGTTTTAAAGGTGTCTGTGACCAACAGATGTATGTCTTTACTCCCGGGCATGTGAAATCTATAGATTTGGGCCTAATGAATTTGTTTCAATTGACTGATTTCCTTTATATGAACTATAACTTAGTAAAATCCTAGACATTTCTGCATGCTGTTCAGTATACATGACAGTGCAGTGACAAACATACACAACAAATTGAGGGTTTCTGCAGTATACCAAGCTGGTTCCGGGGTGTCAAACCTATCAGGCTGTTTATTAAGTTCTCTGTTCCATCTTCTGTCTCCGTTCAGACCTCACTGTGTGACACAATGACTAAATGGATGGAGAAGTGCTGATATTTATTCATAGAATTCATTGTAGCTGAGGCCTCTAAGCATTCTGGGGCAGCGTCAGCAACAGCACCCTATTCCCTATGTAGTGCCCTACTTTTGATGGATCCTGGTAAAAACGTAGTGTCCTCTATAAGGGATAGGGTGTCGTTTATGTATGTAGAGTAGAGGCGTTGTCCTTCTCTGCTCACTACAGCGTTATCAAGAAGCCTTCGAGTCCAATACTGTACCAGTACAGGAACACCAGCACTCACTGTAATTGCATGTAGGGACCTGCCATTCATAGTGTTTGAGTCTGCTTCACTCCCTAAGGCGGCCTGAACTCTCCTGATTAAATGTTGGTAATAGAGATTTGATCTCATTAAATTATCATAATATGGGGCTTGTTGGACCCGTTATGTTACCTGGCCCCTAACAATAAACACCGCTTGGCTAAAAGTATGTGGACACCTGCTTGCCAAAAAACCTCTTCTAAAATCATAGGCATTAATATGGAGTTGGTCCCCCTTTTGCTGCTATAACAGCCTCTACTCTTCTGGGAAGGCTTTCCACTAGATGTTGGAACGTTGCTGCTATAACAGCCTCCACTCTTCTGGGAAGGCTTTCCACTAGATGTTGGAACATTGTTGCTATAACAGCCTCCACTCTTCTTGGAAGACTTTTCCACTAGATGTTGGAACGTTTCTGCGGGGACTTGCTTCCGTTCAGCCACAAGAGCATTAGTGAGGTCGGACACTGGTGTTCGGCATTCCAATTAATCCCAAAGGTGTTCGATGTGGTTGAGGTTAGGGCTCTCTGCAGGCCAATCAAGTTCTTCCACACCGATCTCCACAAATCATTTATGTATGGACCACGCTTTTGGGCATTGTCATGCTGAAACAGGAAAGGGCCTTCCCCAAACTGTTGCCACAAAGCTGGAAGCACAGAATCATAGAAAAGGTCATTGTATGCTGTAGCATTAAAATGTACCTTCACTGGAATTAAGGGGCCCGAACTACGAAAACCAGCCCCAGACCATTATTCCTCCTCCACCAAACTTTACATTTGGCACTATGCATTGGGGCAGGCAGCGTTCTCCTGACATCCGCCAAACCCAGATTTGTCTGTCGGACTGCCAGATGGTGAAGCGTGATTCATCACGCCGCCAAACCCACTGGCTCCATGTCATCTACAAGACCCTGCTTGGTAAAGTCCCCCCTTATCTCAGCTCGCTGGTCACCATAGCATCTCCCACCTGTAGCACATGCTCCAGCAGGTATACAGTGCCTTGCGAAAGTATTCGGCCCCCTTGAACTTTGCGACCTTTTGCCACATTTCAGGCTTCAAACATAAAGATATAAAACTGTATTTTTTTGTGAAGAATCAACAACAAGTGGGACACAATCATGAAGTGGAACGACATTTATTGGATATTTCAAACTTTTTTAACAAATCAAAAACTGAAAAATTGGGCGTGCAAAATTATTCAGCCCCTTTACTTTCAGTGCAGCAAACTCTCTCCAGAAGTTCAGTGAGGATCTCTGAATGATCCAATGTTGACCTAAATGACTAATGATGATAAATACAATCCACCTGTGTGTAATCAAGTCTCCGTATAAATGCACCTGCACTGTGATAGTCTCAGAGGTCCGTTAAAAGCGCAGAGAGCATCATGAAGAACAAGGAACACACCAGGCATGTCCGAGATACTGTTGTGAAGAAGTTTAAAGCCGGATTTGGATACAAAAAGATTTCCCAAGCTTTAAACATCCCAAGGAGCACTGTGCAAGCGATAATATTGAAATGGAAGGAGTATCAGACCACTGCAAATCTACCAAGACCTGGCCTTCCCTCTAAACTTTCAGCTCATACAAGGAGAAGACTGATCAGAGATGCAGCCAAGAGGCCCATGATCACTCTGGATGGATGAACTGCAGAGATCTACAGCTGAGGTGGGAGACTCTGTCCATAGGACAACAATCAGTCGTATATTGCACAAATCTGGCCTTTATGGAAGAGTGGCAAGAAGAAAGCCATTTCTTAAAGATATCCATAAAAAGTGTTGTTTAAAGTTTGCCACAAGCCACCTGGGAGACACACCAAACATGTGGAAGAAGGTGCTCTGGTCAGATGAAACCAAAATTGAACTTTTTGGCAACAATGCAAAACGTTATGTTTGGCGTAAAAGCAACACAGCTGAACACACCATCCCCACTGTCAAACATGGTGGTGGCAGCATCATGGTTTGGGCCTGCTTTTCTTCAGCAGGGACAGGGAAGATGGTTAAAATTGATGGGAAGATGGATGGAGCCAAATACAGGACCATTCTGGAAGAAAACCTGATGGAGTCTGCAAAAGACCTGAGACTGGGACGGAGATTTGTCTTCCAACAAGACAATGATCCAAAACATAAAGCAAAATCTACAATGGAATGGTTCAAAAATAAACATATCCAGGTGTTAGAATGGCCAAGTCAAAGTCCAGACCTGAATCCAATCGAGAATCTGTGGAAAGAACTGAAAACTGCTGTTCACAAATGCTCTCCATCCTACCTCACTGAGCTCGAGCTGTTTTGCAAGGAGGAATGGGAAAAAATGTCAGTCTCTCGATGTGCAAAACTGATAGAGACATACCCCAAGCGACTTACAGCTGTAATCGCAGCAAAAGGTGGCGCTACAAAGTATTAACGTAAGGGGGCTGAATAATTTTGTACGCCCAATTTTTAAGTTTTTGATTTGTTAAAAAAGTTTGAAATATCCAATAAATGTCGTTCCACTTCATGATTGTGTCCCACTTGTTGTTGATTCTTCACAAAAAAATACAGTTTTATATCTTTATGTTTGAAGCCTGAAATGTGGCAAAAGGTCGCAAAGTTCAAGGGGGCCGAATACTTTCGCAAGGCACTGTATCTCTCTAGTCACCCCCAAAACCAATTCTTTCTTTGGCCGCCTCTCCTTCCAGTTCTCTGCTGCCAATGACTGGAACGAACTACAAAAATCTCTGAAACTGGAAACACTTATCTCCCTCACTAGCTTTAAGCACCAACTGTCAGAGCAGCTCACAGATTACTGCACCTTTAAATAGCCCACCTATAATTTAGCCCAAACAACACCTCTTTCCCTACTGTATTTAATTAATTAATTTATTTTGGTCCTTTGCACCCCATTATTTTTATTTCTACTTTGCACATTCTTCCACTGCAAATCTACCATTCCAGTGTTTTACTTGCTATATGGTATTTACTTTGCCACCATGGCCTTTTTTTGCCTTTACCTCCCTTCTCACCTCATTTGCTCACATCGTATATAGACTTGTTTATACTGTATTATTGACTGTATGTTTGTTTTACTCCATGTGTAACTCTGTGTCGTTGTATGTGTCAAACTGCTTTGCTTTATCTTGGCCAGGTCACAGTTGGAAATGAGAACTTGTTCTCAACTAGCCTACCTGGTTAAATAAAGGTGCTCTCAACTAGCCTACCTGGTTAAATAAAGGTGTTCTCAACTAGCCTACCTGGTTAAATAAAGGTGTTCTCAACTAGCCTACCTGGTTAAATAAAGGTGTTCTCAACTTGCCTACCTGGTTAAATAAAGGTGTTCTCAACTAGCCTACCTGGTTAAATAAAGGTGTTCTCAACTAGCCTACCTGGTTAAATAAAGGTGTTCTCAACTGGCCTACCTGGTTAAATAAAGGTGTTCTCAACTAGCCTACCTGGTTAAATAAAGGTGTTCTCAACTAGCCTACCTGGTTAAATAAAGGTGTTCTCAACTAGTCTACCTGGTTAAACAAAGGTGTTCTCAACTAGCCTACCTGGTTAAATAAAGGTGTTCTCAACTAGCCTACCTGGTTAAATAAAGGTGTTCTCAACTAGCCTACCTGGTTAAATAAAGGTGTTCTCAACTAGCCTACCTGGTTAAATAAAGGTGTTCTCAACTAGCCTACCTGGTTAAATAAAGGTGTTCTCAACTAGCCTACCTGGTTAAATAAAGGTGTTCTCAACTAGCCTACCTGGTTAAATAAAGGTGTTCTCAACTAGCCTACCTGGTTAAATAAAGGTGTTCTCAACTAGCCTACCTGGTTAAATAAAGGTGTTCTCAACTAGCCTACCTGGTTAAATAAAGGTGTTCTCAACTGGCCTACCTGGTTAAATAAAGGTGTTCTCAACTAGCCTACCTGGTTAAATAAAGGTGTTCTCAACTAGCCTACCTGGTTAAATAAAGGTGTTCTCAACTAGTCTACCTGGTTAAATAAAGGTGTTCTCAACTAGCCTACCTGGTTAAATAAAGGTGTTCTCAACTAGCCTACCTGGTTAAATAAAGGTGTTCTCAACTAGCCTACCTGGTTAAATAAAGGTGTTCTCAACTAGCCTACCTGGTTAAATAAAGGTGTTCTCAACTAGCCTACCTGGTTAAATAAAGGTGTTCTCAACTAGCCTACCTGGTTAAATAAATGTGTTCTCAACTAGCCTACCTGGTTAAATAAAGGTGTTCTCAACTAGCCTACCTGGTTAAATAAAGGAGTTCTCAACTAGCCTACCTGGTTAAATAAAGGTGTACTCAACTAGCCTACCTGGTTAAATAAAGGTGTTCTCAACTAGCCTACCTGGTTAAATAAAGGGGGAAAAAAATAAAAAATAAATAAAAACACCAGCGAACGTGTTTCCACTGAGTCCAATGGCGACGAACTTTACACCACTCCAGCCAACGCTTTGCATTGCGCATGGTGATCTTAGCCTTATTCCATGGCTGTTCGGCCATGGAATCCGTTTCATGAAGCTCCCGACAAACAGATATTTTGCTGACGTTTCTTCCTGAGGCAGTTTGGAAATTTGATGAACTGGCTTGTTGGAAAAGGTGGCATCCTACGACGGCGCCACGTTGAAAGTCACTGGATCAGCTATTTCACTAAGGGCCATTATACTGCCAATGTCTATGTAGATTGCATGGTTATATTTAATTTTAATTTTTTACCTTTATTTTACTCGGCAAGTCAGTTAAGAACAAAAACTTATTTTCAATGACAGCCTAGGAACAGCCTAGCAACAGCCTGTTCAGGGGAAGAAGAACAGATTTGTACCTTGTCAGCTCGGGGGTTTGAACTTGCAGCCTTCCAGTTACTAGTCCAATGCTCTAACCACTAGGCTACCCTGCCGCCCCATGCAGAATTAGATACACCTGTCAGCAAAAGGGTGTGGCTGAAATAGCCGAATCCACTCATTTCAAGAGGTGTTCTTATACTTTTGGTCATGTGGTGTAGTTCTGGTGGATTAAAGTGTTTCTTCCTTTAAAAGTTGTGGCGTGCTGCAGCACAGCTTGCTGGGTGACGCAGAATTCTATGACGTAGTGATTTAAGTGTCAGCCATTGTTGCCAGATTGACACAATTTACCACAATCTGCCACCGTCTACCACAAACCGTCACGGCATAAAGCTCAAAAGGTTTAAAGGAAGAACCAGTGTAAATCACTATGTTTCAGAGCACATCGTACGGTACAGTAGTAGCTTGCTGTTTGATTTGATCAATAATTGACCTTTGAACTCTCCTCTCGCAGACAGGCCTGAGGTTTTATCTAAACTAGACTGACCCTTTTGTGGTGCCTCTTAAACTATAAAAACTCCCGAGACGTCTTCATTTAAACATTCAAACCTGCACAAAATACAGTTCAATATCAGCCCTTTCAACCTATTCAATGTCAGTCATTCCCAACCTGTTCAATATCAGCCCTCCCAACTTCAACCTGTTCAGTATCAGCCCCTCCCAACCTGTTCATTATAAGCCCCTCCCAACCTGATCAGTATCAGCTGTTTCCCAACCTCAACCGGTTCAGTATCAGCAGTTCCCAACCTGTTCAGTATCAGCCCCTCCCAACCTGTTCAATATCAGCCATTTCCCAACCTCAACCTGTTCAATATCAGCCCTTCCCAACCTGTTCAGTATCAGCTGTTTCCCAACCTCATCTTGTTCAAATTCAGCCATTTCCCAACTTCAACCTGTTCAATATCAGCCCTTCCCAACCTGTTCAATATCAGCCCTTCCCAACCTGTTCAATATCAGCCGCTCCCAACCTGTTCAATATTAGCCCCTCCCAACCTGTTCAATATCAGCCCTTCCCAACCTGTTCAATATCAGCCGCTCCCAACCTGTTCAATATTAGCCCCTCCCAACCTGTTCAATATCAGCCCCTCCCAACCTGTTCAATATCAGCCCCTCCCAACCTGTTCAATATCAGCTATTACCCAACCTGTTCAATATCAGCCCCTCCCAACCTGTTCAATATCAGCCCCTCCCAACCTGTTCAATATCAGCTATTACCCAACCTCAACTTTTCAAATTCAGCCATTTCCCAACCTCAACCTGTTCAATATCAGCCCTTCCCAACCTGTTCAGTATCAGCCGCTCCCAACCTGTTCAATATCAGCCCCTCCTAACCTGTTCAATATCAGCCCCTCCCAACCTGTTCAATATCGCCATTTCCCAACCTCAACCTGTTCAATATCAGCCCTTCCCAACCTGTTCAGTATCAGCCCCTCCCAACCTGTTCAATATCAGCCCCTCCCAACCTGTTCAGTATCAGCCATTTCCCAACCTCAACCTGTTCAATATCAGCCCCTCCCAACCTGTTCAATATCAGTCCTTCCCAACCTGTTCAATATCAGTCCTTCCCAACCTATTCAGTATCAGCTGTTTCCCAACCTCAACCTGTTCAATATCACCAGTATCCAACCTGTTCAATATCAGCCATTTCCCAACCTCAACCTGTTCAGTATCAGCCCCTCCCAACCTGTTCAGTATCAGCCCCTCCCAACCTGTTCAGTATCAGCTGTTTCCCAACCTCAACCTGTTCAATATCACCAGTTCCCAACCTGTTCAATATCAGCCCCTCCCAACCTGTTCAATATCAGCCATTTCCCAACCTCAACCTGTTCAATATCAGTCCTTCCCAACCTGTTCAATATCAGCCATTTCCCAACCTGTTCAATCTCAGCCGTTTCCAACCTGTCCAATGCGGATGCATAATCCTGGTGACTGACACCAGTGTTCTCATGAAGGAAGTGGAAAGTGTTGGTGTGGCAATGCATTCTGGCAGGGTATGTGATTGAACTCTATCACCTGTATAAATAGTTCCTCTGTCAGATGGAAAAGATGGCCAATACTCTACTATACAGTCGGCTATAGGGGATTAATAATATAATAATAATCCAATACATTTGCGATTCAACTCATGATGACACGGCAGGAAACCCCAAGCTCTCACCTTTCTCATTCCTGTCCCCATTAAGAATGACCTCGGAGGTGTCAGTGGCTCTAGCTGCTTCCTCCTACCATTGACTCTATTTTTTACCTGAATTATTTATGACACAGAATCTCCAACGAACACAGTCAGTAGGGAAGTCAATGCAAGTGGCTATTTTGTGGTTGGTAGTTTGTCCCTTATAGGGCCACCGTAGTAAAGGGGCCCTCTAGGGAGTCATGTTCATATTTTTGAAGTTAATAGAACAGCGACTGGTGACATCTTGAATCTCTAAACGTCTTTATAAAGTTATCTAGAAACTATATAGACTCCATGAAATACTCAGACATCAGTCAGTCAGTACGTGGACTGTGCCACTGTTGTCAGTTGTTGACTTAAGAAAACAAAAACAAAAACAGAAGCTCAATAGTGTTTAAAAATCACAAATGAGTCATTTCCGTTTGGAATTTGAGGTTTTAAAAGATTTACCCAAGACTCTCCCAGTTAGCTAAACGGTTGGAGTCAAACACTGTAACTTGGAGTCAAACACTGTAACGTTCTGTGATTGTACACACGGTATGACATTTACATTTCAGTTACTTAACAGTTCTACAGGAGCGTTTAGGGGTTAAGTGCCTTGCTCAAGGGCACATCGGCAGACGTCTCACCTAGTCGGCTCGGGATGCTGTGTGTGTGTGTGTGTGTGTGTGTGTGTGTGTGTGTGTGTGTGTGTGTGTGTGTGTGTGTGTGTGTGTGTGTGTGTGTGTGTGTGTGTGTGTATTAAAACACTTTTTAAGTGTTAAAAGTTCACAAATCTGTCTTTTGAAAATATTGACAACATATGCTGATGAAACTGAACTTAACATTTTTTTTAACACACTGGTTTGCAGAGGTAGAAAGGAGAGACTAATCAGTCAAACAGAGAGAGAAGGACTGAGGTAACAAAACAACAGTATGTAAGTCAAACAGAGAGAGAAGGACTGAGGTAACAAAACAGTATTTAAGTCATATAGATAGAGAATGATTAAGGTAGCAAAACAGAATTTAAATCAAACAGAGAGAGAAGGACTGAGGTAACACAACAGTATTTAAGTCAAACACAGAGAGAAGGACTGAGGTAATTAAACAACAGTCTTTAAGTCAAACAATATTGGAGTTTCTTCTGGAGAGAGAGAGAGAGAGAGAATGACTGAGGTAATAAAACAACAGTCTTTAAGTCAAACAGAGAGAGAGAATGACTGAGGTAATAAAACAACAGTCTTTAAGTCAAACAATATTGGAGTTTCTTCTGGAGAGAGAGAGAGAGAGAATGACTGAGGTAATAAAACAACAGTCTTTAAGTCAAACAATATTGGAGTTTCTTCTGGAGAGAGAGAGAGAGAGAGAGAGAATGACTGAGGTAATAAAACAACAGTCTTTAAGTCAAACAATATTGGAGTTTCTTCTGGAGAGAGAGAGAGAGAGAATGACTGAGGTAATAAAACAACAGTCTTTAAGTCAAACAATATTGGAGTTTCTTCTGGAGAGAGAGAGAGAGAGAGAGAGAGAGAATGACTGAGGTTATTAAATCCATGCAAATACACCGACCCCAAACTTTACAGTCCTGCCTCCGTGACCTTTAAGTTCATGATGAAAAACAAATGTCAAGAGTCTAAGCGGGAGGAATGTTTCTGGCTTTGCTGGGGATTCGGTGTGTTGTCTGATACCGTGGGCCACACATTAATTCAGCTTCGCCGTCAATATCAGAGAGAGTTCGCCAGTTCAAATCCAGCAACGTAGCACATACGAGAGACCTGATTCATATGTGGTGAATCAGAAAGTAATAAGAAAATACAGTTTAAAAGTAACATTTCATTTACCTCCATCCATAACTTTTTTTTTTTTGCTGTTGAAAACAATACAATAGAGCCCACTTTTCTTTTCAAGTATTAAGGCCGAACATACAGCACATGGTTATACTGATGGCTGTCCACTGTGCTCCATGCACCGTCTCATCCACAGCCATGTCACACCAGATCCACGGCAATATTTGACAGCTGTCCACTGTGCTACATGCACTGTCTCATCCACAGCCATGTCACACCAGATCCACGGCAATATTTGACAACTGTCCACTGTGCTCCATGCACCGTCTCATCCACAGCCATGTCACACCAGATCCACGGCAATATTTGACAGCTGTCCACTGTGCTACATGCACTGTCTCATCCACAGCCATGTCACACCAGATCCACGGCAATATTTGACAGCTGTCCACTGTGCTCCATGCACCGTCTCATCCACAGCCATGTCACACCAGATCCACGGCAATATTTGACAGCTGTCCACTGTGCTCCATGCACCGTCTCATCCACAGCCATGTCACACCCGATCCACGGCAATATTTGACAGCTGTCCACTGTGCTCCATGCACTGTCTCATCCACAGCCATGTCACACCAGATCCACGGCAATATTTGACAGCTGTCCACTGTGCTACATGCACTGTCTCATCCACAGCCATGTCACACCAGATCCACGGCAATATTTGACAGCTGTCCACTGTGCTCCATGCACTGTCTCATCCACAGCCATGTCACACCAGATCCACGGCAATATTTGACAGCTGTCCACTGTGCTCCATGCACTGTCTCATCCACAGCCATGTCACACCAGATCCACGGCAATATTTGACAGCTGTCCACTGTGCTCCATGCACTGTCTCATCCACAGCCATGTCACACCAGATCCACGGCAATATTTGACAACTGTCCACTGTGCTCCATGCACTGTCTCATCCACAGCCATGTCACACCAGATCCACGGCAATATTTGACAGCTGTCCACTGTGCTCCATGCACTGTCTCATCCACAGCCATGTCACACCAGATCCACGGCAATATTTGACAGCTGTCCACTGTGCTACATGCATCGTCTCATCCACAGCCATGTCACTCCAGATCCTTGGCAATATTTGACAACTGTCCACTGTGCTCCATGCACTGTCTCATCCACAGCCATGTCACACCAGATCCACAGCAATATTTGACAGCTGTCCACTGTGCTCCATGCACTGTCTCATCCACAGCCATGTCACACCAGATCCACGGCAATATTTGACAACTGTCCACTGTGCTCCATGCACTGTCTCATCCACAGCCATGTCACACCAGATCCACGGCAATATTTGACAACTGTCCACTGTGCTCCATGCACTGTCTCATCCACAGCCATGTCACACCAGATCCACGGCAATATTTGACAGCTGTCCACTGTGCTCCATGCACTGTCTCATCCACAGCCATGTCACACCAGATCCACGTCAATATTTGACAGCTGTCCACTGTGCTACATGCACTGTCTCATCCACAGCCATGTCACACCAGATCCACGGCAATATTTGACAACTGTCCACTGTGCTCCATGCACTGTCTCATCCACAGCCATGTCACACCAGATCCACGGCAATATTTGACAGCTGTCCACTGTGCTCCATGCACTGTCTCATCCACAGCCATGTCACACCAGATCCACGGCAATATTTGACAGCTGTCCACTGTGCTCCATGCACTGTCTCATCCACAGCCATGTCACACCAGATCCACGTCAATATTTGACAGCTGTCCACTGTGCTACATGCACTGTCTCATCCACAGCCATGTCACACCAGATCCACGGCAATATTTGACAACTGTCCACTGTGCTCCATGCACTGTCTCATCCACAGCCATGTCACACCAGATCCACGGCAATATTTGACAGCTGTCCACTGTGCTCCATGCACTGTCTCATCCACAGCCATGTCACACCAGATCCACGTCAATATTTGACAGCTGTCCACCTCCCGAGTGGCGCAGCGGTTTAAGGCACTGCATCTCAGTGCTTAGAGGCGTCACTACACACCCTGGTTTGATTCCAGGCTGTATCACCGCGGTCTAAGACACTGTATCTCAGTGCTTAGAGGCATCACTACAGACCCTGGTTCCATTCCAGGCTGTATCACAGTAGTTTAAAGCACTGGATCTCAGTGGTCTATGGCACTGCATCTCAGTGGTCTATGGCACTGCATCTCAGTGCTAGAGGACTCATTACAGACCCTGGTTTGATTCCAGGCTGTATCACAACCGGGCTGTGATTGGGAGTCCCATAGGGCGGTGTGCAATTGGCTCTATGGGAATCCCAATCACAGATGGTGATTAGGATTTGGCTAGGGTCGGCTGTCATTGTAAATAAGAATTTGTTCTTAACTGACTTGCCTGGAAAAATAATTACATGTTGGGAGATGCCTAATATACTGTCCACTAAGGGCAATTATTACTGTCTAGTAGGCTTGTGGCTTGCTCGGCTGTTGTAGATGGAGATAGAGGACAGGCTTCAACAGCATTCTGTGGCTCCCAGGATCGCAGGTTCAATCCAAGTGACAGACACTCTTATTTGTATCCTTTCAAACTGTACGCCTTAGCTTAACCGTTCAACTTTAACCCTATCTCAAACCTTAACCATTCACCGCTAACCCTATCTCAAACCTTAACCATTCACCGCTAACCCTATCTCAAACCTTAACCATTCACCTTTAACCCTATCTCAAACCTTAACCATTCACCGCTAACCCTATCTCAAACCTTAACCATTCACCTTTAACCCTATCTCAAATCTTAACCCTTACCTTAACCATTCAACTTTAACCCTATCTCAAACCTTAACCATTCACCATTAACACTATCTCCAACCTTAACCATTCACCTTTAACCCTATCTCAAACCTTTACCATTCACCTTTAACCCTATCTCAAACCTTAACCATTCACCTTTTACCCTATCTCAAATCTTAATCATTCACTTTTAACCCTATCTCAAACCTTAACCATTCACCTTTAACCCTATCTCAAACCTTAACCATTCACCTTTAACCCTATCTCGAACCTTAACCATTCACCTTTAACCCTATCTCAAACCTTAATCATTCACCTTAACCCTATCTCAAATGTTAACCCTTACCTTAACCATTCACCTTTAACCCTATCTCAAACCTTAACCATTCACCTTTAACCCTATCTCAAACCTTAACCATTCACCTTTAACCCTATCGCAAACCTTAACCATTCACCTTTAACCCTATCTCAAACCTTAACCATTCACCTTTAACCCTATCTCAAACCTTAACCATTCACCTTTAACCCTATCTCAAACCTTAACCATTCACCTTTAACCCTATCTCAAACCTTAACCCTTCACCTTTAACCCTATCTCAAACCTTAATCATTCACCTTAACCCTATCTCAAACCTTAACCCTTACCTTAACCATTCACCTTTAACCCTATCTCAAACCTTAACCATTCACCTTTAACCCTATCTCAAACCTTAACCATTCACCTTTAACCCTATCGCAAACCTTAACCATTCACCTTTAACCCTATCTCAAACCTTAACCATTCAACTTTAACCTTATCTCAAACCTTAACCCTTCACCTTTAACCCTATCTCAAACCTTAACCAATCAGGAGAATTAATGCCTAAACTTAACCGTCAAAAGTTGAAGACTGAAGTGAGACCATGAGAACTTGATGTACATCCATTGTCTTCAGTGTCTTCAAGATGCGCACAGTAGAAGTGATTTTTTATACATATTTCTCTAGATTGCATCATAGAAAAACTGGCGAAGAAGCACCATTACAATGATTTCACATGTAGACAGTAATCAGAGAGCAGCCCCGTCGTGTGCAGCCAGCCATCCAGCCAGCCAGCCAGCCAGTCAGCCAGTCAGCCAGCCAGCCAGCCAGTCAGCCAGCCAGCCAGCCAGTCAACCAGCCAGCCAGCCAGACAGTCAGCCAGCCAGTCAGCCAGCCAGCCAGTCAACCATCCAGCCAACCAGTCAGACAGCCAGCCAACCAGTCAGCCAGCCAGTTAACGAGCCAGTCAGCCAGCCAGTCAACCAGTCAGTCAGCCAGTCAACCAGTCAGCCAGCCAGCCAGCCAGCCAGACAGTCAGCCAGCCAGTTAACCAGCCAGTCAGCCAGCCAGCCAACCAGTCAGCCAACCAGTCAGCCAGCCATTCAACCAGCCAGCCAACCTGTCAGACAGCCAGCCAACCAGTCAGCCAGCCAGTTAACGAGCCAGTCAGCCAGCCAGTCAACCAGTCAGTCAGCCAGTCAACCAGTCAGCCAGCCAGCCAGTCAACCAGCCAGCCAGCCAGCCAGCCAGCCAAATAGCCAGTCAGTCAGCCAGCCATCCAGTCAGCCATCCAGTCAGCCAGCCAGTCAGCCAGCCAGCCATCCAGTCAGCCAGCCAGCCAGCCAGTCAGCCAGCTAGCCAGCCAGCCAGTCAGTCAGTCAGTCAGTCAGCCAGCCATCCAGTCAGCCAGCCAGCCAGAAAGCCGAACATCCAGTCAGCCAGTCAGCCAGTCAGCCAGCCAGCCAGTCAGCCAGTCAGTCAACCAGTCAGCCAGCCAGCCAGGCAGTCAGCCAGCCAGCCAGCCAGTCAACCAGCCAGCCAGCCAACCAGCCAGTCAGTCAGTCAGTCAGCCAGCCATCCAGTCAACCATCCAGTCAGCCAGCCAGCCAGTCAGCCAGCTAGCCAGCCAGCCAGCCAGTCAGCCAACCAGCAAGCCAGCCATCCAGTCAGCCAGTCAGCCAGTCAGCCAGCCAGTCAGTCAGCCAGTCAGCCAGCCAGCCAGTTAACCAGCCAGCCAGTCAGTCACTCCACCTCCTGTGTCTTGCGGTTATTGTTTCTAAAGCAGCTGACATGATGGATGCCACAGCTCTGTCAGGCCCTGGAACAGACATCAGTGAACCTTTCCCCATCACTCATCTATCACCCACCACAATGGAGATTAATAGGCCACACTCCTGTTCCCGGATTGTTCCGAAGGGCACTTGTGTCTTGACCCCGCACCCCCTGTAAACAATTAGATCATATTTCTGAGAATTGAGCTCTCCATCCATAGACTAGCGGCACTACCAGGTCGCTCTAAAGGAATAGATCAATAGAACAAGTCCTGTAAATGGGCTGGTCTCTTGAACAATAACCAGAGAGAGCAGATATACACACAGATGTATTAGTGAGTTAGTGAATGTCTACAATCACCATCTTCAAACGGACTTCTTCTTTTTCGATGCCAAGCTACATGGTAATAGTAGGGGGGCTATTGTCTACACTACAGGAGCCATACAACTTGCAGTATTATAGAGCAAACAAACATGTTCATTTTTTTTATTTTATTTTTTTAAACAAGCTTGTTAAACATGAATACTTAACTCTTCTGTTTATTAAACCCGACGCTTGCAGTTTTTTTTTAGGTTTTGTTTCCTTGTTTTGTTTTGTTTTTCGGTTGGTGTGGGAGGGAGGGGGGGGGGGGGTCGTCTTATCTCGTTCCCAGATCCAAATCTACGTAGGAAAGCCCACTCCTAATTGGGATGTGAAGTTCTATTGTTTCATGTAATTAATAGTTCCTTAGTAGGTATTTGTGAATCTGTGTCAGAACTGTTTGTGCACCAGGAGATGTAAGACAGGGCGTCGTATTATCAAAAGACTCAAGCTCTGGGGGGGTTTTGTGGATATTTATATATTTTTTAAATCATAATTGAGTTTTTTTTATATGACTATTTGAGGGCACATTTGTTCCTTTATACTTTCAAAGCATTTCCTGGATCTGTTTTTCTAAACACTGTGCTGCAAAACAGCTGAATGGGCAAATATTGATATTAGTGTGATTGTTCTGCAAGTGAAGGGAACTTATAGACTTTGTGTAAACTGTTTGTTGTGTACTAGAACTGGTTTGTTGTGTAGTAGAACTGTTTGTTGTGTAGTAGAACTGTTTGTTGTGTAGTAGAACTGTTTGTTGTGTAGTAGAACTGTTTGTTGTGTAGTAGAACTGGTTTGTTGTGTAGTATAACTGTTTGTTGTGTAGTAGAACTGTTTGTTGTGTAGTAGAACTGTTTGTTGTGTAGTAGAACTGGTTTGTTGTGTAGTATAACTGGTTTGTTGTGTAGTATAACTGGTTTGTTGTGTAGTAGAACTGTTTGTTGTGTAGTAGAACTGTTTGTTGTGTAGTAGAACTGTTTGTTGTGTATCAGAACTGGTTTGTTGTGTAGTAGAACTGGTTTGTTGTGTAGTAGAACTGGTTTGTTGTGTAGTAGAACTGTTTGTTGTGTAGTAGAACTGTTTGTTGTGTAGTAGAATTGTTTCTTGTGTAGAAGAACTGTGTGGTAACGGTCTTTGAGCTTGGTTACGGTTTAGGTCAATCGAGGTGAACGGGTTAAATATTAAGGAGAGAAGAGAAGACGTTCCTCAGTGCTGATCATTGTCGTGTTGTGCTAAAGGGGTCAGCTTCATAACAGGTCAGCTTCATAACAATAAACTGGACTTATCCTAGCCATGTCCACTTTGATACAGCAAACTACTCCATCCATCAATCTCTCACGTAGTGCTATTGTACTGTACTTAGTTGTACCACTCTCAGTAATCTGCAGAAACAACCCTTCTACATTGCTGGTCCATCTGACATAATATAATCAGACATTAGTGCAAATATAGATGTCCCATCAATTCACAACATCCTGATAGAAGAATTAGCCCAGCTTGTCAAAGAGAAGGTTTTTAGTTTTATTTTTTTTAGACAATGTAATAACCTCAAATGATATTATTTTAGCTGGGATGTAAGTTATTGCTTTAATGTAATACAATTTTGATATTTAAAGATAGACCTGTTATAATTTAGCTGGTAGTGCTTTTGAAATTAAGTTGTAGCAATTCCAATGAAAACATGTTTTTTTGTAATAATGCATTCCAAGTGCAATATCCTTTTATTGTATTTTTTCCCGGTGCCCAATTAAAGGATCCTCTGTCGGGTTAGTTTCTGTGTCACCTCTGTGATGGGGAATCAGTTTACACCTTTTATATTACTGAGGAATTCACCTTGAGAAAATAACACATTTTTTTGTCCTGATAAGTCATTCTGTTTGTTGCACTTTAATGGTTTCATTAACGTTGGACCTTACAGGCTGACTGCCGGCTACATCCCCTGTAGGAACATCTCATTCATTTGTGTTAACTCTAAACATACCAATATGTTGACAGAGACCAGAGCCCTACAACCACCTAGCACTAGAAACTGTCATGTTCACACCAAGAACGGCTTAGAGAGCACTCCTCGTTTACGACTAGCTAGAAAGTACAGTTACTGAGTTAGTTCATTAACGTTCAACCAAACATAAGCCAATAGTCAGCGAACGGTTTACATTTTGAAGAGCTTAAAGGAACATGGGGATATTGGATACAAGTGCCTTGTTTGAAATCATATGGGTCTGTGGTGTCACTTCCTGTAAAGTGCTAACAGTTCTTTGCCAAATGACCAGTAAGTTCGATGAGCTCGTAAAGCCTTGTCACAGCAGATATCCTAGAAGGGCCTATCCGTATGTGCTGCTGTCTGTTGGCCTGCCAAGTCATTCACACTCAGCTCTGCCAGCCTCAGTAACACGACTGGCATGGATCTGCCTCACAGACAACTGGGGGAGTTTAACTGACGTAAATGAACCAGCGAAATGCAAACATAGAAAGAGACAAAAAAAAAACATTATTACTTTCTACATTTACTGATTGGATGTTTCATTTGTATTGCCTCTATCACCAACCATCTACTACTTTAGATCAGATGATTGGATGGTTAATAGCAGGGAAAACATGCCTATTCCAATGTATATGGGAGAAGGTTGCCACCAGTGGACAGCGAAGAAGGTTCATTAATGAGAACTCTGTTGTGGATAATTGAGAAATGTCACCCAGAAGAACAGGGAAACGTAGGCCTCTCCCGAGTGGTGCAGCGAGTCTCAGGCACTGCATCTCAGTGCTAGAGGCGTCACTACAGACCCTGGTACGATCCCGGACTGTATCACAGCGGTCTCAGGCACTGCATCTCAGTGCTAGAGGCGTCACTACAGACCCTGGTACGATCCCGGACTGTATCACAGCGGGTCTGAGGCACTGCATCAGTGCTAGAGGCGTCACTACATACCCTGGTACGATCCCGGACTGTATCACAGCGGTCTCAGGCACTGCATCTCAGTGCTAGAGGCGTCGCTACAGACCCTGGTACGATCCCAGACTGTATCACAGCGGTCTGAGGCACTGCATCTCAGTGCTAGAGGCGTCGCTACAGACCCTGGTACGATCCCGGACTGTATCACAGCGGTCTGAGGCACTGCATCTCAGTGCTAGAGGCGTCACTACAGACCCTGGTACGATCCCGGACTGTATCACAGCGGTCTCAGGCACTGCATCTCAGTGCTAGAGGCGTCACTACAGACCCTGGTACGATCCCGAGTGGTGCAGCGGGTCTAAGGCACTGCATCTCAGTGCTAGAGGCGTCACTACAGAACCTGGTACGATCCCGAGTGGTGCAGCGGGTCTAAGGCACTGCATCTCAGTGCTAGAGGCGTCACTACAGACCCTGGTACGATCCCGGACTGTATCACGGCTGTTTATCGGGAGTCCCATAGGGCGATGCACAATTGGCCCAGCGTCGTCCGAGTTAGGGGAGGGTTTGGCATGGGTAGGCCGTCATTGTAAAATAATAATTTTTTCTTAATTTAACTGAGTTGCCTTGTTAAATAAAGGAGAAATAAAATAAAAATCATGAGACTCAGAAATTCAATGTTGTTCTTCCTAGAGGACATCAGGTTTCGGTCCGTATCTGTGAGGCCATACGAGCCACTGACTGTATTGAATCCCGTTGTCCCTATGATGGGACATTCTGGGCTTTTCAATGATATCACATGTGTCGGTCGGATGTCTGACCTTGACAACGTTCTCTTCCTGTCCTCTGTAGAGGACACCCGGACTCACCTACTGTCCCCATTGACTGTAATGTGTTCCACCTACTGTACCCATTGACTGTAATGTGTTCCACCTACTGTACCCATTGACTGTAATGTTAATGTTCCACCTACTGTACCCATTGACTGTAATGTATAAAAAAATCACCTACTGTACCCATTGACTGTAATGTTAATGTTTTCACCTACTGTTCCCATTGACTGTAATGTTAATGTTTTCACCTACTGTACCCATTGACTGTAATGTTAATGTTTTCACCTACTGTACCCATTGACTGTAATGTTAATGATTTCAACCTGCTGTACCCATTGACTGTAATGTATTTCACCTACTGTACCCATTGAATGTAATGTTAATGTTTTCACCTACTGTACCCATTGACTGTAATGTTAATGTGTTCCACCTGCTGTACCCATTGACTGTAATGTTAATGTGTTCCACCTGCTGTACCCATTGACTGTAATGTTAATGTTTTCACCTGCTGTACCCATTGACTGTAATGTTAATGTTTCCACCTACTGTACCCATTGACTGTAATGTTAATGTTTTCACTTACTGTACCCATTGACTGTCATTTTTTCACCTACTGTAACCATTGACTGTAATGTTAATGTGTTCCACCTGCTGTACCCATTGACTGTAATGTTAATGTTTTCACCTGCTGTACCCATTGACTGTAATGTTAATGCATTTCACCTCCTGTACCCATTGACTGTAATGTTAATGTTTCCACCTACTGTACCCATTGACTGTAATGTTAATGTTTTCACTTACTGTACCCATTGACTGTCATTTTTTCACCTACTGTACCCATTGACTGTAATGTTAATGTATTTCACCTACTGTACCCATTGACTGTAATGTTAATGTGTTTCACCTGCTGTACCCATTGACTGTAATGTGTTTCACCTACTCTACCCATTGACTGTAATGGTAATGTTTCAACCTACTGTACCCATTGACTGTAATGTTAATGTTTTCAACCTACTGTACCCATTGACTGTAATGTTAATGTTTCAACCTACTGTACCCATTGACTGTAATGTTAATGTTTTCAACCTACTGTACCCATTGACTGTAATGTTAATGTATTTCACCTACTGTACCCATTGACTGTAATGTTAATGTTTCAACCTACTGTACCCATTGACTGTAATGTTAATGTATTTCACCTACTGTACCCATTGACTGTAATGTTTTTGACCTACTGTACCCATTGACTGTAATGTTTTTGACCTGCTGTACCCATTGACTGTAATGTTAATGTTTTTCACCTACTGTACCCATTGACTGTAATGTTAATGTATTTCACCTGCTGTACCCATTGACTGTAATGTTTTTGACCTACTGTACCCATTGACTGTAATGTTTTTGACCTGCTGTACCCATTGACTGTAATGTTAATGTTTTCACCTACTGTACCCATTGACTGTAATGTTAATGTTTTTCACCTACTGTACCCATTGACTGTAATGTTAATGTTTTCACCTACTGTACCCATTGACTGTAATGTTAATGTTTTCACCTACTGTACCCATTGACTGTAATGTTTTTGACCTACTGTACCCATTGACTGTAATGTTAATGTTTTTCACCTACTGTACCCATTGACTGTAATGTTAATGTGTTCCACCTACTGTACCCATTGACTGTAATGTTAATGTGTTCCACCTACTGTACCCATTGACTGTAATATTAATGTTCTCACATACTGTACCCATTGACTGTAATGTTAATGTTTTCACCTACTGTACCCATTGACTGTAATGTTAATGTGTTCCACCTACTGTACCCATTGACTGTAATGTATTTTACCTACTGTACCCATTGACTGTAATGTTAATGTGTTCCACCTACTGTCCCCATTGACTGTAATGTATTTCACCTACTGTACCCATTGACTGTAATGTTAATGTGTTCCACCTACTGTCCCCATTGACTGTAATGTTCAGATGTATGTCCTAATAACCACTGCAGTGGATAATTGTGTCATTACAATAAAATATAAATAAAAATATATTTAAAACAAATATCTATTTTATTTTACCCCAAACAATTATCTTATGTCAGGTCTCAGGAGGATATAGAAAAAATGTACTGACAAATCCAAAGTCAACACTCCTAAAATATAGTATAATTGATGTTTCCACCCAGTTAAGCTCTTCTAAACATGAGTGTTGGTTTGTATCATCTATGCTTCCACACAGTTAAGCTCCTCAAACATGTTTTGGTGCAAAGACAAGAGTGATTGTCTGAATTGAGGAGTAGATGTGAATGCTGTTGGCTGGACCAAGGCATCTCTTCCACTGCAGGAAGAAGACTGGTGGTGGTCTGCCAGCTGCCTTCTGTCACTCAGTGTGGTGGTGCTGAGCTAAGAGGCCCAGCCAGGCATCGTGCCATAAAGCCCTAAGCCCCCTTTAACTCATTATTGTCACTGCTTTGAAAGAAAGTCTGTTGACCTTAGATAGAGAAAGGGATTTTCAAGAGAATGAAATGAAGCCTGTTATTTGGTGTCTTTTTTTTCTCCCCGAGACTTGACCCATGTATTCGCCACGCCGTTTTGGACGCCATTTTGTTGGTGTCATCTTGAAGAGCACCCAAGGATTTTTCACAGGGGTTCCTTGTTCCAAAGTTTAGGGTAGAAATGTGACATTCGAGCGTTGTCATTGGTGGCTTTGGTTCAAACTATTCAAATGAGTAAAATGTCAAGTGTTTGGCTCTTAAAGAACATGTTGGTACTCCTAACCTGGCCTTTTCTTTCTGTTGGCTTGAATTTACCCTCAAAACGCTGAGATGAAGGCACTGAAATATGGACTGTCTCCAGAAATATTGCTCCTTTTTCATAGTTCACAAAAAACAAAAACTAAATAATTATCAATAAGTGTCTCCGGTGATTAAAACACAAAAACACAGTAAAAGTTTTCAGTCAATTTAGGCCGTCATTGTGAATAAGAATTTGTTCTTAATTAACTGACTTGCCTAGTAAAATAAAAAAAATTAAATAAATAAATGTCCTATATCTATTTGGGTCATCAAAGACGCCGTGCATTACTGCTGTTGTTAAGAACAATAAAACAAACTCCCACAGGATGAACACTCAGAGGAGATAACACAGGTCCCCTGTACTGTAGACAACACACACACTGACAACGGTAAATAAAATAGTTGTGTTCATGGAAGGGAATTTGCAAAAGGACCAAAACACAGTACAATACAATATGATAGTTTAGAATACAATATGATGGTTTACAATACAATATGATAGTTTACAATACAATATGATGGTTTACAATACAATATGATGGTTTACAATACAATATGATGGTTCACAATACAATATGATGGTTTACAATACAATATGATGGTTTACAATACAATATGATAGTTTACAATATGATAGTTTACAATACAATATGATAGTTTAGAATACAATATGATGGTTTACAATACAATATGATGGTTTACAATACAATATGATGGTTTACAATACAATATGATAGTTTACAATACAATATGATGGTTTACAATACAATATGATAGTTTGGCAGAAAAGCTTTAGTATAATTATTTACGCATCAAATTATTTTATTTTTTTTGTCTCACCACTAGACTTATATACTCTGTAGTTAACTTAAAGTCATAACTTAAAGTATAATTTCTAATTTTGATATGATTGTCTTTCGTTCTAAACATCCATTTTCTCTGAGCAGAACCTTACAGGTACCATACTGGGGACGTTCCCCAGGACCTAAGTGTTCGGAACGTTACATTCCATCTTCCCTTTTCAACCCTCAGAAGGACAGAGCTACCCCATGGGGTATGAAAATAGTGCGCACAACAACCAATTCAAGACGAGGACGCCGTACCTGTACCGTGGATGATGAGAAGGGCTCGAAAGAAGAAGAAAGATTTGATTAATAAAAGTCTGAAATTTTACAGGCTGAAAATAATCTATAGATGTGATGGAGTGGAACCGTTCTCATCAAACTGTGGAAATGTTTTGCAGATCCCTGAAGAACTGTAGCTAGTCAGTGGCTCCATCCGTGCAAATGTGGTCCTCTGGAAGAGAGATTTGAGCTCAAAAGGAGAAATTTGACGGCACACAACCTAATTTCGACATCTGAGACTAGATGGAATACCACTATTCGTTTTGGGGGTAATTTAAATGGCTTTGGATAGGCATTTATTTTCATACCTTTTTTACTCCCTGGTGCATCCTAACCCAAAGATGATGAGAAATCTATCCTAATGACTTGCAATGGCAACATTAACACCATTTTGAAATACATTTGTCACTTTCAAATTGGGAGTGTGCGTTTCAAAAGTGAAATGTTTGTTTTATTTATTTCTGCTTTCGTATAAGCATACATCTGACAAAACCGTCCATCCAAACGTTGTACCTCTTATCCAGGAAGTGCCTCATCACCGTTGTATTACTACACAACAGTCCAACCTGATTGGTCAATGAGACCACCAGCCCATGTCACTGTCACAAGAAGAGGATCGTTTGTATCCCATTGACAGTCTGGTAAATCAACGTACAAGTATATACCATACTAGATATTTATTTGGACAAGCGAAGTAAAAATATCTAATTTGGCTCTATACTCCAGTCTTTCACAGCATCTATACATAAACAAACTGCAAATGCATTCAACTAATTTGTCGAGTCACATGCTTGATGTAGTCATTCATTTTATGCTAGGAATATGGGACCAAATACTACATTTGACTAAATGTGATACACTACTATACTGTAGGTGAATTGCATTCCTCAAAAGGGGGTGACAGGGTAGCCTAGTGGTTAGAGTGTTGGACTAGTAACCGAAAGGTTGCTGGATCAAATCCCTAAGCTGACAAAGTAAAAATCTGTTGTTCTGCCTGCAGGTATGTAAATACCTTCAAATTAAAGGTTATCTACTGTCACCTCATATTTATTTTTTATTTAACCTTTTTTTAACCCGGCAAGTCAGTTAAGAACAAAATTCTTATTTTCAATGACGGCCTAGGAACAGTGGGTTAACTGGTCTAGGAACAGTGGGTTAACTGGTCTAGGATCAGTGGGTTAACTGGTCTAGGAACAGTGGGTTAACTGGTCTAGGAACAGTGGGTTAACTGGTCTAGGAACAGTGGGTTAACTGGTCTAGGAACAGTGGGTTAACTGGTCTAGGAACAGTGGGTTAACTGGTCTAGGAACGGTGGGTTAACTGGTCTAGGAACGGTGGGTTAACTGGTCTAGGAACAGTGGGTTAACTGGTCTAGGAACAGTGGGTTAACTGGTCTAGGAACGGTGGGTTAACTGGTCTAGGAACAGTGGGTTAACTGGTCTAGGAACAGTGGGTTAACTGGTCTAGGAACGGTGGGTTAACTGGTCTAGGAACAGTGGGTTAACTGGTCTAGGAACAGTGGGTTAACTGGTCTAGGAACAGTGGGTTAACTGGTCTAGGAACAGTGGGTTAACTGGTCTAGGAACAGTGGGTTAACTGGCCTAGGGACAGTGGGTTAACTGGTCAAGGAACAGTGGGTTAACTGCCTGTTCAGGGGCAGAACGACAGATATAAAACATTTGTATCTCAAATCCGAAAGGCTTGAGTATAAAGCCAAATGTAAAGTGGTAGCTTCGCTGTCAGTATACTGTCCGTACAGTTAGCGAACATTCTGTACAACTCGTGTTCTTCTGTTCATTAACGTGTCTGTTGTTTCAGTGTCAACAAAAAAGACCTTGAGGAAACCTTATTGTAATTCCAGACCATTCAGCCAGATCGAGTTGAGTTTTCCTAAAGTAGGTGGGGGGGTGGGGGGGGGCGGATAAGGAGTGTCTTCAGCGACCCTCTAATTCTCAGACACCTTAACAAGCCCACAGCCAGCTACTAGCTGGATTACACACATCTGACAAGAACACTCAGTGCTGTCAGATTTAGTGAAGTGGGCGAATCCATGGCGTAATTGACAACATGTTGAGATGCTGAGAGACTAATCATTGGAGATCACTCCTCTCTCTTCCATGTCAGGGACCCCCTAAGCCTCACGCACAATGGCTGGAGGGCAGATTTAACAGTTGGGCTGAAATTGAACACTTATTAGCTAGATGGGGTTCACGTTAAGGGTTTTAAAAGACCACGAGATCAATCTTCTGCGAAATATCAATCAGTTGAATACTAAGTTGTGGTAAACACACAACTCAAACCTTCCAACCCAAATCTCCCATCGATATCAACGCAATCAATGGTTTAGGCAACAAAAAAAATTATGTCGATTTAAGGCCCGATGAGAGCGTTTAGGATTAGGAGTGCAGAATCCTCTCCTATAGAAACACCTTCTAGACAAGATTTCTCTTCCTATTTATCCCACTGACTGGTTTCATTTATGTTTTACGGTTCAGCAAGCAAATGTAAATATAATTCATCACTTAGATCAGTTAGATTCTTTCTGAATTAAATATGTTTTTGCTATTTCTTTTGGAAGCTCCGGGTTATTTTAGAAAGCCAATCTTAACGGTAGTGGAATATAATGACATATACTGGACTTAAATAACGATCAAATTGTCCAACACTGAACTGGTATCCGTACCGGTAACACGTTCTACAATTGTTTATAGTCTCAACTTTGTACACACAGCCTGATTATAATTAATGCACATAATTGATACACGAGGCTCCGAATGACAGTCTGACACAGCGAGTTGTCAAGCCATATTCAGAATTTATAAGCAATCAGCCAACCTCTCATTCCTACCAAACCCACCAATAGGAAACCCAAGAAAGGGTTTGAATTATGAGTTCAGCTTTGGACTAATAAAGGTCACTTGTTTAAAAAAAAAAAAAAAAAGTATTGGTTGACATTATGTGGGGGGTCAGGAACCTCTATCCATCACTATTTAACCATCGTCAGCTAAAATGCAGAATTCCTTAATAGCGATATTCTGAACATTTCCTGTAAAAAAAATAAGAAAAAGAGTCTATTTTCAATTTTACGAATGTATAGAGATGACAGAGAATGTGAGCACGCTTAAAGCAACACTATACCTGGTTCATAAACATGGAATTGAAAAGCTATATTGGACGTATTAAATACTATATTTCTCTGTTCTGGAAAAAGGCATTTATCATAGCAAGGCGATGCCACACAAATCACTGCTATATCCCACTGCTATTTCCCTGGTCAAATGTGGCTGGAGGCACAGTGATATCTTCCAGTCAACACTATATGAAGACCATATCTTAAAATGATAGATCACCTCATTTTGTTCTGACAGAGGTATTTTCCGCTACAAACATCTGTCATTGAAATTCACAGTAATACAACCGAAGATCGGAGCGGTAGGAGATTTGACGAACTGATTTACCAAGAGATTTGACAAACTGAATATAAAGATCCAATATGTGGAATGGGAGGGGGGCAGCACTCATTAGCTGAATTGATTATGTTTTTGTAAACTCCCCTTGATTTTAGAGTATAACAGTATATTTATCATCAGTGATTTGGTTTCGCGGGTTATTTTCTGATATTTGACCATTTGAGGAGGTTTTAGATGTGACGACATTCATCCTCTGTAGGGCAGAGAGAGAGAACAATAGGAACGGTCTACGGAGGGTTTAGCTCACGTGGATTGTAAAACTGGGACGACTTGCCACTTAGAAAGCCTTTCTCTCTCTCTCTCTCTCTCTCTCTCTCTCTCTCTCTCTCTGTCTCTGTCTCTGTCTCTCTCTCCCTCTGTCTCTCTCTCTCTCTCTGTCTCTCTCTCTCTCTCTCTCTCTCTCTCTCTCTCTCTCTCTCTCTCTCTGTCTCTCTCTCTATCTCCCTCTGTCTCTCTCTCTCTCTCTCTCTCTCCTCTCTCCCTCTCTCTCTCTCTGTCTCTCTCTCTCGCTCATAGAACCACAGTATGGATCTCAGTCAACTTAGCGTCTAGAAAAACGAGTTCAGAACACACAGATGTCTAGTATGGCTCTTTCTGACGGAAGTATATCTATACTATATTGCATCTGAAGTGCTTTGTGTTAAAAAAAGTACTATTTCATGATGATATGGGTTTATTGTAATAAAACAAGTGCTGTAGCTCTCTGTACTGTAGCTATCTGTTCTGTAGCTTTCTGTACTGTAGCTATCTGTTCTGTAGCTCTCTGTACTGTAGCTATCTGTTCTGTAGCTCTGTACTGTAGCTCTCTGTACTGTAGCTCTCTGTACTGTAGCTCTCTGTACTGTAGCTATCTGTTCTGTAGCTTTCTGTACTGTAGCTATCTGTTCTGTAGCTCTCTGTACTGTAGCTCTGTACTGTAGCTCTCTGTACTGTCGCTCTCTGTACTGTAGCTCTTTGTTCTGTAGCTCTCTGTACTGTAGCTCTCTGTACTGTAGCTATCTGTTCTGTAGCTTTCTGTACTGTAGATCTCTGTACTGTAGCTCTCTGTACTGTAGCTCTCTGTACTGTAGCTATCTGTTCTGTAGCTTTCTGTACTGTAGCTCTCTGTACTGTTGCTCTCTGTACTGTAGCTCTCTGTACTGTAGCTCTGTACTGTAGCTCTCTGTAATGTCACTCTCTGTACTGTAGCTCTGTACTGTAGCTTTCTGTACTGTAGCTCTCTGTACTGTAGCTCTCTGTACTGTAGCTCTGTACTGTAGCTCTCTGTACTGTCACTCTCTGTACTGTAACTCTGTACTGTAGCTCTATGTACTGTAGCTCTCTGTACTGTAGCTCTGCACTGTAGCTCTCTGTACTGTAGCTCTCTGTACTGTAGCTCTCTGTACTGTAGCTCTCTGTTCTGTAGCTCTCTGTACTGTAGCTCTGTACTGTAGCTCTGTACTGTAGCTCTGTACTGTAGCTCTCTGTACTGTAGCTCTCTGTACTGTAGCTCTGTTCTGTAGCTCTCTGTTCTGTAGCTCTCTGTACTGTAGCTCTCTGTACTGTAGCTTTCTGTTCTGTAGCTCTCTGTACTGTAATTCTCTGTACTGTAGCTCTCTGTTCTGTAGCTCGCTGTTCTGTAGCTCTCTGTACTGTAGCTCTCTGTACTGTAGCTCTGTACTGTAGCTCTGTACTGTAGCTCTCTGTACTGTAGCTCTGTACTGTAGCTCTCTGTTCTGTAGCTCTCTATTTTGTAGCTCTCTGTACTGTAGCTCTCTGTTCTGTAGCTCTCTGTTCTGTAGCTCTATGTACTGTAGCTCTCTGTACTGTAGCTATGCACTGTAGCTATGCACTGTAGCTCTCTGTACCTTAGTTATCTGTACTGTAGCTCTCTGTACTGTAGCTCTGTACTGTAGCTCTCTGTACTGTAGCTCTGTACTGTAGCTCTGTACTGTAGCTCTCTGTACTGTAGCTCTGTACTGTAGCTCTCTGTACTGTAGCTCTGTACTGTAGCTCTCTATACTGTAGCTCTGTACTGTAGCTCAGTACTGTAGCTCTCTGTACTGTAGCTCTCTGTACTGTAGCTCTCTGTACTGTAGTTCTGTTCTGTAGCTCTCTGTTCTGTAGCTCTCTGTACTGTAGATGTCTGTACTGTAGCTTTCTGTTCTGTAGCTCTCTGTACTGAAATTCTCTGTACTGTAGCTCTCTGTTCTGTAGCTCTCTGTTCTGTAGCTCTCTGTACTGGATCTCTCTGTACTGTAGCTCTCTGTACTGTAGCTCTGTACTGTAGCTCTGTACTGTAGCTCTCTGTACTTTAGCTCTGTACTGTAGCTCTCTGTTCTGTAGCTCTCTGTTCTGTAGCTCTCTGTACTGTAGCTCTCTGTTCTGTAGCTCTCTGTTCTGTAGCTCTCTGTACTGTAGCTCTCTGTACTGTAGCTATGCACTGTAGCTCTGCACTGTAGCTTTGTACTGTAGCTCTCTGTACTGTAGCTCTCTGTACTGTAGCTCTGTATTGTAGCTCTGTACTGTAGCTGTACTGTAGCTCTGTACTGTAGCTCTGTACTATAGTTGTACAGTAGCTCTGTACTGTAGATATATGTACAGCTCTGTACTGTAGATATATGTACTGTAGCTCTCTGTACTGTAGCTCTCTGTACTGTAAATCTGTACTGTAGCTCTCTGTACTGTAGCTCTGTACTGTAGCTCTCTGTACTGTAGCTCTGTACTGTAGCTCTATGTACCATAGCTCTGTACTGTAGCTCTGTACTGTAGCTCTCTGTAATGTAGCTCTCTGTACTGTAGCTCTGTACTGTAGATCTGTACTGTGACTCTGTACTGTAGCTCTGTACTGTAGCTCTCTGTACTGTAGCTCTGTACTGTAGCTCTCTGTAATGTAGCTCTCTGTACTGTAGCTCTCTGTATAGCTGTACTATAGCTCTGTACTGTAGCTCTGTACTGTAGCTCTGTGTACTGTAGCTCTCTGTACTGTAGCTCTCTGTACTGTAGCTCTGTACTGTAGCTCTGTGTACTGTAGCTCTCTGTACTGTAGCTCTGTACTGTAGCTCTCTGTATTATAGCTGTACTGTAGCTCTGTACTGTAGCTCTCTGTACTGTAGCTCTGTGTACTGTAGCTCTCTGTACTGTAGCTCTCTGTACTGTAGCTCTCTGTACTGTAACTCTGTACTGTAGCTCTGTACTGTAGCTCTCTGTACTGTAGCTCTGTACTGTAGCTCTCTGTACTGCAGCTCTCTGTACTGTAGCTCGCTGTACTGTAGCTCTCTGTACTGTAGCCCTGTACTGTAGCTCTGTACTGTAGCTCTGTACTGTAGCTCTGTGTGTATATCTTTACTGAAAGCAGCAAGGGTGTCTGTAATAAACTGCCCAGCATTTAATGAGAGCCCTGAAGGCAACATAAGAAGTATGAATGCATTACCCCTCAACAACATAATCTGCAGGGCTATATTCCCACTCCTTGACTTGCTTATGTACCGGCTTCTCATTGCTTTTAGTGGCTGTCGGGAAAAAAATGTCACATTTTTGTTTACGTCCGTACAGAGTGTTTGACATATAGCATGTCCCGGTTGCAAATGAGATACAGACTCATTACATACAGGCAGAGAGAGTGAGAACTGAAAACCTGACTGAACCCCCTTTTCCCTCTCTTGTCTCTTGTGAAAAATTCTAAATCCTGGAAGAAACCCCACTCAGACATATTTTGCGGGGGGGTAGGGGGGGGGTATTATTTTCCAATATGCCGATCAATTTGTCAGTCATCCAGGCAGGCGGGCGGTGAAGTGGAAGGTCCGGGAAAAAAAAGCAATTTAGCAGGTGAGGTTCTACATAGAACTGTTTCATGAAGCTGTTGCCACGTGCTGTATGAGACATAGAGTTAGTTTGATTTCCTGGTTCATGTTGGGAAGTGTTGTATGAGACGTAGAGTTAGTTTGATTTCCTGGTCCATGTTGGGAAGTGTTGTATGAGACGTAGAGTTAGTTTGATTTCCTGGTCCATGTTGGGAAGTGTTGTATGAGACGTAGAGTTAGTTTGATTTCCTGGTCCATGTTGGGAAGTGTTGTATGAGACGTAGAGTTAGTTTGATTTCCTGGTCCATGTTGGGAAGTGTTGTATGAGACGTAGAGTTAGTTTGATTTCCTGGTCCATGTTGGCAAGTGTTGTATGAGACGTAGAGTTAGTTTGATTTCCTGGTCCATGTTGGCAAGTGTTGTATGAGACGTAGAGTTAGTTTGATTTCCTGGTCCATGTTGGCAAGTGTTGTATGAGACGTAGTTTGATTTCCTGGTTCATGTTGGGAAGTGTTGTATGAGAGGTAGAGTTAGTTTGATTTCCTGGTCCATGTTGGGAAGTGTTGTATGAGACGTAGAGTTAGTTTGATTTCCTGGTCCATGTTGGGAAGTGTTGTATGAGACGTAGAGTTAGTTTGATTTCCTGGTCCATGTTGGGAAGTGTTGTATGAGACGTAGAGTTAGTTTGATTTCCTGGTCCATGTTGGGAAGTGTTGTATGAGACGTAGAGTTAGTTTGATTTCCTGGTCCATGTTGGGAAGTGTTGTATGAGACGTAGAGTTAGTTTGATTTCCTGGTCCATGTTGGGAAGTGTTGTATGAGACGTAGAGTTAGTTTGATTTCCTGGTCCATGTTGGGAAGTGTTGTATGAGACGTAGAGTTAGTTTGATTTCCTGGTCCATGTTGGGAAGTGTTGTATGAGACGTAGAGTTAGTTTGATTTCCTGGTCCATGTTGGGAAGTGTTGTATGAGACGTAGAGTTAGTTTGATTTCCTGGTCCATGTTGGGAAGTGTTGTATGAGACGTAGAGTTAGTTTGATTTCCTGGTCCATGTTGGGAAGTGTTGTATGAGACGTAGAGTTAGTTTGATCTCCTGGTCCATGTTGGGAAGTGTTGTATGAGACGTAGAGTTAGTTTGATTTCCTGGTCCATGTTGGGAAGTGTTGCTTGTATCCCTCCTCCCAGGTCTACAGGGTGGCTTCAAGGTTTTTCTACTTTCTGTTGTCCGTCTGTGTGTCCGGTTGTTGTTGTTTTTCTCTCTAACAGAACATGACACGTTGATTTCCTAAAATGATGTGCAAACGACTCTCTCATCACGTTGGACACTTAATGAAGTAAGATAATCTAGTCACGTCGTTCTGCTGCGTTTACACAACGTCTTCCGTTGACCGATGATGACGTTTAAAACCCTTTGAGTTCATGCAGAAACGTATTGTGACTTTCCATGTCCGAGGAAGGTTACTATGACAGGCTGATCGCGGCGTTAGGTAGAGCAATAAACGCCTTTCAGAAGACCTTACTAACCCCGCTCAGTTTGTTAACCAATAAACATATAGCTTTGGGTTGAAATCATGTATATTTAAGAAGGAAAATCACACAATGTACATACATATTTAAGAACTGGGCAATGTCTGATATTCTTGTGATTTTAATATATTGATTGTTTACTATAAGAACAATCCCAGTTCTGTTGAACAGTGCTGTGTTTTACCCGCTATGTTTGGAGACTGAGGTTGTAAAATCTAAACATTTTGACCCTTTTAAACACGGCGGGTAGAACCACACATGTGAAAACGCTCAGGGAATTAACCAGGGTGATCCCCATTGGACAGGTACATTCCTGCTTGGGCGTGTTGGCATGTGCAATATCATATTAACATAAAATGGATAAACAAACATTCTGTCTCATTTGCATATAAATATAAACAATTAATTGTTGTATCAGTAGTCCTGTCATACATACATATTGCTATCAGCTTACATTTCTAAGTGGCAGAAACCAAAAAATAATAATTACTTCTTTATACAGTGTTTGTCTGGCTTTTTGTTTCTCGACACAAATCCTTATAAAAAACCGCTCCCCGATTTCATGCACATTGTTTTTAGTTAATGATTTTCAGCTGTTTGTTGTTCCTCTGATAGCAGGAAAACGTACCATATGCTCAGGCAAAAGAAAAATGATTAGCAAATGAAATCCTGGACAGCTGTCTGACTGAAAGCGTTTGGTTGATAGCATTCTGCTATCATAATTAGCTTAAGCATTGGGTTAATTAACTTTCTACCTGGATATGCATAATAATGGGAACTGTGAAAAAACGCCGAGAAGCTTCTCCACTAAATCAACAACATTGCAGGGCCCTTTTTTATTTGGTATTTCGAAAAGCATATTACAATTTCAAAAGTGATTAATCCGGTGAATATTGTCACATTCTGTAGATTTTATTTGCAAGGACCAGATAGATCAACCTGAAACAATTGGAAGCTATTATATAGCAGGAATAGCCTTTTCAAATCCTAATTAAACTTCCTGAAAGCAAATGACTGATTTAAAATGCTTTTGTTGGCTTCGGGTATCAGGCTCGGTTGGCAGGGTTGTAAAGGAGGGTGCTACAAAGGCTGGAGGGAAATTCCACTTCAAACTCTAAAATAGGAAAAATGTCAAATTGAAATATGGTTAAGTGGTCCAATAATGAATTCCTTTGTGAACAGTCTGAAATGCTGTGTTGGATTGTATTTTGACATGATGTTATTTTTGAATGACAAGCCAGTGTCTTTCATTTCTGCTTAAAAAGAGGGGAACAGAACTGGGAATATGGTATATATACAGTATATATATATATATATATATATAAAGGTGCTTTCTAGAACCCTTAAAGGGATCTTCAGTTGTCCCCATAGGAGAACCCTTTGAATAAACCTTTTTGGTTCCAGGTAGAACCCTTTTGAGTTCCGTGTAGAACCCTTTCCACCGAGGGTTCTACATGAAACCTAAAAGGGTTCTCTACCTGGAACCAAAAAAAGGTTTCTCCTATGGGGACAGCCTAAGAACACTTTGGTTCCAGGTAGAACCCTTTTGAGTTCCGTGTAGAACCCTTTCCACAGAGGGTTCTGCATAACAGCCCAATAACACGTTTGGAACCCTTTGTTCTCTAAACGTGTTCCGTAGAATGTTCCGTTTACCTTTCGTATGTTATATACCGTCTGGTTGGCTGTCAAAATTATCTGAATTGTTTTATTTAGGTGACTGGTTTTTGTTTCCGGCCTCCTTCTTCAGTCTCAGGATTCGTAGAGATGCGACCAACAAGCAACAGTCTATTTCATCATGGTTCAGTCTGAACTCAGAGAGCTCTCGCTTTCACAGAAAGAGTAACCCCAATGTTCTGGATCTGGAGCAAACTATTTTGTTTTTGGGACCACTGTGGTTTGTAAACACATTGTACTGGTTGTACATAATATCAAAAGAAATGACTCTGTCCTGGTTCCCCTACTCATGTTGCCATGATTTACCAAAGCACTCATTAAATAGTCTTTATGGTAGGGGTTCACTGTGGGTCTGAGGAGATGGCAGCCTAGCAGAGGGGACTGTGAATTTGGAGTAAAAACTGTAGTTTACATTTCCCCAAGCACCAGAGAGCATAGCACTTTATTGTGGAAAACGTCATGCTGGTCGACTGGAGTCACACACACAGAGCACAGCATCCTGGGAAAATATAGAACACCTTTCTCTCCCAGAAAAATCCCATGTCCTGTCATGTACGCCAGTGGACAGGTAGAGGACAATATTTGGAGTGCAGAACATTTAGGTTTTCCTCTGGAGATGTTATGTCTTCTGCTACGTGTTGTTTGGAAGGACAGGAAGGAAAGAGCGTGGTTTGTCCCGGGTGGGATTTTGTATTATTCATTTTTTTGTCTTCCCATGGTCAATCAATGGGTCCGAGAAGACAGCCCCTTTCTGTCAATCAATGGGTGTGAGAAGACAGCCCCTTTCTGTCAATCAATGGGTGTGAGAAGACAGCACCTTTCTGTCAATCAATGGGTCCGAGAAGACAGCCTCTTTCTGTCAATCAATGGGTCCGAGAAGACAGCCCCTTTCTGTCAATAAATGGGTAGAGAAAACAGCCCCTTTCTGTCAATCAATGGGTTCGAGAAGACAGCCCTTATCTGTCAATCAATGGGTAGAGAAGACAGCCCCTTTCTGTCAATCAATGGGTCCGAGAAGACAGCCCCTTTCTGTCAATCAATGGGTTCGAGAAGACAGCCCCTTTCTGTCAATCAATGGGTTCGAGAAGACAGCCCCTTTCTGTCAATAAATGGGTAGAGAAGACAGCCCCTTTCTGTCAATCAATGGGTTCGAGAAGACAGCCCCTTTCTGTCAATCAATGGGTAGAGAAGACAGCCCCTTTCTGTCAATCAATGGGTCCGAGAAGACAGCCCCTTTCTGTCAATCAATGGGTCCGAGAAGACAGCCCCTTTCTGTCAATCAATGGGTCCGAGAAGACAGCCCCTTTCTGTCAATCAATGGGTACGAGAGGACAGCCCCTTTCTGTCAATCAATGGGTCCGAGAAGACAGCCCCTTTCTGTCAATCAACGGGTTCGAGAAGACAGCCCCTTTCTGTCAATCAATGGGTCCGAGAAGACAGCCCCTTTCTGTCAATCAATGGGTCCGAGAAGACAGCCCCTTTCTGTCAATCAATGGGTCCGAGAAGACAGCCCCTTTCTGTCAATCAATGGG